>NW_028185062.1:0-14386 GCF_003343005.1 Rhea americana | reverse complement strand
AAAAAAAAATCTGCCAGAGGTCTAGCAGTTACTCTTTGATAACTGACTTGTAAAATAGGGATAGAATTTGTATACATAAATAATATTATTAAAATAAATGAATGAACCTCTCATGCAAGCGTCTTCACAGCATATCATGGACTTCAAAGCTTGTTGTTTTGCCGTTAGTAATGAGAAAGGACAATAGATTGGAAGAAGCCAGTATTAAACCATAAATTAATGAACCATAATGTCTTTAAACCTCATTGTGAGCTAATGTTAGATTGCCATTGGTTAAATACTTTCAAGGACTGATATTAATTACATTCTTAAGTGAGAGGTGTCTTTTCCCTAATGGAATGGGGCCATTCAAGCAATGTATTTGAAGACTGGTCAGCAGTCTAGCAAGAGCAAAGTGTATGCATGGAGACAAGGGAAAAGGAAGGTCRGTAGATCATCACTTATTCCGCCCATTTAGATTGTCAGAGATGAGAGAAAAAATCAGTTTTCACAAGCAGTTTGTCCTGCTGGGTTTGTGTGCTGTTGTAGTTCCAGGAGCATCAGCAGCAGTGGAAGGTTATTATGATGCTGCTCCGAAAATGAAATAAAGGAAAAGAAAAAATCTTTTTCTCTAAATACAAAACAAAAGTTGCTAAGACTATCTTTTTGTATTCCACTTTTACACTAGTATTCATTCCACAGGGCCTTAGGATTATCTCACTAAACTCACTTCACTCCCCATCTTTACTGAGTGGCATCTGTTTCCACCCTGTTCCACTGCAGCTGCTTAACAAATAGAAATTGGAAATGAAGGATAAACAATTCTTCAAATTAAAATAGAGAGGTACTGGAGCAGAATGTGATGGAATTTAGCCAGTTCCTGAAATAATAACTAGATTTCTGAGAAAAGTAATGAGATTATGCTTGAAGAAGTGCACTACTGGATCTGTACAATTTCAGAGTACTTTCTCATTTTGGGTAGATCTGTAGGGTCAACAAAGATGCAGCTTCCTTCTCTATCTTTCTACTGTTAAATGATCTCTTTGACCAAAAACTATTCTATTTGTGAATGGGCAGCTGTCACAGAAAATGAGATCAGTGTGGCCTCAAACAATATTGTTCTAGCAGCATGGGGAGGCTGTGCAATAGTTTTCAAAGCCAAGAGAGTGATGGAGGTTTTAGGATTGCTTGAAAGGAGTAAAGTTGCCTTGTATTACTGCTCAATAGAAGGTGTGGAGAAGGCTAAAGCAGGAGAAAGTTAGACATTTCTGTTTATATTCAGGGGATTTTTGAAACAATAAATGAGCTGTGCCTGAGCCTAGCTGTGTTTCTGGACACTGAAATTGCTTATGTATTTACCATAGGTGTTTGTATAGCCTACCCAAGGCAACATCTTGACATCTGTTGTTACAAGAAAGAGACTCATTTCTGTGACAGGAAAAAACGGGAAAAATCGGGAAAAATGCTTCTATTTTAAGAAAAGAGCTGTGGAGATTGCAGTATGACTGATGCAGTCATAGCCAAGGATGTGCACACAGTTGCTGCCTGTTAAGAGTACCATGTTCATTAAAAAAAAAAAAAAAAGAAAGAAAACAAAACAAAACCTCCTCTTGGCAGTATTTTCCATAATGCAGGGCTTGATCACTGATTAAGCATTGACCTATTAACGCACAACACTACAAAATTCATGAAACCAAAGAGCTGCATCTTTTCACCATTGGAAGAGGGAACCATGCCCTGGTGGTGGTGGTGGTGTAAGTTCCCATATTAAATCAAGGGAAATAGATACATCCTTTGGAACCTGTTTTCATGGGCTGAGGACTACTCCTTCCTCCAGCCCACAGTGTTATTCTGATAGTATTTGGCTGAGCGTTTGCGGTCATTTCAATGTCATTCCATAATAAGAGATTGATTACATGATTTTCCTGCCTTTAGCAGTGCAGCTGTATAGCTGTTGTCAGATTTCTTTCTTCTAATACGGAAAAAGAGAAAAACCTCCTATGTGTCCACAGCGATCCATTCTAAACCAAATAGTCAGTAAATTCACAATGGCCAGAAAGGCCATTATATTCATATAGTGAATACCCTGCAGGGTCTTGTCCCAGTTAAACTTCTAAGAGAGGTGGATGTTCCTTTCAAATGATTTTATTGGTCTAGCGTAATCACACAAAGTAGCATAATCCTCATAAATTTTTAAAAGGTGATACCATGACCCATTAAAGGAGTATATTTGCCTTTACATGCTCAGCATGACCCTTTCTATTAGAAGGTAGCATTTTTYGTAAGTATGGTTTGAAAGCAATAGAACGGTGCATTTTTATTTTTGCTTTAACACAAAGCACATTATACGCTTTGGGCAAAATGCTAACTGTTAATCCAGCTTCCAAAAAAGAGGGTTGGTGAGAGCAGCAGATACACTGTGACTGGTGACAGAGGCTCATCATGGGAATATAACTGTTTCTGAAGGCTTTTCTGTATTGATGATATTGTTTTGTTTGAAAAAATTCTGAGCTGCTGCTGAATAACTGCTGAAAATGTGGACTTCTTGCACCCATTGTCTGTGAAGTAAAAAGCTCAATAGTTCTAGCATTCCTGAAAGTAGTTTGCTTAGATTCCAGTCACGGAAAGAGAGCTGTACGTCATCTGGGTGACAGGAGACGCTCTCAGCACTGTGCCAGGCATCAGAGCACAAGGTGACATGTGGCTGTCAGAGCCAAAAGGAAATAGAGAGAGCATGGATTAAAATTAGTTTTAGGCATTTTTGAGGGTGTTTTGCATGGCACTTTAAACAGTTTAAAAATCAGTACCGGTTCAAATGCTAATTTGGACTCTGAGAAGCTGTTACAGGGGCGCTGTGGGAAGGGAGGTTAGTCGAGTCCCCTGCCTGCACGTGTGGAGCGAATGCCATCAAGGCCCTTTTAGAAAGACAGAAAGCAGAAACTGTGTAGCAGCTGTAGACTGCTGGCCTAACCTTAGGAGTGATAGAGAGAACTCCTGTTTCTCCTCTTTCCTTCCCTATATGGGCTATTAGGGAAGCAGTGAAGGAAAGCAGTTGCTGCTGTTTCCCATACTTCAAGTCCCTTTGCATATAGATAGGAAAGAAAATCGAAAGAGCTAAGTGTGCCACATGGGAACAGAAAGCAAAGCTGAGCAGCAAGGAGAGTCATACTTCAGCTGCTGACTGTGAATGTTGAAATGTTTGTTGGTGCCTAAAACATGTGATTTGGTGTGGTGACTCTGTGCTTTACTCGTAGCGAGTGAGAGAGGTGAGCATTGCTGAAGATCACACACATTTACTGGGGTTCCTTTGATCCTATCTGCAGGAACTCTTCACTCCACATCTGCCCATCCCTATCCTATAATAAATCCAGCCCCCAAATCCAGATCTGTTCTGCATCCTCTCAGTCCTGTGATTCTTCAGCAGGGTTTCTTGCCTTTGTCCCCTCCCTGTCCTTGCTGGGCAGAGCGGTGTCAGTGTCTCCTCACTCGCAGTGTCTCACAGGTTGACAGGACCTGTCCCTGTTACTCGTGCTAGGGGAGAAGTTAGGCTGGAACAGAATTGTCTGATCTGCTGCACTTCTCTTCTTTCCTCCAGCCCTTGCTTCTGGAAGGATGGTGTGACTCCAAGGAGGAGCTCTTTCTCCCCTCCTCCCCCTTTGGGGAAGACACTTAGTCAAAAGTGGCTTCCCAAAGGAACACTGAAATTCATACGAGGTCTGGAGAGTCACTCATCCAGCTGCAGTTGGTGTGACTAGAGATCAGCAGAGGCGCCATCGTAATGAGCAAGACACTGCCAACTGTTACTTCATCTGTCTTGAGAATTTAGGAGCAAAGAAAGAGAGAAAGGAAAGGGAAATACAGCCAAAGGCACTTAAATATCATTAAAGTTATGTAAATCAGGCAAGTTAAAAATACAGAACTGAAGTGTTATTTTCCTCCTGGGGAATTCTGGGGATAACAGAAAGGAGAAAGGGATGACTTGAGCAAAGATGAATTAACAGTTTTTCTGCAATGTGAGATTTTGAGGATAGACAGGAAATAACCTTTTATTGATGTCTTATCTTTCAAGAATCCTTTAAGAATAACATTTTTCAAATGGGTTATAATTGGCTTTAACATTTTAACTGCATTGAGTGTTGGCCCCTGAAACAAAAATAAATGCATTTTTTTTTGTTACTGGCCCAAAGTGATCAAAAAGCAAGTTACTGTTTACTTTTAACTTTTGATTACTTCATTTATTTTAGGCTGTACATAAGTACTTCAAAACACAAAGTAATTAAAAAAATGGGGCTGGAAAAGACCACAAAAGGTAACAGCTTCTTCCCCTCTCCTCATCCAAGGGCAGGATCCACTACACCTACAGTTTTAAATATTGAAAAGATGTTAACCGCACGGCTCATGGCTCAAGTGGTTGGAGCGTGGTGCTAATAATGCCAAGGTCGTGGGTTCAGTGACTGTACGGGCCGCCCATTTGATGGTTGGACTAGATGATCTCCAGAGGTCCCTTCTAACCTTACCAATTCTATGATTCCCTATGAATATGGCTGTTAGGAAGGATGTGGTTCAGCTGGGGTAGAAAACGCCAGTGCAAACTGCTGTGCTCTGCTCAGTGCTCTGTAACATGCGTATGTGACTGGTGGGAGTGAGTATCCCATCAAATCTTGTGCTCGGTGCTTGTGGCTCAAGGGAGTTTTGGTCCGGCAAAGATAGGACTACTGCATTTATAACTGTGGGCCTCTAGATGTCCCAGATCTTTGCACAGAGGTTCAAAAGTGTGAGCAGCTGACTTTTCATCAGAAAAGTGTGGATAGATTACTGAATTATTCTCTGGAGCATGTGACAAACGACAGGCAGTGGTGCATTACAACACCCTGGAGCAGTATTTCTTACGTTATTGATTTTAGCCTATACCCCTTCCCTTTCATTACATAGGAAAACAAAAAAACTTAGCTGAGTGCAACGCACCACAGATGGAGATAATTTGTGGAGGTGTGACTTGCTACACATAACCAGCTTAATAAAGCAACGCCACATGCAAAGAGAAAGGTATGTTGCAATCAAAGCTCTCAGTAGCACGCAGAGATGCAACAGATGAAGAGGTGGGAAGTTGACATAAGAGCTGGGGAGTCTCCAGCTGGTGGCAGTGCTGTTTTTATGGAAAATGAGAGTGTATGAGGAGCGGGCAGCTACTAGAACATAGAAAACAACCTGGGTCCAGTAAATACGTGGAAACATTTTTATCTGAAACTGCTAGTACATCTCTACTGCAAAACAGTTTCACACAGACACAAGCAAGATCRTTGGCTGTGGCTGCAGTCAGTTGTGTCAGGGCTTACTCTGCTTCTTAGGAGCATTTTACAGCCTGCCCTGCGCACTTAAACCAACTAGAGTAAAGCTCCACCTTAGGGGCTCCAGAGCRTTGTGCACACCCTGTGCGTCCCCAGATTCACAAAGCAAAGCAGCTGGGGCTGATGAAGGTTATTACTGCTGATAAATCTGAACATTTGTTATGGATAGTGGCTTTGGCATGATTTCCAGATGAGTGCTTGATTTCCAGGGCAGCATAAAAACTTTTTACCTCAAGAAAAGTGAGGGATTCAGAAACTGTTCTTAATAGAAGAGCCTTYTATCTTATCTCAGATGGGGTTGTCTCAAAATGTATCCAGATAGTGAAAATATGCATTGTTTTTACTTTCTTGAGGAGATTTTAGATTTCAGACATTTGGGAAGCATCATGCCCTACCAGCTAGTCCAGGCATGATCTGTTGGCCCTAAGATATTCAGCTTTAGATATGCAGTTGAGAAAAGGTGTAGGGAGCGAGTGGAGATTTCTGGATTTGTCTCAACGGGAGGAGCTGTCAGCCAGGCAGTGTAGGTGCTGTGGTTCCTAAGAGAAGTTTTCTGAAGACAGCTTTTGGGTGCATTTTAGCAGAAAGTTTCACTTAAACTGTGAATGCTGTCTGCAGTGCAAAGCTGTGAAAGTGCTGGAACAAGAGCCTGGAGGGCTGCGCTGCACTTTGTGGCTTACCCCTCGTTTTAGGAATATGATTTCATTCTACTGAGTGCTGCTCATTGGACCTGATCAAAGTGGGATTTCTCAGCCTTTTTGTAGGAAGAGATAAATCTAAGCCTGAAAGACTTAAATAAGGGAATTAGTAAATGTACTACATACAAAAAAAATGCCAGAATGTTGAGTCACCACACCAAATCTCAGAGTCACCACACCAAATCACATGTTTTAGGCACCAACATATTGGAAAGGACTTTTTGCTTTGTATTATATTGTGGATATCATACATGCATGCAGCAGTATCCCCTGAGAATCTGCTGCCCTGTGGGCAGCATTAGTGTGGCACAGGTGTTGTAATTTGTTATTAAGCACACTCAGATTAGCCAATCTGCTCTTCTGTTGCACCTGAGGAGGTCCTGCTTGTAAGATCATGTTTTAGCTTCCAGCTCTTTCCAACAGAAACGATTGTTCCAGACTGTTCATGAAGTTGCCTGAATTTCTCAGAGCTGTTAGAGTCACCAGTAGGAYAAAATATACAGTAAGGAGGAATGTGTTTGGAGGGGCAGGAAAGATAGTGTTTCAAGGAGGATGAGAAAGCAGTGCAAAAACCTGCTGTGTTTCAACCTTACAGTTATGTGCTGCTTTGACGATGTTGCAGCAAGATTGTACTTTACTTTTCAGGCTTACCTAAAAAATACCTTTGGAGTTGTGCAATAGAAAAATGCACAGGTACCTGGTAATTGGGCCACTCTACATCAGATGCTTTTGACATCAGTAAACATAGATGAAACCAAGTTAAATATTACAACACTTTTATTCTTCAATCTGTGCTGAAAGATACAGAAGTGAATTATGCTCTTAGACATACAAGAGAACAGATGTACCATGAGCTGTACTTTTAAGAAACCTGAGAGTGTTCAAATATGCAAAATGATTCCCAACTCAGCAGCATCGTGGTACTCTCAAAAATGTGTAACTACTGAGTCTGGACTCAAGTGTAAGTTGGGAAAAGAGAAGGGCTGCTGCTCACAGAGTCAGAGCACAGTACAAGGCACAGGCTCCCCTCTTCGGTGGGGTCGTGAGCTCGGTCGGGGCATGCAGGGGGAGAAACCCCATGGCCGCCTTAAACAGCAGGTCATGAGCTTAGTGGCTTCTTACACTTGCATAAAGTGGCTGTTTGGGAAGGAGCGTGGTTCACTGCACTCTCCAGCACTGCAGTGTGTCCCACTGATTTCCTGCAGGCATTGTAAGCGCAGATTTTCTACTCAGAGAAGACTGTGTGTGTGTTTTAAAATAAAAGGGGATATTGTAAGCTGCTCTAACTTAGTGCCTTAGGGCAGGGGGAGAGACAGCCAGCTGGTTGCACTCCTACTTTGGAGTGAAGCATTTTTCAGTCCTTGATGTTAGAAACCTCCGAGCTGTTTATGAGAGGTCTCTCCGCAGCGTAGCAAAAACTAGGTCTCCCACAGGGCAGCATGTGACAGGGCCTAGAAGAAAATGCCTGGCTAAGGTGTAATCAGCCCAGTTTTCTATTCCCTGATGCTGTGGGTAGTCAACTACTTCTCCAGAGTTTGCATAGAACTATTATACTGCTCCAGTAGATGTTTATAGCTTCTTTGCAGAGATGTAGCTGTTTATCTGGAGTATGAAACAGTGGAGAATCAGGATATATGCCTCAGCATCTCAGTTTTCTGCAGCTTCACCTAAAAAAAGGAGAGAGTTAGTCACCACTCAAAAGTATTATGTAGCATCCTTTGAACCCACTGGCCTTGGCTGTCGATTGATTCACACCAAATAAAGCTGCAGATAACTCTCTGCAAATGGGAGGGTTGGGGGGAGAGAGGTTGCTTTTGTGAGCTTTATAAAACTGTGGAGATTTGGTCCATAAGATCTGTTACCTAACTCCCTTTCAGAGCTTTTACTGAAGTGGCTGATACTTAATGAGGCCCTTAAAAACATTTGTGCAATTCTCCTGGTACTTGAGGACCTAAAACAAGTCCTGACTATGCAATCTCAGTTTTATTCTGCTGCATTTGATCAGCCTTGTAAGTTCTCCTGCTGAGAATAACTATCAGTTCCTTGATTTTTCTTTGCGTGTGTTTCATCTGTCTTCGTCACAGTGCTCTGTAAGAGCAGTGACCTCACAGTGTTGCTTAAGTTGGCAAGTGATGTCTTCAGTTCAAGCTGGAATGTGCAGCTTGCATGAGACAAGTAAAAAGCTCCTCATGCCCTGTTTAGAAATGTTGGTTAGAAAGTAGAGTAGCATAATATAGAAATAGGCTACAGAAGAAAATACGCAACTCAAAAAGATCTTTAAAAACAAAAACATGTTGATCTAATTACACAGTTCAGACTGGGCTTGGGGGGAAGAATTTGATTCAGCCCTCAGGTGCAAAGAATAAAAGCTACTCTCCCAGCAGGTGACCAAGTAGCCACAATTGAAAATGAGAGCCAGCCTTTCCTAGCCCTATCTTGACASGGACCTGATATTGTCTACACCTGCTTCTCAGGCTTAGCTCATTGGTGTCTGTCTTGCCGGCCTTAGCTGGAGAGATGGATGATTATGAACCCTACTTATATGCTGAAGTTAATTGTCTGGAGGAACTGCTAATCTGTTTTAACTTCGTCACGTAGCAAGCTGCAACTCAACAAAGTGCATGCAAGTATTGAAGTATGGTGTTTCTTCACTCTTTTTATGTTTTTCAGAGAGGTACTGTGTGGGTGTTATTAACTTTTTATCAAAGTTACCTTAATCCTTTGAGTGTCTTGGGGTACTCTCTCTCCTGGAACAGCCTATTGTATGGAGATGTACAGAAGAGGGAGGAGTGCTGTCTTTGTGTTCTTGTCTCTCTTCTGGAGACTAACGATTTGCTAATGTGCTGTGGTGGTTTTGCATAGCTGCTGTGATATATAACCCTGTTTTAAAGCAGGAAGGCATGCAGCTATTGAAGTTTTCATGCTTGTAGGGCTAGGTTTAGGTATGCCAGTTTCTGAAGGGAGAATGGGGAGAAGTGATGGAATTAGTCACCTTAGGGAAGCAACGACCTTCCAGGAATTTTCTTATGTTTTTACATATGACTATGCATGCACATTAAGTCCATTAAAGGTTAGTTTTTGAGGTTGTAGGGGTCTCTAGTGGCAAGTAGATGTCATACCAGGAGTACCAGGCTGACCGTTGGTTGTACTTTTTCCTAGAACTTCCATATAGGTCTCAGCTTGGCTCTTCTCCTTGTTTCTTGTACCTCTTGGTGAAGAGGTACATCAGTTGGTGGAGAAAACAGAAACTGTTGCAGTTACCGTTCTTGCACTTCTACCTCAATTTTCTGTCCCAGTTCTGCCTGATACAAACCCTGACCACTCTGGTAGCAATAACCTGGGCCTTTCTCCATTTCCTTTAGGTGGGAAAATAAGTTTATAGGCTCTTTTCCAGCTATAGCCTAAGCTAATTCTATTGTAATAAAAGAAAAGCCCTTGTGCCTTTGACTGGAATGTCTGTTGGATCTGACAGACGGCTTGTTAGAAGCCAATATCTTGCTTCAGACTTCCATCAGATAAAATATATTGCTAGTGGGAGTCCTCACTGCATGATTCTCCAGTGTTTAAAGATACTAAGGGTGATTTCATGTCGTAATATCATTTTTAATGTATCTCAACTATTTTACTTTTTTTTTTCCCCCCTTTTCTTAGTTGGTTCAATAGGGGGAGAAGGGGATAAATGTTTGAGCGGTCTTTGGTGCCTGCTTTTCATTTATGTATTTAAAGAGATGAATTGTAAATAAAAATGCTGCTGTTTAACTTATTTCTATTAAATTCTAGATCGTTCATATAAAGCAAGGTTTTTCTTGCCTAACATATAGGCTAACTAATAGATAAGCCCAGAGCATCACCAAGAAGCTATCTTCTGCACAAAATACAGTCCATAAGACTGTATTTTGCCTTTAATGATGTTCATTTTAGCTGGTGCAGTAGTTTCTCTCAAGATGACTGAAAAAGACTGCAAAGGTGTTTTGTTTAAAGGATTTGGCAAGGGTCACTAGAAAGTGCATTTGTCCCCTGGTAAATTTATTAGGAGGTCCCAGGACTACCTGAAGGCCATAGCTTGAAGTCTGACATCTTCTAGGTAGTTTTGTAAGCGGCTCTATCTTTAAAGCCGCTGTGCGTTGTGAACTGTAAAGCTCTGTGGCAGCAAGTAAATTTGTACTGGCTACCACTGTGCATTTTACAGCAACACAATACTTTTCATTCACACAGTACAGCACCTTCTGGGCAAAATTTGCCTCTAAAAGCAGTTGTGCTATAAGTGGGGATATATTTTTAGCCAGAAGAACCCTAAGTTTGCGGAAACCAAGTGGCTCAAAGGTAGCATAACAAATTACTGGTATAACCAACACTCTCATCTGCTGACACACTTTGTCAAAGAGATGAGGTATCTCTTGCCCACTGGCAGCACCTTCTGTTTTATGTGGCTGAGGCCAAGGTCCTCTGCTTGAGGGCATCTCTAAAGATGGACTTCTACAAAGGTATTTATGCTTCTGTCAAGGCTGGTTTTAAGTCAGCTGCAGCAGCCCTGGGCCAGCTCCCTGAGGATCTATTCAACTTCTTAGGTTCTTTGCAGTCCATGCTTCCGTAACTGCATTGCTACCATTGCCTCAATGAGCTAGTTTAAAAATCTGTGTTGGGTTGCACAGTAGTTGTAGTCTAAATCTCTCTCAGTGGGGAAAAGCTTGTTTAGCACTTTAGAAACTCAGTTCAGCTGAGTAGCTAGCTGCCTGTAGGACTAGGACTATACCTTTCTATTTCTGTTTTTGAGGGTATTGACACCTGGGTTTAGACTTTGATTCGTGCAGTTATGAAGAGTTGGTTGTAAATGTTCCACCTCCATTTATGTCTGTAAATGTGTTGTTTCTACTACTCTTGAGCTATTGATGTCATCTGCCACTTTCAGTGACATATCAAACCCACTGAACTCCAGTGTGCAATAAATTACATTCTGATCAAAATGGGTTCATTTGCCAAATATTGCATCCTGGCAGAAATCTGTATGCAGCTGATAAAGAATGTCAGAGCTGAATATTTGTGTGTTAACTTCTGTATCAACAATATCAGTACCCTTGTCTATAGGATCACTACAGAATTATATCAGTTAAAGATAGAAAAGATTAGTGTAGACAAAGATCATGTCAATCCATTCCTATGGTCTATTACAGGATTTTTACCCTGGTAATGGTTTCCCCAGGGCTTGTTCAATCTATTATTAAAAGAATCATGAGATGGAGGATTTCATTCCCTAAGAATGAAAGTGCAATTTCTATAGCTGAGTACTACTCTTGGAATGTTTTTCCTGATCCTCATATTACATTCTGTTTTCCTCTAATTTCATTCATATGAATATTTTTAATTATAAATGATGGCAATCATTCATAAAAAAAATCAGTGCAGAATAAGCACCATATTTTTTTTAAAAATCCCAAACTATTGAAAAGTATGTGTAAAACTTGTTAATTGTTGTGCCCGGTGCAAAGCACCAGGGATAGTGTTTATTATCTCAGTAAGAAAGATAATCTTACGTCGCTCCAGATGCTGGGAACCCCGAGCTGTGCAGCATCAGATAGCCCTCTGACAGGGGCATGGCATGGCATGGCACATGGTGCAGATCATCTCATTGGTGAGATTCCCCAGCATTTTGGTCTTTCTTTGGTCAGGATTTTCTTAGAAGAAAACAATTCTATTCCTCACTTCTACTGTCAAGCAAAAGGATGTTTGCATGAAAACTAGCTTCTTCACTTCAAGGTGAAGATGTGGATGGGCGGGTGCTGTAATTGCCTGCTATTATCTACAGGCTTCTCCGTTACAACTATCTGGATCAGTTTATCCTGCGGCCAAGGGATATATATTAGTAATTACTTAGGTTGTTAACCAGTATCTTTTGGTTAGGATCACTACCCTGAGGTGCTGCCTAGATTCTGACCTCCCACTCTCCTCCCAAAAGTAATATGTCCTATCAAACATACACTGCCCTGAAAGTGCCCAGAGATGAAAAGATGCTGCTACCAGTACAAATCAGAATAATTCAACAAAAGCAAAGCCTACGTGGCAAGGTTGACTGTTTCAGTGTAATGCTGTGTGTTGAAGAAAGCTGTGCCAAAGGGTCATATGGTAGAAACATTTGGATGGCCGCAGTAGTAATAATAATAAGTGAACAATGGTTGGTATCATCTAGATAATCTAGCAATGCAAAGGAGCTCCAGTCAGGCTCTCCGATATATCCTTTATGGCAGAGTCTGAAAACAGCAGTTTCCCTTCCACATTCCACAAACAAGAGCTACTGTGTGCCACCCCTACCCTGTGAGCAATGTGCACACAAATTGAGGTGAGAGGAGACTAGTAAGTGGAGGGGAGAGATGTTGGGCTGAAGTTAAGCCTGGTGAAGGAGGGAGGAAAGGCATTCCCTCAAGTGCTTAACTGTTTATGCCTTGTTTCTTAAGACCCCGGTCAATATAAGTTTGTTCACTGGCAATAAGTTAAATTAATTCAAATTCTCCAGCTGAGATTTATTTTATTTTATTTTCTCCCCCCTACCCCCCATAAGGGTGTGTTATGTGTTGAAGCGCGAGTTTGCTCCATGGAGTCATCATCTATTCAATTCATCTTTCCAAGCAGTTAAATGTAAGCTTAGTAGGACTAAAGACTGAATAAAGTCTGAGGAGGAGATGCATGAACTGTAAAAAAGCATGAAAAGAAGCTCTAGTTATTATGGCAATTAACATGTTAATGTGAGTGTCACTTGAATTTTCTGGACAACCCCTGCAAAAGTTAAAATTCCATTTAGTGCTGTAAAAAAACCCTAACAACAAATGCTGTTTCATCTTCAATCTAATCACAAGAGCCTGGATACTTTTTACTTTAATATTTTCTACCTTTCCCTTTACCCTGGTCTAATTGTCTTCCCAAATGTTCTTCCTTATGTAGCTTTTGCCCTCTGCTGGAATAAAGCTGATGCAAACCTGTGTGTTGCCACAGTAGGTTGCAGTAGGTTTTGAAAAAAAGTGTGGTATTTTTGCTATTCCTTCACGAAGTCAGATCCAGTTGAATTTGGTGCTCATCTGGACCTAGAGAGTATCAGACGCATGAGTGCTGTGTGCCTGATTGCTCTGACCCTCAATAGGGTCTATTATTTGGTTATAACTTCAACACCACTGCTGAGTATGGGAAAATCTTAAATTGCTCCAGTGGCTGGAGCCAGTGGAATTTCTGGAACCAGAAGTCCTGTATGAGCGTCTCTGGGTGATGACAGTCAGCCCTAGCTTCAGTAGTTTACATTGGTAAGTGTTTTTAGAAATGTGTAACAGCTCCCAGATGGCCGCGTTTGCTATTTTGTTATAACCAGAGAGAATTTCTGCCTGTGTGAAGTGACATGGTTCGTGTGCCACAAGTTTAGGGATGAGCACTGCAGCTGCTCCAAACACTAGAAGCTGCTGATTTTTAATGGGTTACAAAGAATGCTCAAATACTTGATTTTTTTTTTCTTTTTTAAAAAATCTTGCCATGTGTCTGTTTTGTTCTTGTTATCCCTTACCTCAATCCTACAGTGGCAAGGGCTTGAGCTCTTACGGTTAAATCTTGCTTTGTCCAGAGGGAATAGTGCAATAGGCTAAATGACAAATGTGTTCTTCACCCTTCTCTTTACCCCTGCCCGCCAGCTGGTGGAGTCCTATTTGAGAGGAAACTAATATGGAAAAGGAATAGATTCCACTTGCGGCAACTGGGATGGCGTGGGGGTGCCTGCGTAATGCCCTCCTGCGAGGGAGGCAGCAGCATGTCTCAAGCCTGTGCAGTGGTTATCATTCGTGCTGTCCAGATCTCGCTGGCAACCGGCTGCAGCCTTCTGTCGTCAGCTGTGCCTCACTGTAGTTAACCGGTCAAGTCCTCCCTTGATGGACATTTTCTCTCTCATGGATCCACCCCTCATTTAGCATTTCTCCTCCTCATTTTGCAGTTCTCTCTTCCCTTCCTCATCTTCTGATTGTAGGGCTTTGAAGAGTCCTCTCTAAACGAATGGTGAGCTAGATTACTTCCTGATCAGAAAAACCTGTAGTCCCAGCTCGGCCTTCTTGTGTGTCCTGGCACTAAGACATTATATATATAATATATACATAATATATATATAATATATTATATGTGATATATGTCACTTTTACTTATCGCATATATGTGATATAAGTGACTTGTATCGCATATATGCGATACGGCACATATGCGATACGGCAGGCACTTGATATAGGCCCGCGCGTATCGCCTATAGGCGATACAAGTGCCGCGCGTATCGCCTATAGGCGATACAAGTGCCGCGCGTATCGCCTATAGGCGATACAAGTGCCGCGCGTATCGCCTATAGGC
>NW_028185061.1:6252-7968 GCF_003343005.1 Rhea americana | reverse complement strand
CTTAATACACATCATCCAGAGGGCTTTATCTGGGGTGCTGGTTCTTGCCAGTTTCCAAAGAAGTGGGGGAAAACAGGTAGCAAATCTAGGGAAGTTTTCCCATTCTTCTTTAATTTTGCCCAATTTTCCTTCTGGCTGAGCCTGGGGAAAGCAGTTCTCATCTCTGGACCTCTGTTGTTCCTTGGGCTTTTCCATGTCACCCTGGAGCAGTGTTTCTCCTTGGGTAGAGAGCCTGCCACCCTGCTTCTCCCTCATGCCCTGTCTCCCCTGAGGGTCTGTACTGCCTTGTCACCCTGGATCTCTCACAACACCCTGGCTCTCTTGGGAGGCTGTGCAGAACTGGCTCCCTAAATCCTCTACATTTTTGACCCTGGACTTCTGTGAACATACCCACACACTGCAGCACCACTGTTCAAACTCTGGGGCAGAGCCAGAAAGGCAGTGCTGTGCCTCCTGACCTGCATTTTGGCTCATTCAGGTGTTTGTGAGGTGACCAGCTCCCACCTCTGCAGCTGATGGAATTTGAAAATGACCCTACAACCAGCCTTCCTGCTTGTCCTTGTCTTTGCATTGTCCCAGGGCAACTCTTCCAGTAGGGAGGCTCCATCCCCCTTGAATACCCCCCAGTGATCAGAGAATCACAAAATCACAGAGTGGCTGAGCTTTGAAGGGACCTCTGGAGATCACCTCATCCTACCCCCTTGCTCAAGAAGGGTCACCCAGAGCATGTTAGACAGGGTTGCATCCAGGCAGGTTTTGAATATCTCCGGAGAAGGAGGCTCCATAACCTCTCTGGGCAACCTCTTCCAGTGCTCTGTCACCCTCATTTTCAGGTGGAACTTCCTGTGTTTCAGTTTGTGCACATTGCCTCTTGTCCTGTCTCTTGGCATCAATGAGAAGATTCCAGCTCCACCCCCTTGACACCCTCCCTTAATGTATTTATACACATTGATAAGATCCCCCCTGAGTCTTCTCTTCCCCAGGCTAAACAGGCCCAGCTCTCACAGCCGTTCCTCATAGGAGAGATGCTCTAGTCCTCTGATCATCTTTGTAGCCCTACGCTGGACTCTCTCCAGTACCTCCATGTGTCTCTTGTACTGGAGAATCCWGAACTGGACCCAGATGTGGCCTTACCAGGACTGAGTAGAGGGGCGGGATCACCTCCCTCGACCTGCTGCCAACACTCTTCCTAATGCACCTCAGGATTCCATTGGCCTTCTGGCCAGGAGGGCACATTGCTGGGTCTTAGAGATGCGGCTTTCCAAGTCACTGAAAAAGGAAGGACTCGTTTACTTCTTTGGATTGCTTATTCAGCCCTTGACACCGCCTAGCTGATGCTGTGAGCCCCAGCCCTGAATCATTAGGCCTTTGCCCTGTCTATTTTGTTCCTACGCAGTCTTCTGTAGGCACCAGGGGCATGGGAAGTGTTGCTTTAGAGAACTCACTTGATGCTGTTTCATGTGGTGGAGCAGAAGGCCTGCTGGAGGCTAGCCCAGGATGTGGCCATGCCCCACCTTCCATCCTGCTCCTGGTGTGAGGGTCCAGGAAGGATCTGGGGAGAGCAAAGGGTTTGGTGTGGGTGGGATGGGTTTCCCTCCACGTGCCTGAGTCCTACAGAGGTTATTCTGGGTAACCAAGAAAATCTCTCTTCTCTATGGCCTCACATCAAAACTTTTTCAGACTTTTGCACAGAAACACCACCTAGTCCAAAATGCC
>NW_028185061.1:3242-4368 GCF_003343005.1 Rhea americana | reverse complement strand
GAACAGGGGCTTCCAGAGTGGGACATTTCCACCTCTTGCAGATAATCATTCTCTGAGGAGACAAACTGCAATGATGGAGTCTGTCTTCCTTCAGTGCTTAGAGAGGGACCACTGGTGATGATTTTAGTCTACTTCAGGGCACATGTCCCTGGAGGAGGGAGCCCAAGGGACAGAGAAATTCATGCCTTCAGCTGGGTCTCTGCTCCAGAGCAGAGCCAGGCTACAAGGACAGAGGGTGCTTGTGGCAACCTGGCAGCACTGCCCAGAGACAGCTGTGTGCAGGAGCAGCTCCTCTGCAAAGAGCAGAAGGGCTCCAGGCACTGCCTGCTGCTGCTGACACGACATGAGACAAGGCAGAGAGAAGTGAAAGGTAGCGTGGAGTGGGAAGAGAGGAGAGCTCCTTGTGGGAGAAATCTTCGCAGCCCCTGACATGGTAAGTCTCTGGCTGCGAGGCAATGCTATGGAGGTTCCTGGAGGGGTCTTCTGAACCCAGCCCGAACCATGGCTGATAGGATTTTTAATGATCTTTCTTTCTCTGGAGTATCCAGGGCATATGGCAGGAGGCGGAGATGCTTCAGAACAGGGGTTTGGCTGCAGACTGTCACAGGGACAGGACACCCTGCTTCCTTCTCCCAGGGATACTACAGCAGTGTGCTGCTGGCGCATGCACCCAGGTCTGCGCAGAGCAGTGATTCAGAGCAGCATCCCTGCACCCCAAGGTGCTGGGTGCCCAGGGTGGTGACTCTGCCACCTGCGAGGGTCAGAACTCAACCTGCCTAGGCAGCTCCCAATGGCACTGCCGGGAGAAGCTCTGAATGACAGCACTAACTCTGGCCCAGGCAGGTTCATTTTCCCTTTGAGAGGGTGCTGCGTGGGCCAAGGCTGCTTGGAGCTCCAATTCATGCATAGGACATGTTCAAGGGGTCTTGTCAAAAGGGAGAGCAAGAGAAGGGCTACTTGAAAGAGAAGGAGCTTTCCTTCTGGTCTCTGTGCTTTCAGTTTTCTCCCTAACTCTGGCAGCGAGAAAAAAGGTGAATTTTCTGTTTTGCAAGGAACTGGGACTCACAAGAGGTCACACACAGAGATCAGTAGCTCTGTGAGAAAGCTCAGCAAACCCCTTCGACCC
>NW_028185061.1:0-1063 GCF_003343005.1 Rhea americana | reverse complement strand
GTCAAAATGGCAGCAGCTGCCTGGGTCAGTGGGTTTCTCAATGCAGCCCTGCACACCGCCGACACATTTTCCATACCCCTCTGCCAAGGCAACACAGTGGACCAGTTCTTCTGTGAGATTCCCCAGATCCTCAAGCTCTCCTGCTCTGACTCCTACCTCAGGGAAGCCAGGATTCTTGTAATTAGTGCCTGTTTAGGCTTTGGATGTTTCATTTTCATTGTGCTGTCCTACGTGTCAATCTTCGTAACTGTGCTGAGGATCCCCTCTGTGCAGGGCCGGCACAAGGCCTTTTCCATGTGCCTCCCGCACTTGGCCGTGGTCTCCCTGTTTATCAGTACCTCAATTTTTGCCTACCTGAAGCCCCCTTCCCTCTCCTCCCCAGCACTGGATCTGGTGGTGGCTGTTCTGTACTCAGTGGTGCCTCCAGCAGTGAACCCCCTCATCTACAGCATGAGGACCAAGGAGCTCAACGATGCACTGAGGAAAGTGATTTCATGGACATTTTTGCASCAGTGGTAAAATTGCCATTGCTCTGCACAAATGACTCCCACTCTGCCCCAAAGTACCAGGACTGAGCCTTGTTTGTTCACTTTATTGTTGCTATTATTACTGTTACTATTCTTTGTTTTCATGTTGTTTCACAAATATTGAATTCATTCTACTTTTACTGAGACTGCACTGTCTCACCTGCTCCCACATAAAGCTCTAACACTAGGTCAGAGCTGACTCCCTCACGGTATCCTGCTAATAAAGTAGGTTCTTCCTTGTACAGTGTCTGAAGGCTGGGCTCTTCCTCCAAAGCTGTTGTCCCTCAGGCCCTGTCCACATCAGATATCCTTGAGACAATCTCACCCACCCTGTGTGCTGGTCCTTAGCCCAGATTTCACCCCCAGACAAGGCTCACTGCCCAGCTGGACTGTTGGGCATGCAGCTGTGAGCCCTGGGAGGATGAGCCCTCTCCTGGGTCCTCTGTAGGGCTGCCAGGGAACATGCAGAGGAGGTCCTGGGCTGAAATCCTGGGCCTGTAGACCACCCTCCTCCTATAGAGACCCTCATGCGGGGT
>NW_028185060.1:5047-7544 GCF_003343005.1 Rhea americana | reverse complement strand
ACTGAGTCCATCAATGCAGGTCGCGAGGTCTTCGTGCAGCGGTGCTCCCCACTGACCAAGTCTCACCAATGCATGTGGAGAAGCCTCTGTACAGCTGTGCACCCCACTGACCAAGTCCCACCAATTCAGAGGGTACGGTGTCAGTACAGCTGTGCAGCCCACTGACCGAGTCTCACCAATGCAGGTGGCTCAGCCTGAGTACAGGTGTGCAACCCACTGACCAAATCCCACCAATGCCCGTGGCTCGGTCTCGGTGCAGCTTGCACCCCACTGACCGAGTCCCACCAATGCACATGGCGCAGCCTCGTTACAGCTGTGCTCCCCACTGACCATGTCCTACAAATGCAGGTGGTAAGGCCTCAGGACAGCTGTGCAAGCAACTGACCGAGTCTGACCAATGCACGTGGCTATGCCTCGGTACAGCTGTGCAAATCCATGACCGAGTCTGACCAATGCAGGTGGCTCGGCAYGGTGCAGCTGTGCATCCCACTGACCGAGTCCCACCAATGCAGGTGGTTCGACCTCAGTAAAGCTGTGCAACCCACTGACCGAGTCCATCAATGCAGGTGGCGAGGTCTTGGTGCAGCTATGCACCCCACTGACCAAGTCCAAACAATGCAGGTGCCTCTGCCTCAGTACATCTGTGCACCCAACTCATCGAGTCCCACCATTGCACGTGGCTCGGCGTCGGTACAGTTGTTCTCCCCACTGACCGTGTCCCACCAATGCAGGTGGCAAGGCCTCGCTTCAGTAGTGAACCCCACTGACCGAGCCCCATGAATGCAGGTGGCAAGGCCTCAGTGCAGCTGTGCACCCCACTGATCGACTCCGATCAATGCAGTTGGCGCGGAGTTCATACAGCTGTGCACCCCACTGCCCAAGTCCAACCAATGCTGCTGCTGCAGACTCGGAACAGCAGTGCACCCCACTCACCGAGTCCCACGAATGCAGGTGGCCAGGCCTCCGTACAGCTGTGCACCCCACTGACCGAGTTCCACCAATGCAGGTGGTGCAGCCTGGTACAGCTGTGCACCCCACTGACCAAGTCCCACCAATGCAGGTGGCGAGGCCTCAGTACAGCTGTGCACCGAACTGACCGAGTCCCACCAATGCAGGTGGCAAGGCCTCAGTGCAGCTGTGCACCCCACTGATCGACTCCAACCAATGCAGGTGGCGAGGCCTCCCTACAGCTATGCAACCCACTGACCGAGTCCCACCAATGCAGGTGGCGAGGCCTCAGTGCAGCTGTGCACCCCACTGACCGAGTCCATGAATGCACGTGGCGAGGTCTTGGTGCAGCTGTGCACCCCACTGACCAAGTCCGACCAATGCAGGTGGCTCAGACTAAGTAGAGCTGTGCAACCCACTGACCAAGACTCACCAATGAACGTGGCGAGGCCTCAGTACAGCTGTGCACCCGACTGACTGAGTCCATCAATGCAGGTGGCGAGGTCTTGGTGCAGCTGTGCAACCCACAGACCGAATCCCAACAATGCCCGTGGCTCAGCCTCAGTACAGCTGTGCAACCCACTGACCGAGTCCYACCAGTGCAGGTGGTAAGGCCTCAGTACAGCTGTGCAACCCACTAACCGAGTCTGACCAATGCACGTGGCTCGGTCTCGGAGCAGCTGTGCACCCCAATGACCGAGTCCATCAATGCAGGTGGCGAGGCCTTGGTGTACCTGTACACCCCACTGACCGAGTCCCACCAATGCAGGTGGGACGGCCTTGGTGCAGCTGTGCACCCCACTGACCGAGTCCGACCATTGCAGGTGGCTCGGAATGGATACAGCGGTGCTCCCCACTCACCGAGTCCCACCAATGCAGGTGCAAGGCCTCGGTGTAGCTGTGCACCCCACTGACCGAGTCCATCAATGCACGTTGCTCAGCCTCAGTACAGCTGTGCACCCAACTGACTGAGTCCCACCAATGAACGTGGCGAKGCSTCGTTACAGCTGTGCACCCCACTGACCGAGTCCCACCAATGCAGGTGGTATGGTGTCAGTACAGCTGTGTAACACACTGACCAAGTCTGACCAATGCACGTGGCTCGGCCTCAGTGCACCTTTGCACCCCACTGACTGAGTTCCACAAATACAGGTGGCTCAGACTCAGTACAGCTGTGCAGCCCACTGATCGAGTCTCACCAATGCACGTGGCTCGGTCTCGGTGCAGCTGTGCACCTCACTGACCGAGTCCCATCAATGCCCGTGGCTCGGACTCAGTACAGCTCTGCACCCCACTGACCGAGTCCCACCAATGCACGTGGCTCGGTCTCAGTACAGCTGTGCACCCCACTGACCGAGTCGGACCAATGCAGGTGGTTCGACCTCAGTAAAGCTGTGCAACCCACTGACCGAGTCCATCAATGCAGGTGGCGAGGCCTCCATACAGCTGCGCACCCCACTCACCGAGTCCCACCAATGCAGGTGGCTCAGACTAAGTAGAGTTGTGCACCCCACTGACCGAGTCTGACCAATGAACGTGGCGAGGCCTC
>NW_028185060.1:0-3716 GCF_003343005.1 Rhea americana | reverse complement strand
TGCACCCTATTCACCGAGTCCCACCATTGCAGGTGGACGGCCTCGGTGCAGCTGTGCACCCCACTGACCGAGTCCGACCATTGCAGGTGGCTCGGACTGGATACAGCGGTGCTCCCCACTCACCGAGTCCCACCAATGCAGGTCGCGAGGCCTCCGTACAGCTGTGCACCCTACTTACCGAGTCCTACCAATGAAGGTGGCAAGGCCTCGGTGTAGCTGTGCAACCCACTGACCAAGTCCGACCAATGCAGGTGGCTCAGACTAAGTAGAGCTGTGCACCCCACTGACTGAGTCTGACCAATGAACGTGGCGAGGCCTCAGTACAGCTGTGCACCCGACTGACTGAGTCCATCAATGCAGGTGGCAAGGTCTTGGTGCAGCTGTGCATCCCACTGAACGAGTCTGACCAATGCACGTGGCTCGGCCTAGTACAGCTGTGCACCCAACCGACTGAGTCCTACCAATGAACGTGGCGAGGCCTCAGTACAGCTTTGCAATCCACTGACCGAGTCTGACCAATTCACGTGGCTCGGCCTCGGAGCAGCTGTGCACCCCAACGACCGAGTCCATCAATGCAGGTGGCGAGGCCTTGGTGTAGCTGTACACCCCACTGACCGACTACCACCAATGCAGGTGGCATAGCCTCATTACAGCTGTGAACCTCACTGACCGAGTCCCACCAATGCAGGTGGCATAGCCTCATTACAGTTCTGCACCCCACTGACCGAGTCCCAACAATGCACGTGGCTCGGTCTTGGTACAGCTGTGCACCCCAGTGACCGAGTCCCACCAATGCAGGTGGCTCGGCCTCGTTACAGCTGTGCACCCCACTGACTGAGTCCCGCCAATGCAGGTGGTACGGCCTTGGTGCAGCTGTGCACCGCGCTCACTGAGTCCTACCAATGCAGGTGGCTCGGACTCGATACAGCGGTGCTCCCCACTGACCAAGTCCCACCAATGCAGATGGCGCATCCTCAGTACAGCTGTGCACCCCACTGACCGCATCCCACCAATGAAGGTGGTGCAGGTCTCAGTACAGCTGTGCACCGCACCGACCGAGACTCACCAATGCTGGATGCGAGGCCTCCGTACAGCTGTGCACCCCACTCACCGATTCCCACCAATGCACGTGGCTCGGCCTCGTTATAGCTGTGCACCCCACTGACTGAGACCCACCAATGCAGGTGGCGCAGAGTCGGTACAGCTGTCCACACCACTGACCGAATCCTACCAATGCAGGGGGCTCAGACTAGATACAGCGGTCCTCCCCACTGACCGAGTCCCAACAATGCAGGTGGCTCGGCCTCAAAACAGCTGTGTACCCCACTCTTCGAGTCCCACCAATGCAGGTGGTGAGGCCTTGGTACACCTGTGCACCCCACCGACCAAGTCCCACTAATGCAGGTGGCTCGGCCTCTGGACAGCTGTGCACCCCACTAACCAAAGCCCAGCAATACAGGTGGCTCAGACTCGGTACAGCTGTGCATCCCACTGACCGAGTCCTACCAATGCAGCTGGCTCAGACTCGGTACAGCTGTGCACTCCACTAACCGAGTCCCACCAATGCAGGTGGCGAGGCCTTGGTACACCTGTGCACCCCACTAACCACGTCCCGCCAATGCAGGTGGCGAGGCCTTGGTACACCTGTGCACCCCACTCACCAAGTCCCGCCAATGCAGGTGGCGAGCTCTTGGTGCAGCTGTGAACCCCACTGACCGATTCCCACCAATGCAGGTGGTGAAGACTAACAACAGCTGTCCACCCCACTGACCGAGTCCCACCAGTGCAGGTGCCTCAGACTCGGTGCAGCTGTGCACCCCAATGAGCAAGTCCATCAATGCAGGTGGCGATGTCTTCGTACAGCGGTGCACCCCACTGACCGAGCCCCACCAATTCAGGTGGCTCGGTACAGTTCAGCTGTACACCCCACTGGCCGAGTCCCACCACTGCAGGTTGCTCGGCCTTGTTATAGCTGTGCACCCCACTAACTGAGACCCACCAATGCAGGTGGCGCAGACTCGGTACAGCTGTCCACCCCACTGACCGAGTCCGACCAATGCAGGTAGCGAGGCTTCGGTGCAGCTGTGCACCCCACTGACCGAGTCCTACCAATGCACGTGGCAAGGCCTCCGTACAGTTGTGCACCCAACTCACCGATTCTCAGGAATACAGGTGGCTCGCTTCGATAAATCTGTGCACCCCACTCATCGAGTCCCACCGATGCAGGTGGCTCGGCCTCAATACAGCTGTGCACCCTACTGACCGAATCCTACCAATGCAGGTCGCGAGGCCTCGGTACAGCTGTGCACCCCANCCACTGACCGAGTCCCACCAGTGCAGGTGCCTCAGACTCGGTGCAGCTGTGCACCCCAATGAGCAAGTCCATCAATGCAGGTGGCGATGTCTTCGTACAGCGGTGCACCCCACTGACCGAGCCCCACCAATTCAGGTGGCTCGGTACAGTTCAGCTGTACACCCCACTGGCCGAGTCCCACCACTGCAGGTTGCTCGGCCTTGTTATAGCTGTGCACCCCACTAACTGAGACCCACCAATGCAGGTGGCGCAGACTCGGTACAGCTGTCCACCCCACTGACCGAGTCCGACCAATGCAGGTAGCGAGGCTTCGGTGCAGCTGTGCACCCCACTGACCGAGTCCTACCAATGCACGTGGCAAGGCCTCCGTACAGTTGTGCACCCAACTCACCGATTCTCAGGAATACAGGTGGCTCGCTTCGATAAATCTGTGCACCCCACTCATCGAGTCCCACCGATGCAGGTGGCTCGGCCTCAATACAGCTGTGCACCCTACTGACCGAATCCTACCAATGCAGGTCGCGAGGCCTCGGTACAGCTGTGCACCCCAGTAACCAAGTCCCGCCAAAGCAGGTGGTGAGGCCTCAGTACAGCTGTGCAGCCCACTGACCGACTCCCACCAATGCAGGTGCCTCAGAATCAGTACAGCTGTGAACCCCACTCTTCGAGTCCCACCAATGCAGGTGGCACAGCCTCATTACAGCTGTGCACCCCACTGACCGAGTCCCACTAATGCAGGTGGCTCGGCCTCTGGACAGCTGTGCACCCCACTAACCGAAGCCCAGCAATACAGGTGGCTCAGACTCGGTCCAGCTGTGCATCCCACTGACCGAGTCCCACCAATGCAGGTGGCTCAGACTCGGTACAGCTGTGCACTCCACTAACCGAGTCCCACCAATGCAGGTGGCGAGGCCTTGGTACACCTGTGCACCCCACTGACCGAGTCTGACCAATGCACGTGGCTCGGCCTCAGTACAGCTGTGCACCCCACTGACCAAGTCCCACCAGTGCAGGTGGTAAGGCCTCAGTACAGCTGTGCAAACCACTGACCGAGTCTGACCAATGCACGTGGCTCGGCCTCAATACAGCTCTGCACCCCACTGACCAAGTCCATCMATGCATGTGGTGAGGTCTTGGTGCAGCTGTGAACCCCACTGACCGATTCCCGCCAATGCAGGTGGCTAGGCCTCAGTACAGCTGTGTACCCCACTGACCCCGTCCCACCAATGCAGGTGCCTCAGAGTCGGCGCAGCTGTGCACCCCACTGACCAAGTCACATCAATGCAGGTGACGCAGTATCTTTCCATCTGTGCACCCCACTGACCGAGTCCCACCAATGCAGGTGGCGCGGCCTCATTACAGCGGTGCACCCCACTGACTGAGTCCCACCAATGCAGGTGGC
>NW_028185059.1:6312-8090 GCF_003343005.1 Rhea americana | reverse complement strand
CGGAGCCCCCAGGAGGGATCAGAGCCGCCAGGAGGGATCGGAGCCCCCAGGACGGATTGGAGCCCCCGGGAGGGATCGGAGCCCCCGGGAGGGATTGGAGCCCCCAGGACGGATCGGAGCCCCCGGGAGCAGATCGGAGCCCCCAGGAGCAGATTGGAGCCCCCAGGAGGGATCGGAGCCCCTGGGAGGGATCGGAGCCCCCAGGAGCAGATCGGAGCCCCTGGGAGGGATCGGAGCCCCCAGGACGGATCGGAGCCCCCGGGAGGGATCGGAGCCCCCAGGAGGGATCGGAGCCCCCGGGAGGGATTGGAGCCCCCAGGAGGGATCAGAGCCGCCGGGAGGGATCGGAGCCCCCGGGAGGGATCGGAGCCCCGTTGCCGGTCCGAGCCCCGGGAGGGGGCCGCGGGCCGGCGGGGGCGGCGGTGCCGCCTACCCCGAACTCGGTGACGAGGATGTCCGTGATGCTCCCCAGCACTGTGACGAAATCAAAGATGTTCCAGGCGTCGCGGAAATAGTTCTGGAAAGGAAGGGAAAAAGCAACGAAGGAGGAGGAGGAGGAGGAAGGGCAGGACGGGGCGGCGGGGGCTCCGCGGAGGACGGGCCCTGTGGCGCCGCCCTGACTGGCGTTGGCCCTGGGCCAGCTCCTGGGATCCCGTGATCACCGTGCACTAGATCCCCAGGATCCCATGATCACCGCGCACCGGCTCCCCGGGATCCCATGATCACCGCGCACCGGCTCCCCAGCATTCCGTGATCACCACACACGGGCTCCCCGGGATCCCGTGATCACCGTGCACCAGCTCCCCAGGATCCCGTGATCACCGCGCACCGCCTCCCCGGGATCCCGTGATCACCACACAATGGCTCCCCGGGAGCCCACGATCACCCGCACACCGGCTCCCCGGGATCCCTGATCACCGCGCACGGGCTCCCCAGGATCCCGTGATCACCACACACCGGCTCCCCAGGATCCCGTGATCACCGCACACCGGCTCCCCGGGATCCCGTGCTCACCGCGCACCGGCTCCCCGGGATCCCGTGATCACCGCGCACCAGCTCCCCGGGAGCCCACGATCACCCACGCACCGGATCCCCGGGATCCCATGCTCACCGCGCACGGGCTCCCCGGGATCCCATGATCACCACACACGGGCTCCCCAGGATCCCGTGATCTCCGCGCACCGCCTCCCCGGGATCCCGTGATCACCACGCACCGGCTCCCCGGGATCCCATGATCACCGCGCACCGGCTCCCCGGGATCCCGTGATCACCGTGCACCGGCTCCCCGGGAGCCCACGATCACCCGTGCACCGGATCCCCGGGATCCCATGCTCACCGCGCACCGGCTCCCCGGGATCCCATGATCACCGCGCACGGGCTCCCCGGGATCCCATGATCACCACACACGGGCTCCCCAGGATCCCGTTATCTCCGCGCACCGGCTCCCCGGGATCCCATGCTCACCGCGCACCGGCTCCCCGGGATCCCATGCTCACCGCGCACCGGCTCCCCGGGATCCCGTGATCTCCGCGCACCGGCTCCCCGGGATCCCATGCTCACCGCGCACCGGCTCCCCAGGAGCCCACAATCACCCACGCACCGGATCCCCGGGATCCCGTGATCACCACGCACCGGCTCCCCGGGATCCCATGATCACCGCGCACCGGCTCCCTGGGATCCCGTGATCACCGCGCACCGGATCCCCGGGATCCCGTGCTCACCGCGCACCGGCTCCCCAGGGCGCCGAGCCGAAGCAGGGTGCGAGGGGCCGGGGGAGG
>NW_028185059.1:4034-5377 GCF_003343005.1 Rhea americana | reverse complement strand
GCCCCAAGGGGACGGGACAGGTCCTATGGGACAAGATGGGTCCTGGGGCGCGGGGACGAGAAGGGGTCCCAAGGCGGCTCCCAAGGAGCGGGGACAGGTCCAGGGGACGGGGGTGGGTCCTGGAGGACAGCGGTGGGACGGGGAGCAGGGGCAGACCCCAGGGACGGAAACGCCGCCGCGGCCCGGCCCGGCCCGCCCCAAGCACCCACCTTCATCATGAGGACGATGGTGTTGAGGGCGATCATGGCCATGATGGTGTACTCGAAGGGAGGGGACACCACGAACTGCCACATGCGGTACTGGAAGCTCTGGCGGTTCTGGGGCATGTGGCGCGTCAGGGGCTTCGCGCTGATGGCGAAGTCGATGCAGGCCCTCTGCGGGGGGGAAACCACAGCGTGGGACGCGTCCCCCCGCTCCAGGTCCCGCCGGGGCGCTGGCGCGCGGCGCACCTCGTTCTTCTCCAGGCTGTACTCCTCCATCATCTTGTCCCCCTGCTCCTGGAAGGTGATGATGATCAAGGCCACGAAGATGTTGACGAAGAAGAAGGGGAAGACCACGAAGTAGACCACGTAGAAGATGGACATCTCCATGCGGTAGCCCGGGCTGGGGCCCTGGTTCTCGTAGGTGGCGTCCACCGAGTGCTTGAGGACCCTGCGGTGGGCCGAGAGCAGAGACGGGGTGGGGAAGCCRCGGGGAGGTGCGAGACCCCCCGGGCATCCCCAGCGCGGTCCARCCCCACACGGCTCTTGGTCCTGCAGGAGCCAGGCGTCCAAACCGGGGCTCGGTCCACCAGGACGTGCTCCTCTAGGCTTAAACCCAGGTGAGASCCCAGTGCCCCCCGCCCCCGCGTGGGAGACAGCTGGTGGGCCCCCACGAAGCTCGGGGAGGTCCCACGCCCTTACTGCGGCCAGCCTTCTCCCGTGGACACGGTGAAGAGGGTGAGCAGAGCCCAGAGCACGTTGTCGTAGTGAAACTCGTACTTCTTCCACTCCCGCTTCTGCGCCTTCACCTCGTTGTCCTTCTCGTAGACCAGATATTCCCCCCTGCGGTGGGAAAGCGCGATGGGACCAAGGCGGGGACAGGTCCCGGCAGAGCCCGGCCGCGTCTCCGTCGCCCGCGGTGGCCGGAGGCGTCCCCACGGCAGGCCCTACCTGCAGTCCTTCTCGAACTCCTTGGACTCGTCRGTGCAGTAGAAGAACTTGCCCTTGAAGAGCTGGACGGCCACCACGGCGAAGATGAACATGAAGAGCATGTAGACGATGAGGATGTTGAGGACGTTCTTGAGGGAGTTCACCACGCAGTCGAAGACGGCCTGGAGGGCGGCGGACGGGACGGGACAGGGT
>NW_028185059.1:0-1412 GCF_003343005.1 Rhea americana | reverse complement strand
GCACGGGGGTGTGCGTGTGTACAGGAGTGGGTGTGCACAGGGGTGTGTGTGTGCACGGGGATGTGCGTGTGCACGGGGCGGGTGTGCATGGGGGTGCGCACGTGCACAGGGCGGGTGCATATGTGTGCACGGGGGTGTGTGTGTGCACGGGGGTGTGTGTGTGTACAGGAGTGGGTGTGCATGGCGGTGTGCATGTGCAAGGGGTGTGTGCATGCACGGGGGTTTGTGTGTGCACGGGGGTGTGCGTGTGCACGGGGTGGGTGCGTGTGCGTGTGTGCGGGTGCGTGTGTGCACGTGTGAGTGTCCCAGGCCCAGACGTGGTCCCAGCAGGGGCGGAGGGAGCCAAGGGCAGATGCAGGCAACTGGGAGGTGCAGGAAGGTACTGGGAGGCACTGGGAGGCGGTGGGAGGCACTGGGAGGTGGTGGGAGGCACTAGGATGTGTTAGGAGGTACTGGGAGCTGTGGGGGGCACTGGGAGGTGTTGGGAGGCACTGAGAGGTGCTGGGAGGTGCTGGGAAATACTGGGAGGCACTGGGAAGCACTGGGAGAGGCAGACCCCAGCAGCCATCCCTGTCCCCTGCCCGCCGCCCCCCGCCTGCTCCCCCCATGTGCCCCCCTCGTCCCCACGGGGTGCCGCGGCCCCTCAGCCCCGCGGGGGGGCCCAGGAGTCCGGGCCCCACGGCGGGGGCGGCGGGGGGGGGACACTCACGTGAAGGCGAAGGCCACCAGCGCCCCGCTGACCACGATGAAGTCCAGGATGTTCCACAGGTCCCGGAAATAGGCACCTTGGTGAAGCACCAGCCCCAGATCCACCATCTGCCGGGAGGGGACGAGGGGGTGACGGGGGCGCCGGGACGGCCGGGACCCCCCAAGCCTCCACCGCGCCCCGTCGCGGCCGCCCCCCACCCCGCTCACCTTGATCACCATCTCGAAGGTGAAGACGCCCGTGAAGACGTAGTCGAAGTAGCGCAAGACCTGGGCACGAYGGCGAGAAGGTCCCGGGGGTGCCGAGGACACCGGTGTGGGGCCGCCCGGGGTCACCCGGCTTGACCCAGTGGCCACGGGGATGAGTGACCCCATTGCAGGACCCCGAGGTGGGTCTCGGGGGCAGGAGAAGGTGGCCATGGGGACGAGTGGCCCCATAGGTAGGTCTTGGGGGCAGGAGAAGGTGGCCATGGAGATGAGCAGCCCCTTGGAAGGACCCTGAGGTGGGCTTTGGGGGCAGGAGAAGGTGACCATGGGCGCAAGTGGTGCCATAGGTAGGTCTTGGAGGTAGGAGAAGGTGGCCATGGGGACAAGTGGCCCCATTGCAGGACCCCTAAGGTAGGTCTCATAGGTCTCAGGGCTAGGAGAAGGTGGCCATGGGCACAAGTGGCCCCATAGGTAGGTCTTGGAGGTGGGAGAAGGTGGCC
>NW_028185058.1:0-7972 GCF_003343005.1 Rhea americana | reverse complement strand
TATTCTACAAACACAGCTTTGCTGTGTGTAGCTTAGCAGCCATTCGGCATGTGCTTTGGCAATAGATTTCCTGGCATGAATGTTCACTCTGCTTGCGTCCGAGTACCATCACTTGGCTAACCTTTTCTGGTTGACCGAAGCTTGTCAGGCACTGGAAGTCCGGCTTGTGCCATTACCACCTGAGCCTCGACTGCTGACAGAGGGGGAAGAGAGGCAGCTTGAGGAGCAAGGGGATGAGACACGGCCAGCGGTGCCTGGAGATTCCAGTACACCCCTCTCYGCTGGCAAGTTCCTTTCCTCTTCTTTCCTTTCTTTTTTTCCCCCTCCCTATTTTGGATAAGGTGCCAGTGACRTTGGTATCTTCCCTCTTGTCATGGCATACCCGGATWTGGTGATGCCGGCGGCTTTATGCCAGAGGCATTCCATTTCCAAATTAGGCTTGGCATGTGAGGTCAGTCCCCAGGATGTTCACTCAGCATGCTTATGAAATGAAGCCTGGCCASAGAGCTTGGTTCGCCCTGTAAAACACTGGCCTCRATGGCCCTGGAACGGCTAAATCCCCAAATGCAATGTGTTGTTTAGATCAWCTGCTGAACACTCCACCAGTTCGTACTGTAATAGGAAACGGTCGGGATTTTTCCTTTGCTTTTGCTTCCTTTTCCTCTTCCTCTCCCTCTTGCCTTCCTGCCCACCACCCCCAAGCCAAGTAATCGCCGACTGTCGGTGAGGCTTTTGGCAACCTCTGCCTTTGGAACRGAGGGGAAGGAGAGCTTGTCTCCAGAGGCTTTTCTGCTTCTCAGCTCTTTTAGTTCCCGTGAGAAGAGAGGAAGCCACCTGAGCTTACGAGCTTGCTTTGCACTCGTGCCCGCGGTCTACAGGCTGCTCTGTGCACAGACGCTTGCAGGGGATTCTTCTGGGCRTCAAATTTGTTCTTGTGTTTTTCAATTCCAATAGCAAGTCGATCCCCTTCACTTGCTGCCTGCCCTCTCTCCCTCGACACACGTGTGTAGTGAGCCAGCACAGTGGTACCTCAGTCCCTCTCGCCATTTTCCTTGTGCACCAAGTAAGACGACGATGCTAGAGTYTGAAGGCAGAACTGCTTGGGTAATGCTCTGGCTTGCTTTTTCTATTATGTCTGTGCAGCTGCCTGCAGACAAAAGCGAAGGAGGAGCACATCACCCTCAGAGAGCCTAGCAGAGAAGAGGCGGAAATGTTCACCGCGTGCTGAGACGGAAGCCAGCATCTGTCTCTGGGTAGGTTGCAGCTCACTGACCTTCCTCTGCTTCCCCCTCTGCTGCCAACCCTTGAGCTCTCTGTTCTGCCAGCGGAACTGCAGGCATGGGCAACATTCAGCTAACGGGGAGGCAGARGCACCTGAGGAGGCTCCCCTGCCAGCTGGCAGCCCTCTTTCTAGAGAGGCTCTGTGGCCTCTCTTCAAAGGATGCACTTCACAGGGCCCTGCACTGCGGCCACAGAAACTCATSCAAGACAAGAGGGGCTTTGCTGTGGCAGCCRCTGGCCTTTACTACAAAACGGGCCATGGCAGTTCCCGCTCTTCTCAGAGAAGTTCACCGGCAGTTAGGATCGTGGAGGTGATAGCCTGAGGAGCAACACAATGCTAGCTGAAACTGAAGCCTTGCTTCTTCTCCCAAGTAGGACAAAGGAGCTCATCTCCTCCAGGGAACTCTCCTGYGATATTCAGTCAGTTCTTGGACGTGTCACTCCTTTTGTATTTAGCGATACAAGAAAGGAGAATGTGAGCTGTGGTGCTGTGCCTCAACGCATCGAGAGCCTATCCAGAAGATCTCATGCTAACGTAAGCTTGGACGGTCTCTCGTTTTCCTTCAGCACCTGCTGAATGTCGCTGGCAAGGCAACAAGGGACTGCAACATCYGCCACCTTGAAAAACTACACCTGGTGCTCAGCCAGTGCGTTTACCGCCATCGGCAAGACGATGACAAAACGCGGTTAATAGAGGTACTTTGTGTACACAGCATTTCCTGTCACTGTTCTGCTCTTCTTCCGTGTGCCCTGTGGATATCCTGTTTATTCGCTTTTCATCTGTTTCTTGCTGTGTTTTTTTGTATTTATATACAGACTATGTAATGCATTTTAAGGTTTCATTTACCATTTAGTGACTGAAAAGAATCTTATCTAAGGCTTAGTCTGTCTTAGTCCATTGTCATTTAAAACCAGATCCAAAATCTTCTGAGGCAGGATGGATTTATGTTGTTTCCAGAAAATGAACATTTTCTGATTGTGATCTTTGACTGATCGAGAAGCTTATGAAGAATTGAGAAAATAAATTAAAAGCCTTGTTCTTGTGTGTATGCAGGGATCATACTGGTGACGGTTACTGTCACTATTGCTGCATTGTGCTCTCTGCCATATGAAGCTCTAGTAAATTAAGCCTCTATTCTGACCAAACCTGTAATTATTAGGTATTTTTGTGACAGTTGGGTGCCCTGACTGGTACTGCTCATATTTCTCTTCACTTCGAAGGATTACATGTTACTTCCTCTGGTACCAATTTGGGAGGTAAGGGAGCTTTTGATATGCCTGCTGGGGTGTCGGCAGAGAGCTGCGTGTTGGCTCCCTAGTGTGTGAGGGTTGTTCTGTCTGAACTTGTGAAGATAAAGGTCATTTAGAATCTGTTGACCAGCCATATCTTTTTGAATGTGGGGGAATTTAAGAGGTAGGTAGGCAGAAAAAATAGTCTATGTTGTTTTTGCCTTTTTATTACTGTTAGGCATAAACCATTGACCAAGACTGTGATCAGAGTGGTGCCCAGCAGCATGGAGGCTGTGGAAAGATTTCTCCAGAGGAAGGAGGCTCCTCCTGACCTTGTGACTCAGAGAGGTTCCCTATATTCTTTTGTATGTTCATTTTTATGTTCCCCCTATGTGCTCCTCACTTGCCATGTCAGGAGTACAATTAGGAGCTGCCTGAGTGCTTGCAGCCATTAGGTGTGACCTGGTCCACGCCCGGTGGCTTGCAGGGTGCAACTTTGTCCATGTGGAGGGCCCGTAGTGATGGCAAGAAGTGTGAGCAGTACTAATCCCTTTATGTTCCAGCTATTTTAGTTTGTTTATAATAGGAACTAAACAGTGTAGAAGAATTCTTCTCCCTCTGAAAGGAACCCAAGTATTTTATGTACACTTCTTATTTCCCTAAAAGCTGCAGGTATCTTATTAGTGAGATTTTTACACTAAGGATGATTCTGCTAAACAATTTTCTTTAGAAGGAAGTTTTGATTTAGGTGAGCTAGTACCTTTGAGAGGAGCCCTAGAATCGCGGTGGTGGTGGTGGGTACTCGCTCCCGTAGGCAGGGCAGCGGTGGGCACAGAGGCCATGGGCGGGCGTTTGCCACTCTGTTGGCCACTGCCACGGCAACCAGGGCAGCTTCTGCTTGGTGGTGGTTGGGGAGTTGTCGAGTGGCGCCACCAGTGGCTGCTGTATGAGGCTGCTGAGGCCCCACATGGAAGATTCTAAATATGCGGTCAATGGCAAAAATGATTTGGCACCAGTTTTAGGCTGATTGCCCTAGAAAACTTTTGAGTTACATCAGGTGTCTCTGTTTTGACTACTACCCAATTAAAACCAACATTCTTTAGTAAAATGAACACAGTGGTTCAGCTAATTCTGCTGTCCATTTAATAGCAGCTCATGTTTTCAGTTATGTGGACAGCATATATCTGCAGACATTGTGGTAAATTCTCCATCTTTTTTACATATTTTAATGTATTCCTAAAGCAACAGGCAATTGTAATTAATTGTAATTGATGGAACAAAAAGCTATGACCAGATAATGTCACAGACCCATATGGCTTTATTCTTGCAGATTTATGCTTGACTGACATAGGAATTAGATATTCTGGGCATTTAATTTATTGTACAAGAAGAAAATAGTTAAGTATTAGTTAGAATCCAGGAATAACAGCTAAGAAACAAGCCTTCAGGATAGACATGGTGGTATCAAAATTTACACCCACCTTAATACAAAAGAAAGGAGCGGAAGAAAGCCTGTCTAGTTTATTTATTTATTAATGCTATGAACCTCCTAGACTAATCTTGTTATCAGTAAAATGGACAGGAAGTCCAGCTTTGTGCTGTACCTGCTATCTTGAAAACTAGATTACTGAAGTCTCTTGGAAAGCATCTGAAGAAATCGGTTATTTCTGCTATGCTGTAGGAAGTGAAAAAGGGATCAAATGAAAACAGGCATACAGAAATGTGCTTCTTTAAATAATGGCCTTTTCCTTTTACTGCTGTCATTGAAGAACTCAGTACTTAATGTAGCTGATGACAGGTGTAAATAAGCTGCATCAGCAGTTCTATAAGACTTCAGAGGAAGGGGGCTGAGCAGCAGATAGCAAAAAAACAAAAAAGCAAAACAAATCCAAAACTCAGTGCTTTTAAGGAGCTAGGAACCTTTATCTTAACATCTAAATGTGTTTTTTTCATCCTTTCAGAAAGCCAAATTTGGAATCACATCTGCAAAAGATATCTTGCTGCTGCACCAGGACTCTCATGAAAGGGATACAGAGAATGCTGCGAGGAAGGCTAAGGCCCAGTTGGAATTGAGTCTGACAAGGGATGTTAAGGACAATAGGAAGGGCTTCTTCAAGTACATCAGTACCAAGAGGAGGAATAGGGAAAATGTGGGCCTGCTGCTGAACGGAGCAGGGGCCCTGGTGACAAGGGATACAGAGAAGGCAGAATTACTGAATGCCTTCTTTGCTTCAGTCTTCACTGCTAAGGGCAGCCCTCATGAATCCTGCAGCCTGGATGTGAGGGAGAAAGTGCAGAGAATGCAAGACTTTTCTTTGGTGGAGGAGGACAGGATTAGACATCTTCTAGGCAAACTTGATGTCCACAAATCCACGGGCCCTGATGGGATGCACCCACAGGTATGGAGGGAGCTGGAGGATGTTGTTGCCAAGCCACTCTCCATCATCTTTGAAAGGTCCTGGAGAACTGGAGAGGCGCCTGAGGAGTGGAAGAAAGCCAATATCACTCCAGTCTTCAAAAAGGGCAAGAGGGAGGACCCAGGCAATTATAGGCCAGTCAGCCTCCCCTCCATCCCTGGAAAGGTGATGGATCATCTCATTCTAGATGTCATCTCCAGATATATGGAGGAAAAGAAGGTGATCAGGAGTAGTCATCTTGGACTCATGAAGGGGAAATCCTGCTTAACCAATCTGATAACCTTCTGTGATGGMATGACTGGCTGGGTAGATGAGGGGAGAGCAGTGGACGTTGTGTACCTTGACTTCAGCAAGGCTTTGGACACTGTCTCCCATAACATCCTCCTACATAAGCTCAGGAAGTGTGGATTAGACAAGTGGACAGTGAGGTGGATTGAGGACTGGCTGAAAGGGGGAGCTCAGAGGGTCGTCATCAGTGGCACAGAGTCTAGTTGCAGGCCTGTGGCTAGTGGCATCCCCCAGGGCTCAGTACTGCGTCCCATCCTGTTCAACTTCTTTATCAGTGACGTGGAAAAAGGGACAGAGTGCCTCCTCACCAAGTTTGCTGATGATAACAAGCTGGGAGGAGTGGCTGACACACCTGAGGGCTGCGCTGCCATTCAGAGAGACCAGGGCAGGCTGGAGATTTCGGTGGAGAGGAACCTCATGAGGTTCAACAAGAGCAAGTGCAGGGTCCTGCACCTAGGGAAAAATAACTGTAGGCACAAGTACAAGCTGGAGGCTGACCTTCTGGAGAGTAGCTCTGCAGAGAAAGACTTGGAAGTGCTGGTGGATGACAGGTTGACCATGAGGCAGCAATGTGCCCTTGTGGCCAGGAAGGCCAATGGTATCCTGGGCTGCATTGGGAAGAGTGTTGCCAGCAGGTTGAGGGAGGTGATCCTGCCCCTCTACTCAGCCCTGGGGAGGCCTCATTTCGAGTCCTGTGTCCAGTTCTGGGCTCCCCAGTCCAAGAGAGACATGGAGCTACTGCAGAGAGTCCAGCGTAGTGCTACAAAGACAATCAGAGGGCTGGAGCATCTGCCCTCTGAGGAACTGCTGCAAGAACTGGGCCTGTTTAGCCTGGAGACGAGAGAACTGAGGGGGGGGATCTTATCAATGTGTATAAGTACCTGAAGGGAGGGTGTCAAGGGGACAGGAACAAACTCTTTTGAGTTCTCCCATCTGGCAGGAAATAGAAGAAAGAGGAAGTACCTGTGAATCTGGTCTTGGCGACTAGAGTGCACAGAAGCGAGACCATCGATCTCATTGAAGAAAATAATCGAAGGCCGCATCTCATAGGCCTGGAAGGGAAGTACAGGTGCAGGTGTATTGCCGTATGTGAAACACGGCACTACTCAGCGAGAACAGGCAGCATAAACATTATGGCTGCAAAGGCACAGACACTGTGCTGGACCCAGCATCTGCAAGATTTCCTGCCCCTCAGGCAAAGCAGGACGGCAAGGGAAAAGGAAACACTGATGTTCCCTTTTCAACAGGAGACCCTGCCAAACTGCCCAAGAGGCCAAGTTCTCCTGGAAGACGTCCTCCGCGGAAAAGTAGAGGTCCAACTCTGACCCAGCCTGTTGCGCATTGCTTCCATACCTGCTGAAAKAATGAGCGCAGCTGTCGCTCGGATTCTCCTACCCATTGACTGAGGCAGTCGGCACCTTTTCTCATGAAGAACGCTATTTGCTTGTCTCCCTGCCTACATTCGTTTGCGAGCGCTCGAGCCACCAGTGTCTTTCCAGTGCCTGGTGGGCCATAGAACAGACAGCCTCTGCAACATGAAGAAGAGAGATTTATGTAGCCCCAACAGAAACATGGAAAAGTGCCTGTGACAACCGCCGTAGTGGAAGCAAAGCAGCCTTCCCTCCTAAGCAAAACGCTTCCCATGTTCGACAGCAGCAAGAGCTGCAGTGCGAGGAAAGTCCAAAGAGGTGCAAGTGTTCCTAAGAGGCAAGATTTGAGAGGAAAGCCTGTCTTTCTCCTYGCAAAAGCTTGAAGCTCTTAGACTGTGCCTCCCAGAACCTGTGGGCAACTGCTGCGGAGGAAGCCTGAAGCTGGGAGACCAGAAAAGGTCTTCTGTGTCTCCACACCCTGCTGAAAACATCAGCTGGAAAAGAGAATTCCTGTGAACAAAGAAGCCAAACATCTGAAGATCTGCAATGCTTTTAAAGGTGTGGAAGGGGAAGGATTAAAAGTCACATTTCAGCATCCTGCGAGTTAAGCTTTGTTGGCCAAGGACACATAAAGCTAACTATTAAGTCGTGAGATACTGCCCCTGCGAAAGAAAGCCCCCCAAAAACAAAAGCAAAAGAGAGAAGAAGAAGAATGCTTTTTATGTTAGAAAGCATATCGTAACAGTTAGCTCTGCAGTTGCAGTGCACTCTCTGCTACCTGGGGGGCCGGATTTGGAATCTCTCAAAGAATTCTGGGTAAAGCAGTGGAAACAGGACCATCTCCTTTAAGGCTGAAATGTGGTGAGAGAGACCACCCACACCATCAAAGCGTACCTAAAGAGACAGGCAAGAGAAGACATGTCAGAGGTGAGAGAAAGCTGCGTGCTAGGACAAAAGGCTTCCTTTTGAATTTATCCTATGCCAGCAAAAAGGAAAGGTTGAGGACGATCTGGAAGTTCCCTGAGAGAAGACCGTAAAGCCCAGGAGCTGTTGACAGCACAGGAGGGGAGCTTTTTCCTGACCCCTGGAAAAGTCCCCACCGGCACCATGAGTTACCACTCCTTACCGAACTCTCAGTGTGCACTGGATCAGCTTCYGGCGGGGTGGTTCCAGTCTTCCTTCCATCCACGTGCTTTCCCTTGAATTCATCTTTCCCAGAGTTTAGGGGAAGACACCTGATGTGAACGGAGGAGAAAGAGAAAGGGGCTTTCCACCTGAACATGCAGTTAGCAGGACTGCTGTGGTTTTCATATTGGCAAGTGAGTGTAGAAGCACTTAGACACTGGCATAAGCTTCCCAAACTGTCAAATATTGGCGTTCACTATC
>NW_028185057.1:5951-7919 GCF_003343005.1 Rhea americana | reverse complement strand
GACGGAGAGGGAGAGGGCGGAAACGGCAGCGGGCGAGGAGCAAGCGGGGGGACGCGGTTACCGCAGCGGCCCGGGGGCCAAATCCTGCCGGCGGCGCCGTCCACCTCCGCCCGGGTGCTCTGGAGCGGCCGCGCTCGCGCCGGGGCCTTCCGCCTCTCCCGCCTCTCCTCCACCCACTGCCACCGGCTCTTCCACGTTTCCGCCTCTAGCTTCACCGGCTCCCACTGGCTCTTCTACATTTTCTCCTCTAGCTTCACCAATTTCCACTGGCTCTTCTACATTTTCGCCTCTAGCTTCACCAATTTCCACTGGCTTTTCTCAATTTTGGCCTCTAGCTTCACCAATTTCCACTGGCTCTTCTACATTTTCGCCTCTAGCTTCACCGATTTCCACTGGCTTTTCTCAATTTTGGCCTCTAGCTTCACCAATTTCCACTGGCTCTTCTACATTTTCGCCTCTAGCTTCACCAATTTCCACTGGCTTTTCTCAATTTTTGCCTCTAGCTTCACAGATTTCCACTGGCTCTTCTACATTTTCGCCTCTAGCGTCACCAATTTCCACTGGCTCTTCTATATTTTCGCCTCTAGCTTCACCAATTTCCACTGGCTTTTCTCGATTTTTTCCTCTAGCTTCACCGATTTCCACTGGCTTTTCTCAATTTTCTCCTCTAGCTTCACCAATTTCCACTGGCTCTTCTACATTTTGGCCTCTAGCTTCACCGATTTCCACTGGCTTTTCTACATTTTGGCCTCTAGCTTCGCGGACCGCACCGGCTCCTTGCAGTCCTGGCCCTGCGTCCAGCTCCTCAGGCCATCGGGCCATAAGGGAACTCCTTTCCAGCTATATATATGTATTATAAAAACATTTTTCTCTCTCTATATATATATATTTTGGCTATGCCTTAGCTCAAAATACAGCTTTTTTTGCTTTTTCTCTCAGTCCGTCACATTGAGCTCATTTAAGAGCTTGAAATATTCCCTTCYGCTTGCAGCAATTAGGAATAATTAACTTAAGGCTTCGCAAGCCTTAGGTATTTTTTTAACAGGTAAAGTCCCTTTTTCATAGCTCGTCGTCCTGCCTTTTCTATGAGCTTTGTGACCGGGCTGCAAGCGCCCTGACGCCTGTAAAGGCCTATTTATAGAGAGAGATTCCATTATCTTTCTCTGCAAGCCTCTGAACTCCCCTTCTCTCTTCTTCGAGCCTCTTCTAAGTTGCCTTCTGCCTTCTAACATTAAACGAAACCTTCTCTCTTCTAAGCAGCCTCTCCCGCAAAGACAATCTTCCCAGCCTTCGGTTCTTCCTACCTTCCGCAAGGCTCCTAAGCGTCTCCTGCATAAACCCTCAACTTGCCTTTTTAAGCCATAACCTCTGGGTTTCCTCTCTTCGGCTTCCCGCTGCGTGAAGCAGACTCTCCGCCCGTCGGCGCCCCGAAACCGGCCAGCAAGTGGCTTCGATTTGCGCTTCCTCGTCCTGAACCGGCATGAAGCCGAGTCCGGGACCAAAATCRCTCTTCAAGCTCTTTTTTATCCCCTTGATCCTCTTTTACAAAATTTATCTTCAATTCTAAGCATGTCTTGTTTGCTTCTAAATGTATCTTCACTTACACTCTTGGTTTTTCTTTTCTTCTAAATTTATTTTCTATCTTCCTCTTTTTAAAATAATCTTCTATTTTTTTTTWWAAAAATCATCTTCTATCATCTTTCCTTTTTTAAAAAAAATCATCTATCTTTCCTTTTGTTAAATCATCTTTCYTTTTTGTTAAATCATCTTTTTTTGTTAAATCATCTTTCATCTTTCCTTTTGTTAAATCATCTTTCTTTTTGTTAAATCATCTTTCCATCTTTCCTTTTTGTTAAATCATCTTTTTTTGTTAAATCATCTTTCCATCTTTCCTTTTTTGTTAAATCATCTTTCCATCTTTCCTTTTTGTTAAATCATCTTTTTTTGTTAAATCATCTTCCATCTTCC
>NW_028185057.1:3444-4795 GCF_003343005.1 Rhea americana | reverse complement strand
AGGGCCGAACCGCGACCCCCCCTCCTCCCCCCCGGTGAAAACGCACCCCCTGCGCAGAGCGAGGCTGGCGGCGCTTTTTCTAACGTGTTTTGGGGGGTGTTTTTGAGGCGATTTGCCCCCTGTTCGATTTTGCTGTGTCACGGTGCTGGTGGGGGGGGGTTGGTTTTCCTCCGGAAATGGCTCCCTGAATCCGAACGGGGCACGAACGTTTGGACAAGGCCCGAGCCCGGGGGGCAGGCCGCGTCTCTGCACGTCGCCTTTCTGGGGGGAAATCACCCTCCCCCCCAAAAAAAACCCACCTCCCCTCGTGCCCCCGTGTCTCCCGGTGAAGTGCAAGCAAACGCGGTTTTTATTACGACTTTGTCTGTCCGTCCTCCCTTCCGCGAAGGGCACCCAAACGTCCCCATTTCAGGAAGCCCTCAAGGTCGCACCGAATTTCATCGGCGAGTTTTTCCCCGGCAGCGGCTCCTCCTGCCCGCGGCCCCTCCGTTTGCCGCGGTGATTCCTGGGCCGGGCGCCCCAAAAATGTGGGAAACGTGTAATTAAAGCCGCTCGGCGGGGCAGAGCCGGCGTTACCTGCGACGCACTGATGCGACGCCCAAGCATCTCGCCAGGGCGCCCGGCATGGTCCGTCCCGCAGGGACCCGGCAGCCTCGGCCTGTTTTTCCAGGGCGTTTCCTGCGGGAGAAAATTGCGCTGTAATATTTTGTGATTAAGAGTCGTAAATTGAGAGGTTTTAAACTGTTGCAAAGCCAGGGGGACTCTGTGGGTCGGTAATGAAAGGGATTTCAGARTCAATTTGCAAAATCGTTGCAGCACCTCTGCTGTAAGCAGTGATTTAAACATTCTTCTGAGTTTTTACCCATGAAAAACCGTTCTCGGACACAGCCCGCGACCGAGCGGGCTTTACATTCATTTCACGGGGCGTAAGGCAGCGAGGGGCCGCGGCTGCACCAGCCCCCTCCCCGGAGCTGCCTTTTCTCCAGCAATCTGGCCCCTTGGGCGCTCTTTTGGGGGCGTTTTACATCTGAATGGTGAATCTGGAAAGGGGGCAGGAATCAYGCAGCCACCTCCTGTGTGATGGAAATTTTCAGCAACAGCTTTTGCCTTCCTGTCCCAAAAGAAAATAAAAGGTTGGGGGGTGGACTGGGTGGAAGCACTCGGTTTTTTTCCTGGGGTGCTTTTAAAACCTCCCCCAAATCAGCCCRAACGAGGCCGTTTCCGTCTCGTCCCGGGTGGAAATTTTTGCCTCGATTTAGTCTTTGTGTCCAACATTCTTTTCAGCCCAATTTAGCTGTGTTTAGCCGGTAGATACCGGCTGAAAACACATTACTTAGCATAGAATTACGGG
>NW_028185057.1:0-1109 GCF_003343005.1 Rhea americana | reverse complement strand
CCTTCGTTAGCCGGTGCTAAAATGGCCGCCGTCACGTGGGGCAGCCATTTTGCAGTGGCGCCGCTGGGCTGGGCTCTGGCGCCTAACGAGCCCCCCCCAGGGCTAACGAGCCCCTAATTAGCCCCGAGCCCCGGCCCTGGGGGCGTCAGGGAGCGGGAGGCGTGACAGGGCCGGGCTGGGACATGGACGGGGCGTGACGGGGCCGAGTCCACGGGCGGGATCACAGCACACGTGACGGAGCTGTGTCTGCGGGCGGGATCACGACACACGTGACGGAGCCGTGTCCGTGGGCAGGATCACAACACACGTGACGCAGGTGTGTCCGTGGGCGGGATCACAACACACGTGACAGAGCCGTGTCCGTTGGCAGGATCACAACACACGTGATGCAGCCGTGTCCGTGGTGGGATCACAACACACATGACGGAGCCGTGTCCATGGGAAGGATCATGACACGTGCCAGAGGTATGTCTACAGATGGGATCACAACACGTGACAGAGCCATGAACATGGATGTGATCATGACACACGTGATGGAGCCGTGACTGTGGGCAGGATCATGACACGTGATGGAGCTGTGAACATGGCTGGGATCACGACACACGTGATGGAGCCGTGAACATGGCTGGGATCACAACACGTGACGTAGCCGTGAACGTGGGTGGGATCACGACACGTGTGGAGCTGTGAACATGGGTGGGATCACGACACATGTGACGGAGCCGTGTCTGCAGGCAGGATCATGACACATAGGGTGGAGCCGTGTCTGTGGGTGGGATCACGACACACATGATGCAGCCATGATTACAACCAGGGTCATAACGTGACAGAGCCATGACCGTGGGTGCGATCAYGATACACGTGATGGAGCCGTGACTGCAGGCCGGATCACGAGGCACGCATGACAGAGCCGTGAATGCGGCAAGATCACGACACACGTGGCGCAGCCGTGTCCATTGGCAGGATCATGACACACGTGACGCCACTGTGAACATGGGCGGGATCACGAAACACGTGACGCCAATGTGTCCGTGATCATGACACACGTGACGCAGACGTGAACACGGGCGGGATCACAACACGTGACGCTGCTGTGTCCGTGATGATCA
>NW_028185056.1:9092-9933 GCF_003343005.1 Rhea americana | reverse complement strand
TGCCTTTCTCCAAAGACCACCACACCACAAGGCCTTCACTCCTTCAAAGGGATTCCAGCAGGCTAAGGCCCAGCCAGAAAAGCGCATCTCCCACAACGTCCGCTCCTCTCAGCAAACACTGCTRCAGACCAAAGCTCTTATGAGCAAGAGGAAATGAGAGGAAAGGAGGGAAAACACAGGCTTGGTTCGCATCCCGGAGCAAGGAGAAACACTCCCTGGCCTTCAAGAAAAATCCATGCTTCACATCCTGGAAATCACTTAGCATCCCCAAGGCCTGAACCTCAGTGCATCAAAGGCAGCAGGCTGCCAGCAACTCTGGCCCATGACACCAGGGCAGCCTAGGCCCAGCCACCATATTCACACCCTCACCTTGCAGTGCTCCCCAGCTCCACACTCTCGCAGCACTGCCCACACAGAGCACTGCCCTCTCCAGCTATCTCCTCCCATGCTGAGCACCAAAACACTGGGACCACCACCCGGACCCACCACCCGGCACCCCTGCAGTGCAACACCCTGCACACACCACTGCTCGCCTCACAGAGGGTTGCAGCAAATGTGCACCTCTGCATCAGCAACGCACAGGGCACCCCAAGTGCCCCACAACTTAGAAAGCCCAGCTCTCCAACTCTGCAGTTCCCTTCTAGTCCTCCAAGGCTTTGCAACACGCACTGCCTCTCAGCATCCACTCACAGTCCTACACATGGTTACTTCCCTTCTCCAGGAAGCAGAGGAGTGCTCTCACAAGCCCTGATCAGGCCACCTCTCGCCATTTGTTTGTGCCTCAACTTCCCTGAACAAGAAATCTCTTTCAAAATGTGGCCGGTACCTGTTTGGGGGTGAC
>NW_028185056.1:3543-4762 GCF_003343005.1 Rhea americana | reverse complement strand
CCCTCCTCCTCAGGACAGCCAATAGGAGGGCTGCACTCAGGCGATGCCATGGCAACGCTGCGCCCTCCTGCCCTGGCAGCCAGCTCCGCCCCCTCCCCCGCGGGACGGCGCCATCTTGTGGGTGTGGCGGGGCCTCGGGGAAGTGCGGGGCCTAGTGCCGGCCGCTCTGCCACAGGGTCCCCGTGGGGCTCCTCGCTGCCCTGCGGCCTGTGGGCCGTGCTGGGCTTGGAGGGCAGCCCTGGGGCCTGTGCTGGTGCCAGCCCTGGTGCTGGCGCTGGGGCCCTGGGAATGGCCGGGGTGCCGGAGCCTGCGGGCAACGTGCTGCTGCCGCCAGGGCAGGGCAGTGTCCTCTCGGCCCTCCTGCCCCAGCCCCTTCCCCAGGGAAGCGCTGGAAACAAGGAAGTGCATTCCTGGCTGATGGTGTCCCTGCAGCAGTCCTCCATCTCGCTTGTCCCTTTGACCTCAGCTCACCTCTCAAGCCCAGGACGAGGGACGCTCTTCCCATCTCATCACCCAATACTCCTTTCCAACATGCTGCTGCTCCTCTCCATATTGACAAGGGCTCCCAGTGCAGCCCCGTTGCCTCCTGCCCCCCATCATTTCCACGGAGCCACCACGAAGGACAGTGGTGGGGACTGCGTGAGCAGTGCCTAGCAGCGCCTGGGCCTCGCAGGGCAGTGAGGGCCCCCACCCACGGCACCABGGAGACCTCCCTGTGATGCAGCACATCCTCCTGTGACCTCAGCTCGTGTCATGTGGGGGCTCATGACGCCATTGCCGTGGAGATGGCCCAGCCAGGGAGCAGAGAGATTTCCTCTCACATCCTGGAAAGCAATCCCCTCCCTCCCTCCATTTTTTTCCCAACCATTTCTGATAAATTCCTTCATCTCCAGAGGGTCCTTGGGCATCAGGGCAGCCCTAGCCCCAGGACCCAGGAGTCCTGGCTGCCACATGGTCTCCTGAGCCAGACAAGCTTCTCAGACAGGATTTTGCCCGGGATACACAGCTGGTTTTTCAGTTAAGAGTTTCTGCGTGTCTCCTCAAACAGGAGCCCCAGAAGGTTCCCAAGGAGCTGCAGGAGCATTGGGAACAAGGAACTGTCGCCTGGGCGGAGGGTATTGGTCCAGCAGTCCTCCCTCTCACTTGCTGCTTGTCCTTGGCTCACCTCTGTAGCTGAGGAGGAGGGATGCTCTTCCTGTTTTGGCACCCAAAACTCCTT
>NW_028185056.1:0-1012 GCF_003343005.1 Rhea americana | reverse complement strand
CCATGCACGGGGCCCTGCTGCAGTAGCCTTTCACACCCCCTGCCCCCTCAGCTCCAGGTGTCAACAGCCCCCAACCTGCCACCATGACAAGAGCAAAGAAAGTTGAGCTCCAGTGCTGCGCTTCAGGAGCTGGGCTAGCTTTCCCCCACGCTGTTCTAGTTAGATTCCTGGGGACCAAACATCCCGTTTGGCAAGCCAGCACAAACACACACACACACACACACAAAAACTGTTCAGTAGCAAGCAGTTTCTTAGGAGATACTTACAAACAGACCGACCCGATGGTAATCTCGACAAGGACCACTCCAATGCTTGTCCCGATCATCTCCATGGTGAGAGAGAGAGTTGGCAGGCACAATCTTTGCGGGCGTCCCCAAGGAGGCAAAGTGGTCCTCTGTTGTGTAGCAGGCTCTCTCTCCTTTGGAAAAAATCAGGTATTTATGATTATTTGCGGTAGGCAGGAGTCCTGGCACATGGGGCCAACAAATGCAGGGAGTCTAGCCCAACTCTGCCTCGGTTGTGCCCGCTCACACAGCCCCTCCAAAGCCCTTCCCGACAAGGTCTCTGGCCTCAGCTSACTGCTTTCCTGATAGCTGGCTGGCCACCGATGATGCTGCACACCATGTCCTGCTCTTCCTCATGATTCTGTGTGTTTCTTGTTGTCCCCTTCTGAGCCTAAAACAGGGAAGGAGGCATTTGCAGGAAGGGGGATGAAGCCAGCCCTAGTCCTGGGGGCGTGGCTGGCAAGTGGCAGCGTCACCCCACTGCTGAGATGCCTCCCTCCCATCTCTCCTCAGTCCCTTTCCTGTGGCAGTAAGAGGAGCACAAAGGAGACGCATCCCATGACTCTGATGGCAGATCAGCAATAGCACCCGTCTCTTCCTTTGGCTCAAGACCAGCTTGGAAGGGTTTCTCCCTGGAGCTTCCCAGGGACAGCAGGGTCTTCCCTGCTGCGGAGCAGCTTGCCAGCTGGCACAGAGCAGTCTCCAGCACTGCCACCATCACCCCTGGC
>NW_028185055.1:9262-10755 GCF_003343005.1 Rhea americana | reverse complement strand
AGAGGGACAAGGAGCAGCAAGCAAACGCCTGCTGCCAGGCTGCACACGTACTGCCAGGCACAACAGAGTGCAGGGGCGAGGTGAGCCATGGGGCTGGAGGCCCCATCAATCAAGCAGAAGCAGATGTTCCCCATCATCTGACACCAACTCTAGTCCACCCCATCACCCTGAGGTAGTCCTGCCACGTTTAAATTGTGGATGATGGTCTCTCGTGAACATGCACATGGAATTTGTCTTTCTACCTGCTGCTAAGCAGAAGCTTGCAGCCGGCTCCCAGTCAGCTAGGGAGTCCAGATACACTGAGGCTGCTAAATTAATCTAGTGCTGCTGTAGGCAGTGGTGTTAGTAATCTCTTCTTCCCAGGGKGTGTGTGTGCTTTAGCACTTCTCTCTGTCCAAACAGGAGGGAGCTTGTGGATGTTCCTGCACGGTCTGAATGCTGTGCCTGTCTTTCAGGTGTCCACCTGCTTTTAYGACACCTTTGGAACTGTAACACCTTAGAGGTTGGTTATTTTCTGCCGAGTATGCAGCCATTGGAGAATGGTTGCAAAGGCTGTTGGAGGAGATCGGAGGAGTGTCCCCCCTCAAACAGCTATGAGCCACGTTCTCAAAGAGATCCCATTTTCCGAGAAATTGGGACACAAGCGAATGGCAAGAGGTGGCATGATCARCCCCCATGASAGGACTCCTCTGCTTCCTGGAGGTGGGAAGCGGCCAGGCCCCGGGCGGTGGATGTTGGGAAGCAGTGCCTGCTGCAAGGCCTTGGAGAACTTCAGGCAACTATAGGCCGGTCAGCCTCATCTCCATCCCTGGAAAGGTGATGGAACAGCTCCTTCTGGATGTCACCTCCATCCCGTCTCCTCARCCCTGRGSAGGCCTCATCTCGAGTCCTGTGTCCGGTTCTGGGCTCCCCAGTACAAGAAAGACATGGAGCTACTGGAGAGAGCCCAGCGTAGGGCTACGAGGATGACCAGAGGGCTGGAGCCACCTGCCCCATGAGGAACGGCTGCGCGAGCTGGGCCTCTTCAGCCTGGAGAAGACCCAGAGCGGATCTTACCAACGTCCAGAAATACCTGATGGGAGGGCGCCAAGGGGATCGGGCCGGATGCTTTTCATCGGTGCCAAGAGGCAACGGGCACCACCTGACCCACGGGAAGCTCCACCTGAGGTCCTCCTCAGCTCAGGCAGGGGCTGGCAGCGAGGTGGCTCCGGGCCTCAGGGCCAGAGGTGGCACCGGATGGTTTTGATAAGAAGAAGGATCGATATAGAGTATAAAAAGGAGCTGGGAGCCTCCGGGCGTCCTCACGGGGCCGTCTCGGCCCGTTATCCCCCTTTTTTCCCCCGGGAAATCTCCCAGGGGTGGGTTCCCTCCTCCTCTTCCTCCTCCTCCTCCTCCTCGCCATCAGGGACCACGTCCCTCATCTCTATGGTCAAGCTGGGCCCGGCCTCCAGCTCGCTTCTCTATGGTCTCCGCATCTCTCTATGGTCTCCCCG
>NW_028185055.1:5680-7290 GCF_003343005.1 Rhea americana | reverse complement strand
TATAGGACATCCCAGAGACCCATGGGACCTCCCAAAGCCCCCCGGCCATGTCCCCATAGGACATCCCTGAGCCCCACAGGGCCTCCTAACACCCTACAGAACCTCCCAGAGCCCCACAGGACCTCYGAGACTCCCACAGCCACCTCATGGGGCCTCCAGGCCACCCCATCAGGCTCCCAGCCTCCCTACAGAGTCCGCTAGAGCTTTTCAGCTGCCCCACAGAGCTCCTTAGGCACCCCATAAAGTTCTTGGTCACCCCACAGAGCCCCACATCCACCTCATGGAATCCCCTAGCCGCCCCATAGAGCCCCTTGGTCACCCCATAGCATCCCACAGAGCCCTTTCTTACCCCATAAGGCTCCTTGGTCAACCCACAGCACCTCCTGATCACCCCATAGAGCCCCTTGGTCACTCATAGAGCTCCCTGGCCACCTCGTAGCCCCCATATGGCCTGCTGGCTACCCCACAGCACCCCACAGAGCTCTTTAGCCACCACACAGGGCCTCCAGCCACCCCACAGCACCTCACAAAGCCTCTTGATCACCCTATAGAGCCCCCCGGCCACCTGAGTGCACCCCATACAGCCCACTGGCTACCCCACAGCACTCCACAAAGCCTCTTGGTCACCCCATAGGACCACCTTGTAGCACCCCATATGGCCCACTGGCTTCCCTATAGCACCCCATAGAGCCGTCTGGCTGCCTCATTGCACCTTATACGGCCCACTGGCTACCCCATAGCACCCCACAAAGCCTCTTGATCACCCCACAGAGTCCCCTGGCCACCTCATAGCACCCCACAGAGCCCACTAGCTACCCCATAGCACCCCATAGAGCCCCTTGGTCACCCCACAAGCACCCTGGCTACCTCATAGCACCCCATACGGCCCACTGGCTACCCCATAGCACCCCACAGCACCCCACAAAGCCTCTCGATCACCCCACAGAGTCCCCTGGCCACCTCGCAGCACCCCATACGGCCCACTAGCTACCCCACAGAGCCTCTTGGACACCCCACCGAGACCCCGGCCACCTTATAGCACCCCATATAGCCCACGAGCTACCCCACAGAGCCCCTTAGTCGCCACCCAGGGCCCCCAGCCACCCTATAACACCCCACAGAGCACCCCGCAGGGCCCCTGCCCCACCTGGGCCCGCTTGAGGCTGAGCGACTCCTTGTCCTTGGCGGCGCGGTTCTCGGCGGCGCAGGCCTGCAGCTCGCGCAGCCGGGCCTGCACGTGCTCCCCCTGCGCCCGCAGGTCCTCGGCCAGCTGCGCCGCTTCCACCGCCTGCCGGGGCCCGGACGCCTGGGTCCCCGCGTGCCGGGGTTGGGGGGGGGGAGGGGGCCCGGACCCCTGGGTCCCACCCCGCCCGGACACCTGGGTCCCATCTTAGCTAGACACCTAGGTCCCATCCTGCCCGGATGCCTGGGTCCCTGGGCATCAAGGACGTGGGGCCCGGACCCCTGGGTCCCATCCAGCCCGGATGCCTGGGTCCCCGTGCACCAAGGACGGGGGGCCCGGACACCTGGGTCCCACCTTACCAGGACACCTGGGTCCCATCCAGCCCGGACGCCTGGGTCCCCATGCACCAAGGACGGGGGGCCCGGAC
>NW_028185055.1:0-1325 GCF_003343005.1 Rhea americana | reverse complement strand
CCTGGGTCCCATCCTGCCCAGACACCTGGGTCCCCATGCACCAAGGATGGGGGGCCCGGACGCCTGGGTCCCATCCTGCCCAGACATCTGGGTCCCACTTTGCCTGGACACCTGGGTCCCATCCTGCACAGACACCTGGGTCCCCGTGCACCAAGGACGGGGGGCCCGGACGCCTGGGTCCCATCCTGCCCAGACACCTGGGTCCCTGTGCACCAAGGATGGGGGGCCCGGACACCTGGGTCCCACCTTACCCGGACACCTGGGTCCCATCCTGCCCGGACACCTGGGTCTCTGTGCACCAAGGATGGGTGGCCCGGACACCTGGGTCCCACCCTGCCCGGACGCCTGGGTCCCCGTGCACCAAGGAGGGGGGGCCTGGACACCTGGATCCCACCTTACTCGGACGCCTGGGTCCCTCCTCCTTCACCCTCTCAGGATGCAGGAGGCCGCCTCGCCCCCCGGACGCCTGGGCCCTTCCCGCCCCGCCCCAGGGGGACGCGCGGCGGGGTCGTTCACCTTCCTCTTGTTGAGCTCGAGGGCCTGCGAGCGCAGCGCCAGCTCCTTCTCCACCGAGCCCAAGCTGCCCTGCAGCACCCGCTCCTTCTCCTCCAGCTTCTGCACCACCAGCAGCTGAGCGTCCACCTAGGGGCAACGGCCCGGACGCCTGGGTCCCTCCTCGCTCTCCGGCGGCGCCGGAGAAGGAGCGAAGGGAGGCGAGCGGGTTTCCCTCACCTGGGCCTTGAGGGCCAGGACCTGCTCGGCCAGCTCGTCCTTCTCCTCGCGCAGCAGCTTGTGGATCTGGTTGGCCTTGATGCGCTCCGACATGAGCTTGAAGTTGGCGTCGTCCTTCTCGCGCAGCTGCTGCAGGAGCCGCAGGTTCTGCTCCTGCATGTCCTCGAAGGCCTGGCCCGTCACGTCCATCTCCGACAGCAGCGCCTCCTCCTCCTGCCGCGACCGCGCCGCCCGTGCCAGCCGCCGCCGCCGCCGGCAACACCGGCAACACCGGCACCACCGGCAACACCGGCACCGGGTACCGGCAGCACCGGCACCGGCAACACCGGCTTCCAGCAACACCGGCACCGGGTACCGGCGGCACCAGCAACGGCAACACCGGCACCGGGTACCGGCGCCACCGCCACCGCCGCCGCTCTCCCTTGCGCCGCGCCGCCGGGCTTCGCCCGGCGCCGCTTTCCTCGGGCCACGCCCCCCTCTTCCTCAGGCCACACCCCCTCTCCTCAAGCCACGCCCCCTCTTCCTCAAGCCACGCCCCCTCTCCTTAAGTCACATCCCCTCTCCTCAAGCCATGCCCCCCCTTTTGCAGGCCA
>NW_028185054.1:9233-10211 GCF_003343005.1 Rhea americana | reverse complement strand
AAGCTGCTATTTGTGTCTTTTTCTGCTTCTCATGCTGTTTCCCACTATGAAGAAAAGCTCCCTCGTCTCTGAAAGCACCCTTCAAGCAGTCACAGGCTACTGTTCTACTGCCCTTTGCCTTCACTTCACCAGGCTAAAGACACCCAGGTCCCTCAGTCTCTCCTCATGTATGGAATTATTCCTGCCTAGGACCAGGACTTGACACTTCTCTTGTAAATCTTCATGAGGTTGGAATTATTCCTGCCTAGGCACAGGACTTGCAACTTCTCTTGTAAATCTTCATGAAGTATCTGTTGTCTGAATCACCCCAAGTTTCTCAAGATCCTTTGGGACTGAAACTCCTGTTATGTCAAAATACAATAAAAGTAACAACAAGAAGAACAAAATGTAACGTGTATGGGAAGCAATCAGAATGGCAAAAGAGACAAACTTATGAAATGGAAAAGTAAAAAGACAAGGAAATTAAAAGTGAAACAAAGTATTACTCATGGCTGTTTGGGGAATCACTGCCAAGAAGCCCTGCGGCTGAATAATTCTGCCTGGAAGAGGACAAAAAGCTGGCCTGCTTACTCTGTCACAGAGTACCTGCGTGCTTTCTCTGATATCAACAAGAGAAGGTCAAGAGTGGGAAGATTCATGGACTCCTTCAGGGTAGAACGGAACTCAGGAGGCCCCTACCCCAATCACCTTGCTCATAGCAGCATCAGCTCTGGGGCTAGACCATATTGCTCTGATCTTCATCCAGTCTGGTCTTGGAAACCTCCAAGGGAGGACAATGCACAATCTGTCTGGCAACCAGATCCAAGGCTTCTCCACAGAGCAAGTGCCCCAGCTGCCGGACTATTTTGAAGGCCCTCAGCCAGATGTGCTCCCAGTTACCAATCTCTTTCTTTTCCTGGGAACCCAAACCTAGATGCAGTGTTCTAGATGAGGCCTAATGAATCCTGACTAGAAGGCAATCATCATTCCTCTCGACCT
>NW_028185054.1:2798-4082 GCF_003343005.1 Rhea americana | reverse complement strand
TCCATGTGTCTCTGTGTCGTAGTGGGTGGTGCTCTAACAGCAGTGGGAAATAGTGTCATTTCAGATGTCCAAGGAAATTCCCCACCTGGCCCCCACCTCATGCTCTAGAAGGATGTGGTTCTCCGCCTTGCTCCATCAGAGCAAGCAGACACAGGCACATGCCTAGGACCACCTTCTTCTCTGCAACTGTCACTAGGTGTTACCAGGTAACTGACTCCCACTCTCTACCTCCACTGATTACAACAACAGCTTAGGCAAGGAGTTTGCATGCAGACACCTATGTTGTGCACACTTCAGGTTGAACAAGCAGAATCCCACCTCCTGTGTGTTGTGGAGTTCATGGGAGGGAGCCGAATCCTACTCCAGCATGGGGGCTTCTACACTGCCATAAGATGCCTCAGTTGGCTCTTCTGAATCAACACCTGAACCATGGGTAAATGAACTCCCTTCCTGACCCCATCACAGTGTCCTGCCTGGTTGAGAGATGGGAATAGGGGCTTCCAGAGTGGGACATTTCCACCTCTTGCAGATTACTATCCTCTGATGAGACAATTTGCAATGCCGGAATCAGTTTTCCCTCAGTGCTTAGAGAGGAACTATTGGTGGTTATTTTGTGTCTTTCAGAGAATGTTTCCCAGGAGGAGGGAGCCCAAGGGACAGGGAAATTCATGCCTACAGCTGGGCCCCTGCTCCTTAGCAGGGCCAGGCTCCTGAGACAGAGGGAGCTCATGGCAAGCTGACAGCACTGCCCAGAGATAGCTCTGTCCTGGAGCAGCTGCTCTGCTAGGAGCAGTAAGGCTCCGGGCACTGCCTGCTGCTGCTGCTACGAGATGAGACAAGGCAGAGAGAACTGAAAAGCAGTGTGGAGTGGGAGGACAGAGGAGAGTTCCTTGTGGGAGAAATCTTTACAGACCCTGACACTGTAAGTCTGTGGCTGCAGGGCAATGCTACGGAGGTTCCTGGAGGGGTCTCCTGAATCCAGACCAAGTGGGGCTATCTTGACTGACAGACTTTTTAAGGATCACCCTCGTGGTTCCTTCAGGGCATGAGAAGTCATATAAGACGCTTCAGAGCATGGATTCAGCCCCATATGGTCAGAGGGACAGGGAATGCAGTTCCCTTCTGCCAGGGGTGGATGCAGGGGTGTGAAGCTGGGGGTGTGCACACAGGTCTGCCCAGGTTTGTGATCCAGAGCAGTGTCCCTCAGCCCCAGGGTGCGGTGTGCCCAGGAATCTCCTGCCTGCAAGAGCTAGCACTCAGCCTGCCTGAAGAGCTCACTGTGCT
>NW_028185054.1:0-1153 GCF_003343005.1 Rhea americana | reverse complement strand
TCAGCCAGCATAAATGAGAGCTGGAGGAAGGGAACTGCACAAAGGGCATCCTAAGAAAGAGAGAAGCAGTATGGGATTTTTAAGAAGAAAAGAATTTATTTTTATATTTATTTATTGTTCTTTAAAAGTCTCTCCTAACTTCTTAATGTCTTTTCTCCTCTTGACAGCCCTCCTGCCTAATGAGAACAAATGTCCATCTGCAGCTCCCTGAATGAGTTCCTCCTCCTGGCATTTGCAGACACTCGGGAGCTGCAGCTCCTGCACTTCTCGCTCTTCCTGGGCATCTACCTGGCTGCCCTCCTGGGCAACGGCCTTGTCATCACAGCCATAGCCTCCGACCACCACCTCCACACCCCCATGTACTTCTTCCTCCTCAACCTCTCCATTCTCGACCTCGGCACCATCTCTGTTACTGTCCCCAAATCCATGGTCAATTCCCTGATGAACACCAGGGCCATTTCATACTCCGGATGTGCTGCACAATTTTTTCTGTTTTTCTTCTTGTTCGGAGGAGAGTGTTCTCTTCTCACTGTCATGGCCTATGACCGCTATGTTGCCATCTGTAGTCCCCTGCACTATGGGACCCTCATGGGCAGCAGAGCCTGTGTCAAAATGGCAGCAGCTGCCTGGGCCAGTGGGTTTCTCAATGCAGCCCTGCACACCGCCAACACATTCTCCATACCCCTCTGCCAAGGCAACACAGTGGACCAGTTCTTCTGTGAGATTCCCCACATCTTCAAGCTCTCCTGCTCTGACTCCTATCTCAGGGAAGTTGGACTTCTTGTCGTTAGTCTTTGTTTAGTCTTCCGGTTTTTCGTTTTCATTGTGCTGTCCTACATGCAGATCTTCACTGCTGTGCTGAGGATTCCCTCTGAGCAGGGCCGGCACAAAGCCTTTTCCATGTGCCTCCCGCACCTGGCCGTGGTCTCCCTATTTGTCAGCACTGCATTTTTTGCCTACCTGAAGCCCCCTTCCCTCTCTTCCCCAGTTCTAGATCTGGTGGTGGCTGTTTTGTACTCGGTGGTGCCTCCAGCCGTGAACCCCCTCTTCTACAGCATGAGGAACAAGGAGCTCAAGGATGCCCTGAGGAAACTGGTTCAATGGCTCCAATGGCAGCACCAATAACCATCCCATGTGCATCCACTCATCAGTC
>NW_028185053.1:0-7994 GCF_003343005.1 Rhea americana | reverse complement strand
GCTCGGAGCTCCTGCTCCCCTGCAAAAGCTGGGCATCTGCTCCGCATTGCCAGGGCTCATCGTCACAGAGGCGTGTGGGGTGTGGGGACACTTGTGCTGGTCACTCAGTGTCTGTAGCTGCTGAATGARGTTTGACACCGAGATGCGGCTGAGCCAGCTCTGCAGGCTGGCAGGCAGATGAAGAGGAGAACTTGGGCAGGAGGTGCCTTTGCTCTTGCCTTAGCCCCTGCAGTCTGCAAAGGGTCAAACAGGAAATGGGCTGCCCCAAGGCAGCAGCTGGAGAAAGGCTCAGTGCTTCTGCTAGCCTCCGGCCTGTCCTAGGCAGCTGCTTTGCATGTGCATTTCAGGGGCTACGATCGATGATGACAGAACATCCAGCACCTACAATGGGCTTGCTGCACTACCCTGTGAATGCCCGGGTTGGTGTCAGGTGGAGAAAGGCCACAGGTTGTTTCTTTCTGGAGCGTCTGTCTGGGCAGGGCTAGAGAGTGGAGCTGGCAGAGCACAATTGTCCCCTCCGGTAGGGACTTGTTTCCCCTGTGCCTCAACTGGAGATCTCCTCATAGCTTCCCAGGCGTTTGTCAGTCTTCAAACAGTAAGCTGAAGCAGTCCAGCACAAACACCTCATCCTTACAGGCACCGATATCTGCACCGGTCAGTGTTTATTTGTATACACACCTTATTTCCTGACATCACAACTGAACACCTGCCCAAAACTTCATGTCCATAAGACATGGCCTGCCATGGCTCACGGCCAATGTAGAGTCCATTCACACTGATGGTTCGCAGTCACCCTCTTCTCCTTTACATATCAGGGATGTGCTCCAAGAGGAACATATTTTCCCAGCAACTGAAGAGAAGCTGACCAGCCTATAGGTCTTCAGATAGCCCTTAATGTTTTTGAAGACGAGTGCAATATTTGCCCTTCTCTGGTTTTGGGGGACCTCCCCTGATATCCATCATCTTTCACAGATGATAGCAGCCTTGCAAGAACATCAGCTAGTTCTCTCAGTACCCTGTCATGCAGCCCATCTGGTCCCATGGCCTGGACTGATTTGATTTCTTGCAAATGATCTCTGATTCAGTCCTCATTCACTGCTGGTATTTCTCTCTGGACCCTTTCTCTAAGAACAGAAGCCTGGGAAATCTCAGCGGTGAAGACAGAGGCAAAGAAGGCATTGAGAATCTCAGCTTTATTTGTGCTTGCTCTCACCAGATCACCTCTCCCAATCAGCAGTGATCCCACATTTTCCTTGTTGAGCCTTTTGCTGCTAACACAGAGGTGAAAACTCCTCTTGCTGCCCTTAATGTCCCTAGTGAGTCTTAATTCCAGCTGAGCTTTGGCTTTCCTAACATCCTTCTTATATGCGCAGGTGATGTTTCTCTGTTGGAGCCTGTCCATTTTCACCTACCATATGCTGTTTTCTTGGCACTGGAGCTCCTTTGTGAGTTCCCTGCTTAGCCAAGTCAATCTACTGATGTATCTACTTGCTTTTCTGAGTATTGGTATGGACCATTCTCATACTTCAAAAAGGTTGCCCTTCAAGATTCATTAGTCCTTGAGCAGCCTCATCTGGGACCTCCACATCCCCACCCACCCACTGCCTGTGGATTCAAGATCTGTAAGATCTTAACATCAGCCCCAGCATTCCGCTCTACCACCCACCCCATCATCTGTCCTCTGGCATGGACAGAGCTTGCTAGAAACTGCTAGAATTACAAGCAAAAGCTTCTCGTAGCTATCCTTTTCCAGCAGCAAAAGGCACACCAAAGTAGTTGGAAGACGTAGAAGCATAGCCTGGAAAACACTGCACAAACTTCTGAGCCTCCTAGCTGCCTTGGCTGTACTCATCCACTGCCACTCATCTGCTTACCAAGAGCTCTGGAAATCCCCATCCTGGAGTGCTTAGATGGAGGCACCCAAAGAGGCTTCTCACAGCTCTTTCTCATAGTTTCGCTGTTTTCACATCAGCCTTCTCTCTTGGCACACAGATGCACTGTATCACAGCTGGGCTTGAGAAGTAGCCAAAGACCTGGAGCATGGGAAGGACTGGTGGTAGAGCCTCTTGACACACTCTGGGCCGTAACACTTTCCATTTTGCCTCTGATTACAAAATCTTTCCTCCCCTGCATTGTGATCCTTCACAATGAGGAGCACTCCTGATCTATCCTTCTTAGATGAGTATGTAACRATCCACTTCAGCTCACCTAATGCACTCCTACCACATCTTGTTGTATCTTACACTGAGTTGCAACTCCTTGCAAGGACTTGTATCTTCCTGTTGTGGTAGCAGACACATTGCTGTCTTTGTGGTTAAAGTGTTGTCTCTTGTAGGATCATAGGATAATTCAGATTGGAAGGGGTTTCAGGTGGCCTCTAGGCCAATCTCCTGCTCAAAGCAGGGTCAGGCCAGGTTACTCAGGGCTTTATCCAGCCTGATCTTGATGACCTCCAAGGATGGAGATGGCACATTCTTTCTCAACAACATGATCCATTGCTTCAACAACCTCCTGGTTAAAAAGTTTCTCTATCCTATACCCATTGGCTCTTGCCTTCCCGCTGTGCACCTCTTTGTGTGACTCTGACTTTATCTCATTGACAATCTCCATATGGTTACTGAAAAGCTGGTGTTAGATCCTCTGAAAACTCTCTCTTCTTCAGGYTGGATAAAAACAATTCCCTCAAGATTTTCTCCACAGGTCCTGGGCTTCAGACCACTGACTGTCTTGATGTTTTSTTTTATGGGGGAGTGTATCAGGGACCCAAAACTGAATGCAGTATTCTAGCTCTGGCCTGATGAACGCTGAGTGGAGGGGAATAATCACTTTCCTCAATCTACTGGCTGTGCTACCATGTTCAGGCAGCCCAAGATGCAGTTGCCCTTCACTGCTACCAGGGCATGCTGCTAGCTCATGTTTCAGTTGGGGCATGAAGACGCCAGGCTCTTTTCAGCAGAGTTGCTCCCCAGCCAGCTAGTCCCCAGCCTCTACCATTACAGGGGCTTCCTGCTTGGGTGCAGGACTCTGCATTTGTCCTGGTGCAATTTCTGTCAATTGGGAGTTGCTTTCCAAGAGATTAGGGCATTTCTGCCAAAGGAAGGGAAATATGGAGGATCATTCCCAGACAGGTGAGGCCAGTGAGGATTGTTCCCTTACAACAAGGCGTCTGTTAGCGCGACAGCAATGGAGATCAGATACACAGCTCCTCCCTGTGCATCTTGCCAGGATGCTTCAGAGCTGGACTATATTGTGATCCCCACAGGACAAATGCTCAGTCTCTTTTCAGAGGACCATCCTGGCAGGCACTGCAGCTGATTTGCAATTTCCAGGGGCTCCTGAAAACCTCTACCTCAGCTTGAGCACTGGTTTCATTACCCTCACCTCCAGCTCTGCTGCAGGGACCACATGTTATTTAAAGAAGTAGCCAGGTCACTGCATGATGTGGCTAACACTCCAGATGGGCGGTGTCCAGGGTGAATAGCCAGTATTCTTGTGGCCTTGAAATCCTCTTTATTATAGCTCTTCTGCTACCACGGTGCTGTGATGGCCGAGTGGTTAAGGCGTTGGACTTGAAATCCAGTGGGGTTTCCCTGCGCAGGTTCAAATCCTGCTCACAGCGAGAGCTTTTACTGATGGGCTTCATGGAGTGCAACACATCCATCAGACTTAGGCGTGTGCTGCTGGTTATTCAGTTCTCAGAAGCAAGAAGGGTGAACACAAAAGGAAGGAATTTCAGGAAATAAAGGTTGTGGGATCCAAACAGTTGATGCCTGAAAGAGGAGAAAAGCCGCCTGGACCCTGCAGAAATACTGGTGATGTTTTATGTTCTTTGAAAATGAATTCACTACAGTCAGCACCGCCTCACTGAAGACACCAGCTAGGATGACAGAGGAAGATCAGATCCATCAGTACTTAACATGGGGCTGACCATCCTAGATGTTCACAATGTGGCATAGGTTGGGGGGATACAAGAGCGGAGACTGTACTTTAACATGCTGTCAAAAGAATTTGTCTGACTTTCAACACTTTTCTGAAACTCGGAGACAGGGACAGGTGGGTAAGAGTGGCTTTACCAACAAAAGGGACTTTCAGGCTGCCTTAACAGAAATCAGCATGTAGCCCCTTATTTTTGATTTCAGAAGATGGGACTGGAATCCACAGTCCTTGCGTGAGGAGATCATTGCTGTTCTGTGGAGCCCAAYGATACTTGGATAAGATATTCCTGGACAGCAGAAACTGAATACAAGGACTGAGGACAAAGGCAGTTCTGCATGTCCTTAAAGCACAGCTCCTGTGACTGACCTTCCCACAGCACACTGACACATGTACCTCATCTTGGCCTTCAGATCCCTCCAAATGTGATCCCATGTCCTCAGCTCACAGCAGCCTCTGCCAGGATTTCAGTAATGCTGTATCAGAAGATTGACTTTGCGAAGCAGGGAACTCACRAAGGAGCTCCAGTGSCAAAAATTCAGTAGGTGTAATGGAAGAGGTATCCCGAGGGCCTTTAGGAAGCTCTAAGCTGCAGCACCCCACCCCGTGGGCACTAAGGCACTTGAAGACCTCTGACCTGACGCACGCACAGCARCCTGGTCCCAGTGGGCTCTGCCGAGGAGAAGGGGCAGCGCCTTGCCCACCCAAAGGGTCTGCTGGGCTGCCTGGCTCCCCAGGCTGGAGGGGGACCTGCACACCACCCCAGTGCTCAGGGGCTCTCCGTCCCCGCCAAGGAACCCGGGCGGCACACAGGGCTCCTTGCCTTACCCCTCCCTGCTTTTGGGGCCCCCTGGCACCCACCTGCCCAACTCGGCTGGCATTTTCTTTAATGCACTTGCGTCACCAGCAAGACGGAAAAGGTCGCTGTGCTGCAAATAGCCAAGCGCCTCTTCCCAAAGCCCCTGCTGGCCTCTGCAAACTTCCTTGCCTGCAGACCTGCACACCTCTGCGGGCTGTGCTTTTATGCAGGGCAGCCTTTTATGACATCCCAAGAGGCACCTGCCATGAAAGCAAGGTGCTGCCATGGTGACCTCAGAGCGGGGCTTCCCCACCAGGGGGTTGCTGTGCAGCCTGGGCCAGAGAAACCCTCAGCGTTAGCCCCCAGCGCACGCCGGAAACCTCCCGGCACACCTGTAGAGGAGCACTGGTTAGCCCAGAGAGCCAGCTCACTCGCTCGCCCGCACAAGCTGCTGTGCCCTTCCACAGCTCCTCYCCTCCCAGGCTCTCCTGTGTTTGGTGTGCTCCGGGGCAGGGCTCTGGCGGCTGAGGGAGAAGCCTCAYTAAGTCAGAAGGGAGAYTGGCAAGAGCTTTCTCCTCTTGACACYCAGCCGGGCATTAACAGGGTAGTGCAGCAAGCCCAAGCACATCAGCCAGGCGACCTTGTTGGCCCTGGAAAACATACCTCCCCTCAGCTAGGAAAGCAGCAGTAGAGTGGGGAGCTTGCTGGGACAAAGGCACGTGCCTCTTCCGCTCGGTGCACACCTCCACACCCACACACTGACGCCCACACTTGGCAGTGGCAGTGAGAGGCGCAGGCTCCCTCAGCAGCCCACTGGTGGGCCCCCAAAGATGAGCTCCTGGGTCGGCGCTGAGGTCCCTCTCAGAAATGCAAGCAGCCACTCAGCAAGAGCAAGGGACAGTACTGGAGATGGCTACAGCTTCCAGAGAGCTCCCACAAGGAGAGGGCTTGAGCTTCAGTCAGGCTCCTGGGCCAGGGCTGGAGGTGCCAGGGCAGGCTGCTCAGGGGAACGGAGTCCTACTCAGTGCACGCCGGGCCCTGTCATTCCAGGCCACAGTCTGTAGCCTTTGCCGTTCCCTCCTGCAGCCTCTCCAGTTTYGCAGTGCCTCCCTTGAACTGGCGTGGTCACAACTGGACACAGGCGAGGCCTAGCAAGTGTCATCCTCACAGTCCTCCATCTGCTTGCTCTGCATCTGAGCTATATGATCTTGCCGAGGCACCTCCTCTACTTCAGTTCCATGCTGAGGAAGTGCTCTTAGCTGACAGTCACGTGTTCTCCCTCTGGCCCCTCTYACTTCTCTTGAAACACAAAGGCTGTTTTGTGTAAGACAGTAAGCCACGCACACTTCTGGACATTTCCCAGAGCAGACTTCTCTACAAACWGGCAGCATTTGCTGGTGCCATCTGACAATCTTGACAAACCCAGAGAATATCAGTGCTTTATCCACTCACTGGCTTTGTGGAGTCCATTCTTTCTTTACGGAGCTATGGAGGCTGAATGGCAAATAAAAAGTGTCACCTACACCTGGTCTCTCTGTGAGCAGAAGCATTTTATGAGACTCTCCACTTCTGTGGGGGACACAGGAGCTCATAGCTACAGCCTCTGCCAGAGTTTGCTTTCCCACAAGAGCCATGTAGCTGCAATGCTTCCTTTTCCCCCTCTGCCTCTATGAGCAGCAAGCCCTGGCAGTAGTCACCATCACCACCCTTTAAGTTACAGCATGATCAGAGATCCCTTTAGCCTCMTTTTCTCCTTCCAGGTGTAGGATGCAATAGGTTGTCTGGGATACCTGTCCTGCAGAATTGACTTAACAGCTTGGAAATTTTGGCATCAAGTCCCTGGGAAGGGGTGGCTGGCTGGTGTTGAGAACAAGGGCAAGCCAACCCAAGCAGGTGCCTTGTGGGGAGCTGTTCTCTCTTCCCCACGACTTCTTTTGCAGCATGCCCTCATTTGCACTGCTGAGATCCCCTCAAGGTGCTCACACTGTCTCCCTCTCTGCACAGCGGTGTGTACTGGGCCCTTGAGGGAGAGTTCCCTGCAGAGTGATGAGGCCCAGCGGTTACAGTGCGAGCTTCACAAYTCAAGTGATGTCCAAGACAGGGTTGTGCTCTTCCACTTCCCTCCCTTACTCCGACCCAGACTGTCCCTAACACTGCACAGGAAATGATCAAGCAAAGGGTTCAGGAGTGCTCCACTCGCAGGGCAATGGCAAACTCATGCTCCATTTCCATCCTGCTACAGCTCTCCAGCACCACACATCACTTTTTCCTTTTACTTCTGCCTCCTCTTGCAGCAGCAGAAGGGGACAAATAAATCAGAGGAACTCAGACCTTCCAGACATGGGCTCTACCAAGGAGGGATGGGTCTATCTTACATTCCAAATCTGCAGATGACTCCTGCTTATCTGTCACAAATGCTGCATTTGTAGGTTCTGGAAGGAAAAGGGAAAGGAAAAAATACCCCATGAGAAATGAACAACGAAGAGGACAGAGACTTGCCCCAGGCAAAGTCTTAAAGTCACATCAAAAGAAAAAGAAGAGACAAAAAAAAAAAAAAAGAAAAGAAAAAAGCCTTGCCTCAGCATGCAACAGCTGGGACAAATCCTGGGCTGACAGTCCTGCTGTGCCCCCTGCCTGTCGTGCCCACTACTGTCTGTTCCCCTAACCATGAGGTGAGTTAAGTATGCACAGCCCTTGCTTGGATTTGTCTCAGGGAGGTAGGAGGTGGGAGGGGTGAGGGACTCCACACTTCCCACAGCAGTAGCCTCTGGGGGCTCTGGGCAACAGCTTGCTGCTTCAATTGCTTCACTCTGACCTGCTCCCTTCCAGCACAAGGAGGAAAAGCCAGATGTCCTAGCCAYGCTCACTCTCATCTACTCACTGCACACAGAAGGTCTCTTCCCATAGCTGAGGTGATCCAGCTGTCCTGACAGTCGCCCACCCCTGCCCTAATCCAGTACATCTCACAACCCCTTGCCGAGCTGAGGAGGGAACCCAGGCCTCAGCGTGTCCAGCATCCCTTGCCYTAAACCACAAGACTACTCTCCTTGCACGACTGGCCAGAGAAAACAACCATGCTGATTCCCATTCTCGCTTGCTCCAACTCTTCTGATCAGTTCCTTCCATGGAGCTGAGCTGAGCCGAGCTGGGTCGAGCCTCCCCACCTTCCTCATCCTGATCCTGGCCACTACAGAGGGTGGAAGAGAACCCAGGCATCCACCTGCCTGGATGCTCTAACTGCTACCTCCCTCTGTGCAGAAGG
>NW_028185052.1:8874-10065 GCF_003343005.1 Rhea americana | reverse complement strand
GGGGACATCACGGGGACAGCGATGGAGACACCACGGGGACACCACGGGGACACCGTGGGAATGGGACAGTGATGGGGACACCATGGGGACACCACGGGGACAGTGATGGGGACAGCGATGGAGACACCATGGGGACACCACGGGGACACCGTGGGAATGGGACAGTGATGGGGACAGCAATGGGGACACCACAGGGACACCACGGGGACAGTGATGGGGACAGCAATGAGGACACCACGGGGAGACCGTGGAATGGGACAGCAATGGGGACACCACAGGACACCGTGGAAAGGGACAGTGATGGGGACAGCAATGGGGACACCATGGGGACAGTGATGGAGATGCCATGGGGACAGCACAGGGACACCGTGGGGACAGCAATGGGGACATCACAGGGACACCATAGGGACAGCCGTGGGAATGGGACAGTGATAGGGACAGCAATGGGTACAGCAATGAGGACACCATGGGGACAGNGGACACCATGGGGACAGCCATGGGGACACCATGGCGATGCCATGGGGACAGCCATGGGGATGTCACAGGGACACCATGGGGACACCATGGGGACAGTGATGGGGACACCATAGGGACAGCCATGGGGACAGCCATGGGGACACCATGGGGATGCCACAGGGACACCATGGGGACACCATGGGGACAGTGATGGGGACACCATAGGGACAGCCATGGGGACAGCAATGGGGACACCATGGGGACAGCCATGGGGATGCCACAGGGATGCCATGGGAACATCATGGGGACAGGGATGGAAACACCATGGGGACACCACAGGGACAGGGATGGGGACCAAGATGGGGACAGCAATGGGGACACCATGGGGACAGTGATGGGGACACCACGGGGACAGGGATGCAGACACCATGCGGATACCACAGGGATGCGACAGCAGTGGGGACGCCGTGGGGACGCCGTGGGGACAGTGATGGGGACACCATGGGGACAGCAATGGAGACAGGACAGGGCCAAGGACCGGGATGTGGATGGGGACAGAGATGGGGACCAGGATGGGGACAGGGACGGGGACAGGCAGCACGTGGGGACAAGGGGACGGGGATGGGGACAGAGTGGGGACATTAGGGGCACTGGGAGGGGACAGGACAGCGTCCTGCTGTCCCCATCCCCGTGTCCCCCTGTCCCCCCCTCTCCCGGGGTCCCTGCCATTCCCCG
>NW_028185052.1:7223-8096 GCF_003343005.1 Rhea americana | reverse complement strand
GGCCAGCAGGATGGGGCAGCGGATGATCCACCAGAAGGGCGCCCGGTCCGTGCGCTCCCAGCACCTGCGGGGGGGGACGCGCAGGCACCCGGTGCCACCCGGAGCCCCACGGTGCCACCCACAGCCCCACCGTGCCACCCACAGCCCCACGGTGCCACCCACAACCCCACGGTGCCACCCACAACCCTGCGGTGGCACCCACAGCCCCACCGTGCCACCCACAGCCCCACGGTGCCACCCACAGCCCCACGGTGCCACCCAGAGCCCCGCGGTGCCACCCACAGCCCCACGGTGGCACCCACAGCCCCACGGTGGCACCCACAGCCCCACGGTGCCGCCCGGAGCCCCGCGGTGCCACGCGGTGCCATGCATTGCCACGCGGTGTCACGCGGTGCCCCCTGTGCCACGCAGTGCCACGCGGTGCCCCGCGGTGCTATGCAGCATCACACGGTGTCATGCAGTGCCACACGGTGCCATGCAGTGTCACCCAGTGTCACCCGGTGTCACGCAGTGCCACACAGTGCCATGCGGTGTCACCCGGTGTCACATGGTGCCCCTCGCGCCATGCAGTGACATGCAGCGCCACGCAGTGCCACGCGGTGCTGTGCAGTGTCACACTTTGTCATGCAGTGTCACACGGTGTCATGCAGTGCCTCACAGTGCCATGCGGTGCCACGCGGTGCCATGCAGTGCCCCACAGTGCCATGCAGTGCCACACAGTGCCATGCAGTGCCATGCGGTGCCATGCGGTGCCGTGCAGTGTCACACGGTGCCCCTCGTGCCATGCAACGCCCCGCAGTGTCACACAGTGCCACGCAGTGCCACGTGGTGCTGTGCAGTGTCACACGGTGTCATGCAGTGCCACATGGTGCC
>NW_028185052.1:0-1170 GCF_003343005.1 Rhea americana | reverse complement strand
CAACCCGTTGCACCCAACACCCATTGCGCCCATTGCATGTGCAACCTGCTGCACCCATTGCACCCACCGCCTGTTGCACCCATCGCACACACAACTCGTTGCACGCGCAACCCTTTGCACCCACTGCATGCACAAACGATGGCACCCAACGCCCACTGCACCCATCAACCATTGCACCCATCGCCCTTTACACCCGTTGCACACGCACCCCGTCGCRCACACAACCCGTTGCACGCACCCACCACCCACGTTTCCCCCGGCACCCGCCATCCCCCCCCCGTTGGGTGCTACCTGCTCCCCGAGGAGGCGGAAGAAGTCGCGGGGGGCCGGGGGGGCGGCGGCGGGCGCCGGGGGCAGGTGACGGCGCAGCAGCGCGTCCCGCGCCAGGATGGCGCCCGCCCGCAGCACGAACGACACGAACAGGTTGGCGTGGATGTAGTTGCGGGTGCAGCGCAGGCGCCTGCGGGTGGACCAGGGTGGGGTCGGGCAGCACCCACGGGCCCCGGCGTCCGGGCCGCCGCCGCCGCCCTCGCCCCGTTCGGCGCTACCTGAACAGCAGCAGCAGCAGCAGGGCCACGAGCAGGGCCACCAGCGACAGCGAGTAGCCCACGGTGTAGACGAGGCGGAACTGCTCCAGCAGCCAGGCCTGCCGCTGCGGGGACGCGCCGCGCCGGCTCAGCCGGGCACCGTGCGGCGCGGCGCGGCGCGATGCAGCACGGTGCAATGCGGCGCAGCGCAATGCAGCACCGTGCAACATGCTGCAGCACCGTGCAACACGCTGCAGCACCGTGCAACGTGGTGCAGCGTGCTGCAGCACCGTGCAACACGCTGCAGCACCATGCAGTGTGGTGTGGCACGATGCAGCACCGAACAACACGATGCAGCACCGTGCAACACAATGTGGCACGCTGCAGCACCGTGCAACGCGGTGCAGCACCGTGCAGTGTGGTGTGGCACGATGCAGCACCGAGCAACACGATGCAGTACCGTGCAACACGATGCGGCATGCTGCAGCACCGTGCAACGTGGTGCAGCACCGTGCAGTGTGGTGTGGCACGATGCAGCACCGTGCAACACGCTGCAGCACCGTGCAATGCAGTGCAGCATGCAGCAGCACTGTGCAACACGCTGCAGCACCGTGCAGTGTGGTGTGGCACGATGCAGCACCGA
>NW_028185051.1:3250515-3384026 GCF_003343005.1 Rhea americana | reverse complement strand
GTGGTGCCCCGACTGGAGGAAGGGCCGGAGGAGGAGGCCAGCGCCGGGGGGCCATGGGATGTGTTGGTCAAGGCCTGGCCTGGGCTGCACTTTTGAGTGCCCCCAACCTCTGGTTTGCATGCTTGCCCTGTAATTATTTAACTTTATTAAATACTCTTCATTAATCCTAATATTTTTTCACTCAGATTGCATTTATCTCAACTCCAAATGCCTTTTTATTTTCTTTTTATTTATTTTAGTTATTATACATTTATTTTTTTCCCATTTTTCTTATACACATATTTTAACATTTGTGTACAATATCCACTTGCAGAACTGTTTGTTATTTTATATAGTTCAGTTTTTAATGTTTCTAAGTTATAGGTATTTCTTTTTTACACATATTTTTCAATATTATTTTTTCTTTTTTCTCTCTAAACATCCCGTCTTCCTGTCATATCCTTCCACAGCAAAATTTCTGGAGATATGGCTAGAATAAGCACTAATGAAAAGGATGTAATTTTTCCATGTAATTTTCTTTTTTTTCCTGCAGTTCATGTATGTTCTATAATTTCAATTTCTCTACTTTGCAAGACAAGTATATCTTTATTACTTACTGATGTACCGATAACATACAAACATTTTCTCTGCATATATTTGTAGTCTGATGCCTTCTATCATAAATAACCATGGTATAACATTCACTGCTTTCCTTTTTTTACCTGTATCACTAAGAATGAGTAAATATTAACTAGTGTAGTTTGCAAGCATGAACATTTATAAACATATCTAACGCTCCTCACATTTCCTTAAGTAGAAAAATCACATATTGTTTCTGTTTTGATGAAGTATTCAGGCTAATTCAGACTCATTTCTTGTACTTGCCACACTATTTTTACTTTGATTCTGAGGAGTGTTTTTGTGTCTACTGAGAAAACAGACACTATCTGCTGTCTCATATTAACATTCTGCCTTAGCATCACTTACTTAATATCCTAGTTCTTTAGTTTTGGCTATTTGAAGCTTAAAGGATTCTCAGCCAGGGTATACGGGAGTAGCTCTGCCGAGTTCTTAAGAGCTACATTAAGTAAATTCTTTGGACTCTACATACCTGTAACAGCAGAGTAGGATTTGTCATACTGCGAGGGAAGTATATAACAGCACGTAACTTAACAACACATACTTTGCAAACTTCTTACTACAGACTAATATATTTTCTGATCTGCAACACAGCTTTAACTATATGACCCTGTTTTTATATCCGTTGAATTCTTAATAGCAAGTATTGAATTCCAAAGAATCTAACTCTAACGCTGTATTGAATGACATGAAGCGAGACAGTAAGAATCGAATAATATAGCACTCTGAGTTCCTAGGTGTTATTTCAAACTGCTCTCACGTTACAGTGAGAACAGAGCATAATTAATGTAACACAGTCCGTGTTTTCTTACCAGTCTTTATTCATAAAGAGCCTCTCAGGGGAGATAGACTGGCAAAACAGGTATGTCATTCATAGGTCTCATAACTAAAAACGCTAAGACTTAAGGCTAAAAAGGTCATAAAATCTAGACAGTCACTGCATGTTTTATTTTTTAGATGAGGGATTTTCATATAAAGCATTTATCCAAAGAGAATTTATCTATATTGATTTTTAGCCCAAAAAACATGAGATTATTATTTCAAATCTGTCTCATAACGTTTTAAAATACAAAGCAAGGGTGCATAGTCAAACAGATTTTAACTTACACAGGAAAAAACAGAAAATGAAATGCTGAAAGTCCTTCCAAGTTCCCATGACGAGTTTTCACCTCTTTGCAGCACTCTTTGCATTTGTGGAAGTGACATTTTGGGTTGAAGGCGTCAGTATTTTAAGCGGGGTGAGGCTGCATTGTTACGTCTCAGCCTGAGGTAATCCCTCACATTGGCAGGATCGCAGCCAATCTCATGAAGTTCTCACACTTGGCCTTACTATAATAAATTCCAAAACTTTCTGTCAAAGTAGGCTTGCTCGTCTTTCATAAAACAAAGTCAGGGTCTGGTCCAAAGTCTATTGAATCAAAAGGAGAGACTCTTACTGAATTTGGTGGGCACTGCATCATGCCTGAACATCTCTGGATATTTGATAGGCAGAATATTTTAATAATCTTGTGCCTGGTCAATGCACGACTAAGATACAGAACTGAGGAGTCTGGGGTCCCAAACTTTTGCCTTAATCAGGAGATAAAACTTTCTTTGCCACATTTCCCAGAACTTTAAATTATTTAGGAGTAGATGTTGAAGTATTCGATCTTAACTTGAACTTTTATTTAATTAGAATGCCAAATCACCAGCAATCCACCAAGCAGACCTCAGTCTTTGGTCCGTCCATCCTGTGAAGAGACTGGAGCAGGTATACATCTCTACTACCTCACCTTTTTGAACTAGGTGGAAAATAATAGATACTCATGCTTCTCATGCTAGGTTTATGCACATTTTCTTTAACAGGTCACCTCCTCCTAATTATAAGCAGTTGGTGCTGACCGATAATACCACTCACTTGTTCTGAATCATACCCTCAACTACCAGTGCCATACCCACTTTTCTTCAATTTAGTGACCTTTTATCTCTATACCTGGGGGTTTATTGATAACTTGAACATTTATGTTATGTCATATTTTTAATACCTTTTCCTGCCTCAGGTTTATGCTGGTAAGAGTCTTGATTAAACTATTTTCAATTAGATTTTTTTTCAGCACAGATGAATGCTTCTAACTAGACAGCACTTCTGGGCCTTTGCAACTGGGCGTCTTGCTCTGTAGCACAGCGGGAGTCCATACTGCCTCTCAGGGGAACGCTACCTGTACTGGCACAGCAAGTGCTGTGGCTATGCCTGTATTTCCTGCAGGGAAGGAGAAAAGAGTGGAAAAGGAAGGTTCTTTTATGTTATTTTTGTATTAGTGCAGCCTTTAAGTCACAACCTCCCATACCTTATTATACAAAAATATATTCTGTGTCTTTCCTGTTTCCTTTGTCTCTCTAGGTGGCTTTCACTCTGTTTCATCATTTTGCTTCTTTGAACTTTATAGGTCCTGTTTTCTTAGTCACAGTCAGTGAAGACACTAATTCTTCAGTTTTCTCACCATTCATTGGGAAAGAATGAAGAACTGAAGGATACAAATGAGAACAGAAAAATCTGATTCATAGTTACTGGGAGATTTACTCTGGCTTTCTACTAAGAATACCCTATGTGATGTGGTTAGGGGTACAGGCTCAAAGGAGGAAAACTGTTATCTAGCTAAGCATTTTTCAAAATTTCAAAAGCTGGCATATCTATAGCTACATAAATCCTAGATTTTGCTCTGGAAGATACATTTTCTAAAATCAGTTTCACTTGGTTTCGCTTTGACACACAAAAGAGATGAAGGCAAATAATACTTCTGATGAACCCAGCAAAGGGTATTGTTGTTCTTTGGTGCGAGGTAGCAGATTTCTGCTTTGTGCGTTCATTGATGACGCAGAGTCAGGGTGTTTTCTTAGCAATCATTTGTTTACACTCATACATTCCGGCTTTAACTGAAATGTTTAAAGAACGCAAACAAGCTATTTCCTCTTACAGAGATCATTGGAAATCCATCCTCCTTTTAACCTGGAGTCCAATGCCTTTGGGCTTCCCTCTCTGTTGAACTCTCATTAGTCTAACATTCATAGTCAGCTTGGGCACTTATGGTTGAACCATTCTACATGCAAGGAGAATGTTTGGACCTTATCTCCTCCCTCGGCCTCTGCAAGTCCTACTTCTCTCCCAGCGGTGTATTAGAATCAATTCTCTTGCAAACTACAGCTCTCTGTCCATACAAAGGAAAGGGCAAGATTTGCTCCTCCTTCCTTCTCTCAGCCAGTATCATCATGTGTGCACTGACAGCCATAGAAAGTTGGCTTCAAAATACTAAGTCAAGATTTTCACTATCTTGGAAGAACCACTACCATTCTGTAGTGTATAATGACACTTAACTTTTATGAAAGGGGAAGTTTTTCATATACCAAAAGGGCAAACCAAGTTCAGAATTTAGCAATATGAGTCTATTTTTACTGACATATAACAAAAGGCATATTATCTTAATGCAAAAAAAAAAAAAAAATCTCTTTTTTTTTTGAGGGATAGATACAGTGGGCTAGCTAGTTGTTTCATCACAGCCTGTTACCAGAGCTAAGGTTCAAAGAAGCTTTTCTGTCAGGCAGCCTGGATTCTACAGTCTCTTTTTTTTCACCAGGGACAACATATGTCCCAAGAAGCAAACTAACCTCTAAGTCATCTTGACATATATTTTCCCATAAAACTCTGCTTTCTGGCAAATGCAGAACGAGTTTTACCACATGCCTTAAAGATATGAGAGTTCCCACTATCAAACTGCTGTCACTTTTCAAATTTTTCTAATGCTTTTGACTCATCTCACACATCTATAAATTCAAGATTTGACTGACCACCTACTTTTTATATGTTTCTTTCATAACTTACGAGGCAGCTTGTGTTACACCTAAATGTAGAGATGAAGAAACTAGACTGAAACTCCGTACAGTTCGCTTGTTCACTAATCCAATACCTTGGCTTGGGATGCTAAAGTCTCTGGCCATTACATTGAAATAAAAACTTAGGATATTAATTTCCATCTACTCCAGAACATGTCATTAAAAGCCCACATTTACCAAGGCCTTAGCTTCTCCATAAGATGGAAGAAGTAAAAAGAAAAACAGAGGGTAGCTGCCATTGGCAGAAGTGATATCTTTTATAAAGTCAGCTAATACAATGGGGGAAAAAGCTGAAACTCTTGTGGTCATGTAATCCTCTCAGCCAGCCTAAATCACAGGTTGCAGATATTGGGAAGGGATGTTAGTTACTTCACAACTGAAAGATAAACAACTCATTTTGACGTACTCAGTTTTCTAACACGCCCTTCTACCAACCCTTACAAAACATTTCTGGATCCTTACTTGCCCATCTATTAATCAAAGGTAGAATTTCTTGGGGAAATGAGTATTTGAGGAAACGGGATGATACTGTCTTTAACTTTTTTTTTATCATATCACAGTCCCAAACTAACATATTCAAGAACTTCCAAAACCATACCAGTACTGTTAATGAGGATGTGGTTTGTAATATTGCTCTGTGGGCATTGAGAGCAAGAGAAAAGTTGAGTTTTCTTTAATGTAATAACTCTCCTTTCCATATATGTAAGAATGCTCATGTGGCCATATAACTGTAACTGTTGAGAATCAAAGTCTGCTCCACAGTGTTCTTAGAATAACACAAAAGGAGCACTGTAATCAACTTCTTCCCATACAACTTTCCCTGTAAATGAAACGGCCTTACTTAGAAACATGATGTGCCTGCACTGTCATGAAGCACAGCCACAACATAAATTTCAGACATTCAAACCCTGCTGCCTTTTACAGTCACTTAATTTTTGGTGAAGGAATAGATTTTTTAATACTAGCTGTGGGTCAATGACATTTCCAGCTCACATGCAGTATCATTTACAACCACACTTGTGTAAGAATTGCCTGATCACTGAATTTTCTTTTCCATTCATTTACTTAATGGGTAAACCTCATTTCAGAGCCTTAAACCTTAAGAATGTAAAGCTACATTAATTAGTGGAAATCACTGGATTTGCTCCAATATCAGCCTATTTAATATTAATTCAAGACTATCCCTGAGGTTTTATTTTATATTTGCCTTCTCATTATTCATAAATAAAAGTGAAATTCTCCATTGCCCAGATGTATGCAAGTACCTTCTCATTTACTGATTTCAGTGTCAGAGAATGTTCTCTTTTTAACAACTCTACTACTTACTTTGCCACTGCAATTGATTCCATTCATTTCTAAATTCATTCAGTGTGATGTCTTGATAGCATATGCATGAAACGTATTTTCTACTGCTCATAAAAGCCCCAAAACATTCAAAAAAATGCACAGATTTAAATGTGTGCTCAAATATTATTGCCTATGTGGTTTTAAAGGGCCACAGCGCAAAAATAATGCTCAAGAGTACAAAAAGTTAATCAGATATGGGGAAATTAGATGATATTAACACCACGCATTCACACACGATAATTATCTTGGCCAGAGACGAGCTCCTTGCTTTTTAGCACACCATGTGAACTATGTTTTGTGAGGCCTTTCTCATACATAGACACACTGCGGGCTGGGGACATGTATTATTAACCCATAGCAGGGGTAATATAAAGATTTCCTAGCTGGTAGGCCCCAGAACAATCTAGTTGATAAGAGGGAAGAAAACTCTTCCTTTGTGCTACAGAGGACTTCTAAATACCTTTGAAAGGGTCCTATTCATTAAGACTCACTGTCATAACACTGAAAGCATGCCTGTGCCTGCTTTCCCTCTTCTCATGTGGTGAGGAACTATAGGAAACAAACCTGAGTATGAACCCTCAGATGTGAGCACCTGTCCAGGGTCCCTTTTACACTGTCTGCATCCTTGATTAGAGGCCTTTTCTTTTTTTTTTAAATCTTTTGCCACCTTAGACAACATCTACAGTAAGGCCTGGAATGAGTTGCTCCTTATTAAAGGGGGCTACACAGGGTGCTCTCAACATCATGAGGTCACTGAGCATGTGATTTTAAAAAGTCACTGAACAGTCATAATTCCAAAAGCAAATGGGATCTAAACGTGTATTTTAAATGTGAATCATTTGCCGTCAGGTTTCCAATGAGAGAAAATGGGTTTCCTAGAAACTATTCCTATTTCAAGTTGGCAAAGCACATTCCCTTTTGTAGAAGGTTAATGATGCATAGTTTTGAATGGAGAGCCCCAAAGGTAATGAGTATGCTTTAACTAGCTCTGATGAGATGAAGACCATGTTTTCCTACCCAGAATTGTATTATCCTAGAAAGAGCAGAGGGAAGATCAGGTATAAAATACCAGGAAAACTGCAAACAACACAGATTAAGAATCAGAGATACAGTTGAACCAAATCAACACCCAGAGCTCACAGCCTAACCTGGAAACCACAGGCCCCAGCTTTCAAACACGCCCCTCATGGATTTGTCAAAATGCTCTATTCTGGAAATAAGAACAGTAGAAAATAGAAAGAATTTTCTGTACAGGAAAGGAGGCATGTCTGCAGGGGAGAGGGGAAATATATTCTGCATTTGGAGAGGGCATAAAAACAAAAGCATACCATCATCAGAAAATTCATCTACCTCATTTAGTAACACGGAGATCACTGCGATAAGACCAATCAGTCTGGCTCTAAGAGCAGAAGTGCAAAAGCCCAAGTGCCTTTTGACGTCCCACTGCAGCTACTTAGTCCTGAAAAAAGGGCAGCACTATGTTAATGAAGGGGTGCTGCTTCTTTGCTTGACTTTATTCTGCGCTGTGTAGATGCATCAGATTGCTCAGAGCTGTATCAGGGAAGTTCTAATACAGAAGTGCACAAGGCCGTGTAGAAAAATTGTCCTTGCAAATCTGGACAGGAAAAGGAAGAAAATAAAATGTCTTTAAATGAAAAGGTCCAGTTGTCCGCCAAGCGTTATCCCTCAGACAGCATCTGTTTCAGAAATGTGTGCATCAGGCCCACTGGCAGAGAATAAATATCCATGTTAAATCATAAACTACAGATTAGAATTAAGAAATTAACTGTGGGTTCCAGAAAAGAATTCCAATAACTGTGCTCAGCCAGGGATTACTGCCAGCCATAACAATGTAACTTTCATTATGGAGAGCTGGCATCCAAAACTTGCTGCATGGGATCTAATGCCTTTCTGGCTAACTAACAAAATGATGATGGCAGACATTGAAAGCAGCTGTTAATTTGGCTACTGATGACCATCACTCCCATGGCTCTGATTCTTGTTTTCTTGATGTTTCATTCTCATAATTCCACAGTCATCTTTATTTTTGTCTTAAATGGGACTTCCTAGGATTACTGAAAAGTTTCCCAAGTGTAGAAGATCTACATTTTATAGCATAACGTTTGTAACTCCATATAGCATGTCAAACCTTCTCCTACAAACAGAGAAATACATCTCCCTTGGAGAACTTCAGACAACTACATGCACTGAGAGAAAGGCCAGTCTGTTGACCGAGACATCAAATTGAGCTCCGTGAAATTAACTCATTTCCAAGTCTCTCACAAGAACCTCCCAAAATTCTGAACATAATGGTCTCATTCGCCAAAATTAAGATTTACTTTCTTTGTCCGGGCTATTAAAATTACTATTCTTTGAAGAAAAGATCAGCTGCTGGGATTACTGCTTCCACATGTGAGTGTGCATACATCTTACATTTGCTAATAACGAGCCTCGTGACTTATTAGGAGTACAGTTATTTTATGCTGCTAAGAGTAGCAGACAGAGAAGGCAATTTTTTACATTTAAGATGTGCTTTGATGTTATGGCTAAGCTGAAATTGGGACTGAAAGGGGCTGTCATGCTCCCCAGCTCCAGCACCTGGCTGTGCATAGCTGTGTCTGACTTTACATTGGTTCAGTAAAATGCAGCCACGGGGTGGGAAGCTGACTAGGTTAGTTATCTAGCAGAAAACTGTTTTCATTTTCATCTTCTTTCTTTTTTGAAGGATTTATTTTAATAGGATCTGCCAGCTGAGCTGACTCTCCCTGAGGCCACAGAATCACAGGACCTGAAACAAGTTTTGCACACTTAGGTGCGTGCCGCTAGAAAAAAGGGTGGCCCTGCTGTCTTGGCAGCTCCCAGGTGTTAGATTGGCATGGCTGTACTGCCATGTTGCAGCTTCAGGATCTTTTATGAAACAGTTACTGGTGCAAAACCAGCAATTACATGGAAGAAATTTGAGCTAGTTCTAATTGTTCCACCAACGTGGAGTGGGGTTCTTAACAGGCCTGGTCCAAAACCAGGACTACCATGAATCTACCCTATTGATCAATTTTTTGTTTCACTTACTGCAGATTGGAACAGAGAACTCTTTTGATAAGCCTCTTTCTGCTATGGATACTGTTTTGTGACATTTCTGAGAGAGTGTTTTATAACTCACCTTCTCCTCTTACCAGTCTTGTTCCACAAAAGTTAGCCACACTATTTTGTAATTTCTTCAGGCTCAGCATTTCCAAACGTGACAGAAGGCATTAAGTGCCACAGGAATCTCTATTTGTTTCAAGACTTTGAACTTTTGCTTCATATTGACTCAAAGCGTCATCACTCTCCTGAGAATTTCTGAAATTTGTGAAGTGTGCTGATTTTTTTTTGCTGTATTAAAGAAAATTTGGGTTTCTGCCTGAACGCTCTTGTTCTGACTCTTAAAAATTTAAACACTGTGATTTCCAGACCATATTAAATTGCAATGTGAGCTTAAAATACAAAATGACAAAGGCAAAATAAAAACTATATGATAATATTTTGAAAAGAAGTAATGTGATAAATTCCCTGGTAATTTCAGTGGAATCAGAGTACTTTTGAGGGAGAGCTTCTTTTCACTTAGACAGATTTTTTTCTACAACTCTGTTCTCAAGCCAGCAAAAGCAGTTAAATACCTTCCAATGGATCAATATTTCTCCCAGAAACTCCCCTAAGTTGATTGTCCTCTCTAACAAAACCTGGGTAATGACTATACAAGAATGCTGTGTTCCATATTAGGTTACACTTTCTTTACACCTACATTCCTTTCATCCATCACAGAACTCTGTAGAGGATACTACCACAACCAGAACTGGGATTTCAGCCTTCCATCACTGTTTTTCTAAAGAGCTATGGTTAATTTCACGTGGCTGCACGGAAGGCACAAGGCCAAGTCCTCACAGAAAGGAGTCTGTCTTTCTAGAAACGGAAAGTGAAAGATAAAAGGAGATGCCGAAAGGTCACCACCATCAACCCAAATATCACTAAATAGAAGAGAGCTGTGGACTGCTTTTGGGCCCCAAGGCCAGAGATACCAGCTATTTTGCAACTGCACTGCTTAAAGTTTGTCCCCCAACAGAGAGAGGGGACAGAGTTTTGTCTTGGAGAGAACCAGAGTGAGCTAACAGGTAAGTACTGTGGGAGCTCAGAGGTCTGGTGAGTGAACTCGCTCCAGTCTCTGGTCCATTTTTATTTAGAAGCAGAGGTAATCACCAGTGAGAATGTTTCTCGTTGTCTGTTGAGAAGTGATGTTCATGGAAGCTTTTCTCTTACTTCCTGTGAAAAAGTCATATTGACATATGCAATGTCTAAAAGATGCCAGGACCAGAATCAGGAAATAAGAGCCTCATGAATAAACAACCATCATGAAAAAAACACACTCTGCTAAGGGTGTGAGGAATCTTTTGCTTGTGAGGACTAAATGCTGAACACGAATCAGAAAATGTGTTCTATAAGCTGTCATTTTTCAAGAGGTCACTCTATACCTTTGGCCTAACTAGCTATGTTTTGTTGCTAAATATTGCCCTACCCGGCATCCATGATACTCATCTCCGTTTTTACATTCTGGGTTGGATCCCCTTCCACAGACACCACAAGGGCAATGTGCTCCCTGTCAAACACTCAGATTGCATGACTGACAATGTGTTTCTCATTAGTCCAGCCTGCAGAGGAACCTTCAGGATGCTTGTTGAAATTTTCTTTGCTGCCTTTTCACATTTCACAAAGAACTATGATTTCTGCTCACTAATAAGGAGAGAGCTAGAGCCTCTTCTTCTAGACAGGAAGCCCTTAAACAGGATTATCACAAGATAAGTCCCTGCTCTTCGTGCTTGAATACAGTGAGTAAATGAAGACACAGACCAGGTAAATGACAACACAATGAGCCACTTCAAAGGAGGGAGCATATGCAAAAATGATAGAACAAGTGCTTAATAGGTGATAGTAATATATATAACACTCATTGCCCTTAAAATGTGCACAACAGAATGTGCACACCTCTATAATAAATATATCATATGACTCCCCCTCACTTCTGACTACCCTTAGCACCACAACAGAAATCAGTATCAGTTACAGTAATTTGTGACTAAGTTAATTCTATGAGCATGTGGAATATTAAATGCTTCCAGGTGCCTTTTACTCTCTACGAAATAACAGGCCCAAGCTTAATGGGTTTTGAAGAAAATTAATTCTCCGTAATGACTGTAAGCTGCTCAGTGTACCTGGCATGGCAACACAATCCCTTTTTGTGTTTCAGAGCTATCAGAAATATTACCCTGTGTGACATGGCTGTGGGAATGAGAAGTTGGTGACATTTGTGAATAGGATACAAGTAGCTTAGAATAAACCACCTTGGCTTGCTGCTGTCCCAACCAGCCAGCAATATTTTAGTGCTATGTAAGTTTGCAAAGGATGACTTAATTTAAGGAATGACTTTTAGTTTGCCTGTGATTATTTATATGTTGTTCTGGGACAATGAGGAGCCATCAAAATCCTTTCTAGGTTAATTTACCCACTGGACAAGGGCTGCATGGCTTCAGCTAGCCATGCCTGTTCCAGCATTCTTCGGGAGCAACCATATTGCAAGATGTAACAACAGCAAGGGCTTAGCTGGAATGTAAATTACTCTTTGGGGCCTGCCAAATTTAATAGGAAGAGGATGGGACTGGCATTCTCTCTCTCTCTTTTTTTTTTTTTTTTAATCCAGGTTCAGGACTGAATACAGTGAAAGATTTTGTTTCTTTGTTATTGTATTCCCCTGTAGACTCCAGTGGAAGATCAATGACTCAAATTTGTCTCCTACTGGTATTTCTGAATGTCTTGGTTCTTTTTCCAAGAACACTTTTTTCTTTCATCACTTTCTCTAATTTGGTCTGATTTGGCCTGCAGTGGGACATTAATTTAATAAAGTAATTCCTGGCTTGCCTTCTGAACTTTAGAAACCTTCTCCTCTACCAGCCTTGTCTGTCCCTCAGTTTTCGAAATACACTTAAAATAAGCTGACAACTTTATCTGACAAGAATTTTCCTGGAAACTGCTGATGAGGTTCTCACTATTCGCTAAGTAAGGGATTCACTAGAAAATTCTAAGTAGATTCAGCTAATGAAAGTATCGAGGCCTTCAAAAATATTCTTCAGGTTCATATCTGAGTCTTGGAAAGAAATAAGCCTGAGAAAATACAGACCAAACACTAAAGACAATACCTGAATTTTTTTTCTCAGATGGTCTATCTGATTCTAATAATGGCTATTTCTAGACTATAATCCATTTTTGTACTCCTCCAATGTTTATGCACTTTGCTACTCTTTGAGTTATGCATAGTTTAGCAGGAATACTGAAAACCCTGTGTTCAGTGTCATTGCTATGACTTTGACAAGTCCTACCAGTTTAATGATAATTCCAAAGTCTCTTCAAGGATCTAGATACATGTAGGGCACCACATTATTGATGGTCAGGATCGTGTTTTCACTGTAGTGTTTCAGTAAAAAGGAAAGGCCATAAGCACATACTTATAATCCAGCAGGTACTTAAGAGCTACTGGATTACGACTTGACAACACGAAGCTGAGTCAGGAATACGTCGTGAGTGCAGAGTGCACAAGATAAGAAGAAAAAGATGTGTGATCAGTAGTTAATGAAACAATACTAAATCATTAAAAATAATAGTAATTAACAGTAAATTCCAGGCCTTCAAGCAGTACTATCCCTGGCAAAGTCCTTTGACTTCAGTATCTGAGGACTGTGAAACACAACCTAAAAGTTTTATCTCTGTAGGACCTGCCATTTGAGATTTTCAATCATGGCTTGGCCTCACTTCATAATGATCTGCCCCAATGGTTTCTGTACGTATTATTACCCTGATTTTACTAACAGAGAAACTGAATAGTTAAATACCTTGCTCAAGGTATTTGCACAGAAGAGTCCCTGGAGACTATGAACATCACTTCACAGAGGCTAGAAATTTGCCCGCTCCAGCCAGGGATAGTTTTCAAGTGAATGAGTAGAGCAGAGACATTGGTACTAGAGAGAAGTGGAGGACTGGTATGGGGAAATTTCAAATGCTTGGAAAAATTTCTATCTTCCTGAGGAAAGTTTAAAAGCCAAGTAAATTTAAGTGATTAAACAACATCAGGATGTGTGTCTTGTTAAGATCTTAAGTACTCTGCCCATACTTTTACATGAGCAGAGTAAGTTTTAGAGAGCTAGAAGCAGAAATTCTTTGTGTGGCAAGTGAATGGAGATAAAGACGCATTAGGAATAACACTGGATTCTTATGTTAAGGAAGTTTAATTTTGAGAAGAAAGCTACACCACTTCCTTATGAAGTTTGTATTACAGTAATACTGTGAAACCAGTGGTTTCACTGAATGACGAAAAGTTTTAGGTGTTTCATTAAATGACTGACAACAAGGGCATTCTATTACAGTAAGTAATAGAAACTGTTTCTCTAAGGCATTTATGAACTATCTACACCCATAAGATCAGTCTGGCATTCCTGTTAGTCATGATATGAACCTTACCTCTGCAGACATGTGGTTGCACTAACAGTGGCAGAAGAATTCTCTGCTGGACATTGCCTGACATAGAAATCTCACTTGGGTCCCCACAACTTCTAGCTGATCAGCTATGGTTAGAGACAAGCCTCTAGACTCACATTATCAGGCTGTAATGGATGACACTATAACAAAGCTAGCAGTATGTAGACTCTCCCCCTGTGCAGGGAAGCTGATCGCTGATACCTTGGTCGGATTAAAATGAGAGTCCTTGGCTTTCAGAGAACATTAACAACTCCTGGGTGTTTTTTTTCTTTTTTTGAGGTGATGGAGTGGGGGATGAAGGAGGAGGTGTTCTTTATGAAGGAGCTTTTCTAGCATTTATTTCTCCAGCAAGCAGAGCAGAGAAAACACAGACACAGAGGGTAGATCCCTCTTACAGTTATCTTCCCAGGCAAGATTTTCTTGAGGATGCACTTTAAGTTCCAAAAGTTGCACCTGAGCCAAACAGTTCACTGCCTTGTGCATCCACGGTCAGGGTGTCACTGCAGACCCCAGATGTTAAGCAAGCACTGTCCTCTAGTCACAACACAAATCCACTCGAGAGTCTTCATGTCTGTTTGTGTCCCATGCAGATATTTATCTCTATAACCATACTGTCAGTCTGGATGACAGACTAACTTCTACAAAACCACCACACTGGGTCAATAATCAACAATCATAGCACATCGCAAAAAAAGTCATGATATTTCTGTGGCCTCCCTATAAAAGGTATCAACCCTGGATAAGTGTAACACAGCCATTTAGGCTTTTACTCTACACCTTAGCTAGTGGTGTGCCATTTCAGAGCTACCTCAGTATGACTTAACATTTGATAGAAAGTCCTTGCAATTGCTTGTAAACTAAAGACTCTAAGACAAACCTCTCCTCTCCAGATGGATCAAAAAGGGTGCATTACATCCATAGCATGAATGCATCATAGATGCTCCTTCAAGAAAGAAAGAAGGTTACCAACTGATAATCAGAATCAGTACTTTTAGATGAGTTGTCTGTATGCACATTCATTACTCATCTACCACAATCTCTCTCTGATCAACAGATTTCTGCAGGTGAGAGGAAACCACAGCGTGCAAAGTACATTGGGTGATGGGTAGTGTAAGCCCTTTTGTGTGGAACACAAGGGGAGGTGTGACCAGAAGTTGCTAGAACGAGAAAGCCTCTGTGCTAAGATCTTTATGGCATATGTGTTCTCAAAGTATAAAAGTATATATAAATTATATAAATATAGGCACATATGAAATACATACCATGAAGAAATGCTAGCTATTGATAAATAAATTCCTTTTCTGTGATTTCACACATATTACTGTATGACTTTAAAATAAACATAGATCTTTTTTACATTAGTTACTAGGCATTTCATATATTGTTTATTTCCTATCAGTTTTACACTGAAACCTCTCTGGAGCAGGGTCAGTTATATACTACAAAGGTCCAGCACCCAGCACTGGGACTCCCCAGCCAGGTATAGCCTCCTTGCTGTACCATAACATAAAGTAATAAAAAAAATTTTTAGTATTTCTATCAAACTTTTCATCTAATTATTGTTGAAGAGATAAAAGGAACTGTGAACACAGCCTCAAGAAGTGCAAACTGGCTGCACAAACCAGATGATTCTGAACTAACCTTGCAACAAGCTGCTCACAGACAGCTTTCTGCTCAGCTCTGTTGAGTAACAGGGCTAGGGGAAGTTATACCGGTGGGGCAACATGAAGGGGAATGGCAAGACTAATTCAAGAAAGGAGCCTCTCCTTCACTGTGTAATCCAAGTGCGTGCCTCACTTTTCAGGGCTAATAGTGAGGTGAAAACTGCCTTCTGTCCTCTGCTTATCCTGTTACTGACTCAAAGAACACATCAAAAAATTTATAGGGAAACACTTATACACAAGTATAAAAGAAAAGTACACAGCCAGGGTATTTGAAGAAACACAATAATTCAGTTGTACCTTTGAAGCAGGTACTCTCTATAGCTTTCTTGGTTAACTGAGGTATTGATGGTTGAAGGAAAGTTGATTGAGTTTCACTATAACGGCTGTCCAAATAAAGAACATTACCTGAAAGTAAATGTCAAATCTATAAAATTAGCCTACAAATGTCAGTATTTGCATTTGTTTAAGGAGAAAAAAAAGTGTAAGTGCCAGTGCATATCTTATCATTGTAGATCTGTATTTGTTTTTTCTTCAGTACATTCTTTCCTACTTGCTCCTGAAGCTGAGAAATGTGTAAGTGCCTCATGGCATAGCTTGACATCAGGACTGTTGACGGCTTTTCCCATCAGCCATTACTGTAGTGCCAGCTTAGAGCTGAGTTCACTCAGCTGGCACCAGATGCACTTGAAGAAGGAGAGGACCCAAACTACACTACTTGAGAGGAAGTTTGAGAAGAAACCATGGCTCAGTCACATCCCAGCTCCTTCAAGTGCAAGGATGGTGGATCTTGACTAGGGACAAAGCAAGTCCCTCTGGCATGTCTAGGGTGGCCTGTGCTCTCTAGAAAAGGATAGCAAGATAAAATCTTTATCTCCTCTTTCCCAAGTGCTACCAGAGACCAGTCACCAGGCTAAAAGATATCACAGCATTTATCTGGGGAATGACCCTGAAGCTGTGTCTGAGTGCTAATACTCCTGGAAGTCTTTTCTTCCAGGCACATAAAGGAAAAGAAAGTGACTGGGAACAGTAGTTTGGATTTATTGAGGGCAAATTGTGCCTCACTGGACTGAATGCCTTCTATGATGAGATGACTGGCCCTGTGGACAGGGACTAAAGAGTAGATGTCTTTTACTTTGGCCTTAGCAAGGCTTTTGACAAGTTCTTCCACAGCATTCCTGTATACAACCTGGAGAGGCTTGGACTGGATGGGTAGAGAATAAGGTAAAAGGAAAATCATCTGAACTGTGAGGTCCTAAGTATAGTGATTGGCAGATCAAAGTCAGACTGGCACCCAGCTATTTATTCATGTTCTTCAGCAGTCGACATTGGAGCTGATAGTATTAAATATCAACAATCTGGAGCAAGTTCACGAATGACAGAAAATTAGGAGAGTGATCCTTTGAAGGGAAAGGTTACCATTCAGAGGAGCCTTGATAGGCTGGAATGGACTAATGGGAAACTCATGAGATTCAGCAATGGCAGGTCCAGAGTCCTACACCTGGGATAAAATAAGGTCCTTCAACAGTACAGCCTGGGGGCTAACTGGATAGAAAGCAGCTTTGCAGAAAAGGACCTATGGGTCTTGGCAAGGATGCAGCTGGAAGTTGTGAGGCTACATTGAGAATATTGTGTGAGAGTATCCAGTTTTGTGACTCTCCAATACAAAAGAGTTATTGAGACACTAAGCAAGACCAAGAAAGGGTTACCAAGATAGTTAACAGGCTGAGCCCATGACTCTTAGGTCTAAGACACAGGCTGGAGTTTCTCTTTGGTCAACAGATACCAAAGAGAGTCCTCTAAAAAGCTTTCCAATAAGCTCAGTTCTGAGTATAACATGTTCACACACTGTCCAAAGGTGCTTTCCCTTTGTAGGCACTGCTGTGGGTCTCATGTTTCCCCCAGGGAAAGGGAAGCTGTGTCATGCTTGCTGCTGGAGGACATCAGCCTGGTTAGTGCTTGATGCTTGTACGGGCAAATGATGTTAACTCAAGGTGTCCCTTTTTTAACTAAGAAAGATGTGCTTGGATAGTCTATAATGCAAGTGTGGTTAGCCTTACATGAAGGTGCCTTAAACTGAAATAGCTTCTGCCACTTCCCACACAGGTCAATAATTCCGGTCTGAGTGCATCCCCAACAAGGCACTTTCGCTTTCACTGTTCCAATACAGCAAAGGCAACAACACTAACATACAAAGACAAGGCATTTTTGTATTTGAGGAAGGCAGGGGTAGGCAGCATCCTCACTGAGAGAGTCAAAAGCTTTGGACGCCATCATTCTCCAATTGTATGTGTTTTGGGGTGATCGACTCCCACTTTTTTCCCCCTCCTCTCCCCATGTTCTCCTATGACCAACATCAGAGTGGAAGCCGTATTTATTTATTTATTCACACAAAGAACCTGTGAGAGGAGAGGTCAACAGCACAAAGAATAGTATGACCCAGCAGAAAAAACTTGACTTTTCTGGATCAAGCAACACACACATGAATTTAATTTATAAATATGTACTCATATTTCTTCCTTATTTGTCTAAAATAATTCTATTTGATTTGGTGTGTCTAAATGGACAGCATAATTCAGACTGGTACTGCTAAGTCTCACACCTACCTGTGTTCTTTTTACACAAAAATCATCCTTTACAGAATGATTACCTCTCCATACCTATAGACAGGCTCCTGATTTTGCTTGTTTCCTCTGTACTAGCACTGGGAAGCAATACTTTTCCAAGCCATATTTGACTCATATCACTTAGAATTAATAGTTACTAATATAGCTACCAATCCAGAGATAGAAGAGGGCTGTTAGAGATTCATTTTCTCACTGGAAAAGCTATTTTTCTCTCTGCTGCATTATTCAAACATATCCTTGCACAGAATCCCAGAAAACTCCCACTCTCATGCCCTGAAGTCTGAGATTTGACTCATTTTGGTTGAGTCCCAAACTCCCTTAACTTCCTAAAGTTCTTCCGTCTTTCTCCAAGTGAGTAAAATCTTTGCTTCTCCCAGAGGAAGACAATATAAAACCATAGTGGGCTCCAGTGAGATTTACTGCCAAAACTGTATTTTCAGCCATACTGTTGTTGCCAAGAGAAAGGGGAGGGGGGGAAGGGAAGGGGAGAGCCTTGAGTTATCAGTGACTAAGTAGTTTTTAATAATGGTGCAATGGCAAAGCAAGACACCTCAGAAAGAAGTATAAATGCAGCCAAGTTTTATTCAAGAGATAAAAACTCCTTCACCTGACTGGTCAAAACTGGAAAAAATCAACAGATGTAAGACAGAATTAATGACATACCTCATCTTGACCTTAACTCACTCATGCCTTTCCTTGGTTTCTTCTAACCTGGGAAAATTCCCTGAGATCATGTGAGTAGACTGTTAACATCTTTGACAGATGGTTATCAGCAGAAAAGTGGAACTATAAAATGAGTCATGTTGTCATCTCTAAAAATTAGTGGCGTATAAATGTTTTATTGCACTTGTAAGCTTTGGAACTTGTAAAATATGTGCTCATCCACATACATGAATACAATTGGGACAAGTAAAATACTGCAGAGATATATCAGGTGTTAAACCTTCTTTAGGTCATGGAGTGTTTTCCAAACAGGGACCAGTACAAATCCGCAGGAAATACATTCTAGAGCACAAAGGCAAACCTACATGAAGGCAGGCTCATCTTATCCTTCCATCCAAAATTTGGTCCCTCTACCAGAATTCTTGCCATATGCTACAGGCTGCTGCATTTCCTCTCTGATTTCACATCAGATGACCATAAAAGCTCATGCCACTAATTACAATAAAAAAGGAGTTATTTGGATGGCTTAAAGCTATAGAACAAGACCTGTATTATGGAAGCTTATTTTCATTTTATGGATCATAAAGATGACTCAGTGTCTAGCTCTGTGAAGAAATGATATGGTCTTTGATCTGTATGTTCTTATATAGAATGTGCCTTCTGTTACAGGACAAAAAAAGAGAAAGCCCTAATAGGCATTGGGTATTTATCAGATGAAAGCCCACAACAAACAGCAACAGACGGCAAACATCTACATTATGGCTATTGGTTGCTATTGTAAAGAGAGAGGTCTAGAAAGGTGCAGAGGAATGAGTGAGGAAGTTCTTATTTGAGGTCAGAACCACCTGCACAGAACTAAAAAGTAATTTCAGAAGAGGGAGGTAGTTGAGGGAGATGCTCTTTATGTGTTTTGTTTGTAACCTCTGTATCACAGATGGACTACTTATATTGGGTTTCTTGTTCATGGCTCTGCAAATCCCCTTGGCAGCTCAAGGCACACTTTGTGAATAATCATATATCTGTGATGCAAACAAATACCGTATGTATCACGCAGCAATAAATGTACTCTACCAAGACATACTAAGGCATTAATCTTTAAAATCTGCCAGAAAAGATAATCCTCTAAGTAGTTTGTATTGGAAATATTAAGCATGTTCACAATAGAAATGACATTATTTTTAATCTGTAAAGAGTGTAGTGACCTGCAATATGCTTACAATCAATATCTATCTAGCATCTACCAAGCAATATAGGAATGTATATACAGGGTTAAGCATCTCTTGGATCTGAGTTAATATAAAACTTGTGAAAACTCTCACAATTTCCCTGACAAAAATTTTCTAGTGAGCTTTAAAGGCAATTGGCACTGGCTTTGATGGCCTTGCTTCATAGAATCAGTAAGGTTGGAACGGACCTCTGGAGACCATCTAGTCCAACCCCCAAACGAATAGTCCATAGGGGGATCAAACCCGCAACTTTGGTATTAGTAGCACCACACTCTAGCCAACTGAGCCATAATACCCAGATAAATGTGTTGCTGTATGACCCAGATGGGACTTGAACCCACAATCCCCAGCTCCGGAGGCTGATGCCTTATCCATTAGGCCACTGGGTCAATAATGCCTTTTGGCATTAATTAGCAATCATCTCATTAAGAACAGGTCTCATTTTTCTAGACTGTACAAAGACAGAGCATGCAGTCATTTTCTAATAAGTATATATGTATCTACAGGAGGGAGCTCTTGGTGGGTATGTAGCTTTTTCTCATAGGTATGAGAATTCTTCCATACTCAGCCTTAGTGATCGTAAGTGTAACCCAAAAAGTGATTGGGTTAGAAATGGGGAGATTAACTTCTCCAACAAAGGACTTTTTTACTTAGTAGTAAGTGTTACAGTACTTACATTAATTGATTTTCCCAGCATCCGTGTCCTATATTCAGGAAATTAAACTTAAAACTACACTGATTGATATGCTCTGGGCAGGGTTTCAAATTACTTCAAACGCACAATTATCTGCCTTGTTTTGCTTAGCAGGTAAACAGTAATAATATACAAAGTCACTAGAAACTTTTCTTTACAGAATGAAATACTTTTACTTCAGACACTAAATGCCTTCTAGCTTCTGCTGGGAAAGGAAAATAGAGCAGTGCAGAACGACAGGACAGGGAAGTAGTGTGAGAACAGTACTTCTGCCAGGCATGGCGTGCACCGGGCTTACCTTACCATGTGCAGTCAACAGAACCAGTCAGTCCTATTCCTGTCTCCTCGCTTTTGTAATTATAGGTTCTAGAAAAGAAAAGAAGGCAACTGACTTTATAGTGTTGCACAATAGGGTCAGAACAAAACAAGTGCAACAAATAAGGTTTGGAGCTTGTTTATGCTCCTACTGGCTTGGAGGGGCTATTTTAGACACATCCCATGCCATGAACTGAACCGAAGCCGTTTATCTGACTGCTCCTAGGCTTCTGCACTTAAACAGCTTCATCTAACTTTCACCGCAACTTTGGGTCAACACAGCCTCCAAGCCCCCATGTTGACTTCCATTAAGTATGCTCAACAGAGTATCCCATCAGTGGGACTGGAAACAGCAAGAACCATCATCACTATCTCTCCATCTTTTTCCAGCCACTTCATACTAAAAACAACACAATTGGTTCAGAGGTGTCTGGTGTCAAGTGAAGAGTCTAGGGTCCACACACTGATGCTCTTCTGATAGGATGTGAGGGTGCTTAAGATAGTGGCATTGATACTTCTTGCCACGAATGCATACTTACATTTTAGGACTTAGGAAAACTACACCACACATCTGGGCAGTCTTCCGCATCTTCTACTACATCGTTAATAAGAGCTGGCAAAATCTGGCCCTGGAATGAAGAAATTGATATCCAAGTGAGGGGATATATGATATAAAAATAGCAGACTGTAAATTTCCCATTTTTTGATGACACAGCTCCAACAGGATATGGCATTTGTGATGGAGAAGATGGTTGAAACAAGAAACTCATGAGTCCAGCGGGAACCTCACGAATGCCTGAGCTGCCTCTGCCCTGCCGGTGGCCTCAAGCCCTTCCTCATCCGTTATACCTCTCAGGGGAGACAAGCCACATGATCCTGGCCACAAAACCTGCACTACTCTTCCCCACCACCAACCAAAGTCACCTAAAATGTCTCTCATGTCGACAGAGGGGAGACAAAAGACTCTTTTGTGCCTCCATTTGCCCCAGGCCAGCAGCCCCCCCCCCCATAGATAGCCCCCTCTTTTGCTCTGGACCTTCACAGGGGCTTTCCACCCACCTCCTCACCACAGCACACACTGGAGGGAGACCCACTGCCACCAGCACCATGGCAGAATTGGCTGCCATTTCCAGGGAGCCTCATTGCTGGTAGTGACAGGCTGACCCTCGCAAGGAGGTTTCCAGGCTGGTCCACGCACCCCTGGCTGGGCTGGACACAACAGGCCCCTCCATGCAATGGGAATGATCTGCCAGTGCCTGACTCTGGCTGTCATCCCAGCACCATGGCAAGGGGCTGTGGAAAGGCTGCACTCACCCGCTCAGGCGGTGGCTTCCCATCAGGCAAGCAGTTTTCAGACAGCCCATGTGTCCTTCTGCCAGGTGCCCCGTGGCCAGTTCCAAACCACTGAGTTTCTCTGGCACAGAGGGAGCTGCCCTGTGAAGCAAATCTGCATTTTCTCCCTCCGTTTGTGTCAGCTGCCTGCCCTTCTCCTGCTCTGCTCCCATTCAGATCCCTCTGCACATCTTACATGTAGAAGAGGCACGTATCACTGACAGACTTATGAGGAGCTGCTCCTCACAAGCCTGTGAAATCATCGTCATGTCTAACAAAGCAAAGCCAGAGGTACACCGACGTGTACCTGGGAGAGAGCACAGAGAACGAGGAAAAGAGTGCAAAACATCAGTTCACCCAATTAAATGTACTGAGTATGTTAGCCAATGCCGGAAAAAATGCAGTAAACCTTTCCATGTGATTTTATATAGATACAGTTTCTAATGCAAGATTGGTTTTCAGGGACACTATAAAGCATTCCTTAACTACAACCGCTGTAACCTCAAACAAATTATGTGTGTAAATAAATACATTGCTGTAACTAAACCCAGGTTACCAAACAGACAGAGCGTAGCTAAGGGGCTCTATCAAAAGTACGTTAGAAGGGTCCGTATTCCTCCCTCAGGAAGCTCTACAAGAAAAGACAGTTTTATTTGTGTCTTTGTGGGGACTGGGGAGGAAAACAACCTCCAATAAAATATGCTTAGAAGATGCAATTCACCTGGCAGTTGTTAACACATGTTCCTTAACCAGGAAAAAGAAACTGCAGAATCACAGGAAGAATTTCAAGGGTTCAGTCCATCCTTTATCTCATCTCCTATATTATCTATTACTGCCAAAATGTAGCAGGAACTCCAGTAAGAAGCTGACATGCAAACTTACCTCAGCCATCAGGAGCTGCCACAAAGGAGGTTATTTTTTCACCCAGCATCCCACCTCTGAAAAGCCCGGGGACCATTAAATTCAATTGCATTTCTTACTCTTAATTTCAGAGTGCTTTTGCCCCCATTAATAACCTCCTGTCCTCTCATTGTGAAAAGACTGACTGGATGAATATATAGGCCTGAAAAATGGTTTCTGTGAGACAACATACGTCACATTTTGCACTCAGTGACAACCAGCTGAGAAAGTCACAGTTACCAAATGAATATGAATGGCACCAGTGCTTTGCTGGAAAAGTGAGGGCAGTAAAAACATTATGCACTGCACCGAGACAAAGTACAAATATCAGTTGCTTGTATTGATGGGAAGACATTGTTGGTTACAATTAAGGAAGACAGAAGGCCACAACGTGGGCAAACCTCAAGTCTTCTTTACCTGCAGCGTCTGGCTTTACTCACTGAAAATATCAGTAACAATTTAAGAAACAAATTGTCCAGAGGGGAAAGGAGAGGGAGATGTTTAAAATAACAAACCTAGAAGTTACTGAACATATGTCTTCCCAGGGATGCCATGCAGCTGTCACTGATTTCTGTTAAGGAGCAGCTGAAGAAGGGCGGTGTGTAGTACTATGTTTTAAGAGAAACCCAGGACACAGGACCAGGGTCACACCCTGGGCATGCTGGCACACTCACTTTTTTTGATAGAAGTTAAGTGAGCGTTAGAAGTTATTTTTAGGGGAAAGATAAAACTTTACAAGGTGGTGCTTCTGGCACATCTGGAAAGCAACAGACATACCTTCCTCCTGTTAAAGAATAAGGTGTCATAGCTGTGGCCAAATAAGGGGAAAGGAGAACAGGGAGCTGAATCAACGATGACAGACTCACAAAACAGGCAGCTAACAGTATCTGGATATCTCCTGAGAAGTCAGCTGCTTTTTAAATGAACTGCATAATGTAGCCTCAAACTCATCAGCTGAAAATCCACCTGGGACATAAACAAAACAGCTCCAGAAGCCAATTGCATTTTGTTTAACTGTTACTCCAGGCTTTTGCCCTACTGACATGGACAAGAGCTGTGGGGTTTGTTTTGGTCCTGTGCTCTACAATAGCAGTTTTCTGTAAAAATTAAAGTTAAATTCAGTAAATATACCATTCCAAATTCCAGTTCAGCCCATATGCTTTGTTGAGTAACGCGGTGGACATTATAATCTTACTGAGAAGGCAAGATATAATGCACAATTAAATACACTGGACTAAGCGTAAGAAAGCTATTCATACATAACATTCAGTAATGAGTCTCTCAAAGCTGGCACTAGAACAAACACAAGACCCTTCCATCCACATGTGCTAATAATAGTCATATTTGTTGAAAACGTTGAGGAGAAGCACTTCCTTCATCCTTTCAAATTGCCAGGTGTCAAAGGCCGCTAATAAATGGGAACATTGTTTGAGGGCAGCATTTTACATCAAAGCTCTGGGTAGTATAAGAGGCAAAGCCAGACATTTCCTGGGCAGATTTGAAGAGGTTAAGCATTACTGAACATAAGCCATGAAGAACCCCCACTGTCAATGTTATTAGCTGCCAGCACATTCCCAAGGATATTGTTTGCTGGAAAGAGCTATTTTACCCAACTGTCTCCGTCAGAAAGAGGAGGAGAGCCTTGTGCAGCCATACCTAATTCCAGGAAGTTTCTTCCTGGAAGTCAGAAGTCACCACGACAGTCCTGGAGCCAGATTTCTTGGTACTTTGGGATGCACTTGTGTTAGCCTGTTGAGAATACAGCTACCCTACAGCCTACTGCACCATTCCTGATCAACTTCCAAATACCAATCAAAAGTACCTCCATAATGGCACCATTCTTGGAGTACTCCAATATTCCTCAATGTTTATATATAGCTTTCCTATTTTTACCATAGGTTTTCCCAAATACCCCATCCAGCTAAGGAGAGAGTAAAACTTCCCATATAGCAAAGGGCCAAACATTCTCTGCACCATGAATAAGATAGTTGGGATGTACTGTCTCATCTCACTGTCCTTCAGTTCTGATCCTCCTCAGAGTTATTTGTAGCAAAAGCAAACACAAAACTGTCAATGAAAAGCAATTGTAAAGAGTTGGTGTTCTTCGAAGGATTAAATGGAAAGATAATGGAAAAGAAATGTCATATTTCTTGTAAAAAGGAGGACTCACACAGTAAAGCAAGAAAAGGGGACAATATCTTTTCAAATAAGAGCCTATTACTTCATCTGCCTACAAATACTTGTGCTTTTCCAGAAGATAACAAATATTTTTATATTTGATTCTGGCTTTTTCTCAATTCCCCTTTTATTCTCACCTTAGGATTGCTAATAGCCTATGAGTCTCTGTGACTGTATTTGTATTAAGTCTCTATAACTCTTCTTCGTGTGGGTCTCAGAGGAAAAATCTCCCTGTTTTTGGAAAGAAGAGCAGGAGAGGTAGAAAACACTTTCAAGTGATTTGCTGTACTTGGAAAAGTGCTGCACTGACAGTTTTCCTGTGTTACTCAGTTCACAACGAACCTGAGAGCATCTTCAGCACGATATGGCAGCTGTCAGCAGAGCCAGAGGGAAGAAAGTCAAAGAATCAGGCAGAGTGTCCCTGAAAACTCAAAGCTGAAGTACTGTCTCAAGCGGACCTGTTAAGATCAGGAGAGAGCAAGTGAAAAAGAGAAATCTGCAAAAAAAGGAAGGGGTCTTAAAACGCAGCACCTTTATCGGTTTTAACTACTCAGGTTGCAACATGCCACAGAGCGCAGGCTCCTGCACGGAGCACGTTTGGCTGTGCAGAAGTCATTAGGCGGCTCTGTGCTTTAGGTTTTCTGTCAGAAGGTAGCTAACATCATGTTTTTAGATCAACTGCAATTAAATATTCTCAGTTTGTCTAACTTGTTTCCTTCCGCAGCCTCCAAGAAAACTTTCCAAATGGGCATTAAGAAGCCAGCTCCTTTATATTTTAATGGCCGAGGACATTTTCAATTATCTCAGTTTTTTTCCCAGCCCTCAAGGGATCAGAGCTTGGCAATGTTGTAATAAGATAGAAAGGCATAATGATGAGTGTTCCTGCACCAGGTGACCCCAGTGGGGAGTCCTCAGTGAACAGTGGGGACATCAGGCACTCATACCACTGCTCTTAAGTGCTTCTCAGGAAACAATACAAGAGGTCAAAGCTAAATCTTCAAGATGCATTTCTACATGTTTTCAACTGTGGTATTTGAGCCATTGGCACAAATAATTATCTAGAGCCAGCGCGTTATTAGCAGAACAAAAAGTGCTCAGCATCAGACTGTGGGGAGGAGGTGATCAGTGCTACTCCTTTGGAAGATCTCTTCTTGGACACAGAACTATGTGCTTGGCAACAGAGTGCCTGATTGCTTACGTGGGCAACTGACCACAGGAGTCCAAAACGAGCCCTTCAAAGCCATCAATTCTTGCGAAAGCAGCAGACAGGGTGGAATCAGGAAGGACAGAGGGACCCTACTGCTCCATGTGTGATGCCTCAAATGAACAACCTGCTCTATGCCTCAGTGTGAAAAGGAGACACATGGGAACAGGGGTCTGAGAGGGAGGGGACTATTAGCCACTGAAGTGTAGTGGAGAAGGAAAAAAGATGATGAACAAAGAAGGGGCAGCAGCTGTGCAACACTTCTGCACGGGTATGATAAAGGAAGTAGTGGGACCAAGTGCTGTCATCCTTCCCTGCTTTTCACACTCAAATTCGGACAAGAAATCCACTAACATCTAGAGGCAAAGCTTCATTGAAGGAGCTCTGAACATACTTCCTTTGGAGCAGCCCTCAAAACTGGACAAATCAAATGCTCAGAGAGGCTGGTGTCACACTAGTTTTATATGGGATCACCACCTTATTGAAATTCTGTTACCAGACTAGAAGTGTTGAATTTGAATTTGAATACCTTTTTGGTTGCCTTAGATGTAAAACATGAAACCAAGAATACACTCATCTCCCTTGCTGCTTTGAGGAAGAGACTCTTAAGTAAGTGTGTGTACGTAGTCAGTCATAACTGCAGTACATCAGTATTTGGTCATGTGCTGTGTTTTGGGCATTGCTCAAACATTATACTAATACTGAAACAGTTCTTCAGAAGCTGCCACATCCACAAGGCACACATCTTAATACCTGTGACTAAATCACGAAAGCAAAAAATAACAGTACAAAGGCCAACAGAAAGCTTAGGGAGTATTTTTATTAAGACACCAAAACTGAGCTACACAAACTCTGATAGTCACGATAGCAGTTTCTGCTGAGCATGAAAGGTATCACACGCAAGCTATTACTCCGCATTTAAACCTGAGGACTAATGCTCAGCTTTTATAAATGACATAGCTCCACCGAAATCAACAGGCAATGTTCTAGTCCTGTCACTTTCAAGAAGCCAGAGTGTGTAAATATTACAAACTAGATAAATAGTAAATTTATAAATTATAGTAAATTAGTGTATCCTTTCACTGTGTCCAGAAGGCCAATACATTGTGCATTCAAGAGCAAACTGTGCAAAAGTAAAGACACTCCTACAAAATAAAAAGTTTATAGTTATGTTAATCAAACTTTAAGATTGTAAGAATAAATAAACTGTAGCTTCATTAATGAATTGTAACAAAAGGGATTTCTATATTAGGATCTGAGAACTGCCTTTTCAGCAAGGAAAGCACGAGTCACAGATTTCTCTTTGTAAAACCACTTGAATCAAAAGCAAAATACAAATCAGTGTTGAGTGGTAGTCTGGGAAATCTTTATCTTTTTCATCTGCTTAATCTAATTTTTGTTAGATACTAAGATTCCTGGTTAAGAGACTTGGCCTAATTGATCTCTGGGATCATGTCTGCCTTTAAAATCCATAAATAAATTTCAGAATAGATTTCCCAGACTACCACTCAACACTGATAAACCAGTACCTAAATGCTACAGCTCCAAAGAGTATTAGTGAGTTCAGGTTTATGATTAATTTCCACTGAAATAATGCTGTCTATTGTGCTTAAAGAGGGATGAGCTTGTTCACTGTAAATTACTGGATCATATTTGACCCAAAGATAACAGACTAAACCGCTGTATTGGAAGAAAGCACGCAGCTATCAGAATGTGCTCGCTGTGGTGACAAGTTACCATGCTGCTTTCCTCTCCATCTTCCAAAGCACTCATTGGGGAGGCTTGGGGCAGCAGAGGGGAGAAGAACATCCTGGGGAGGAGTCCTGCAGGAGCTGCTCATTGTGTCAAAGACTGATCTGAAGAGTCATGGCAATAGCAGGCCTTTGCCAGCTCTGCAGCCCTTTGCATGTGACTTGCACCACAAATCTGACAGCATTTGTAAGTTTGGACTGCCATGGCTTAGGCTGAGCTCTGCCAAACCATGCAGCATCGTGCTTACTTCTGCTGAGCATGAACTTTCTTCTCCTTCAAAAAGTGACAGTCTAGGCCTTTCCCTCTGACACATAGAGGAATAGCTTCCCTTGCTATTACAAATATGTTGCAATTAAATTCCTATCATCATTTCTATTAATGGGTCGTTGCAGAGGGTGACTTAAGCAACCAGTTTAGGACACAGTTGAAGTATGAGCAGCTGAGCAGGAACAAAAAAGGAAGAAGAAAAAAAAGCTCTGTAAAAAATGCTTTTTATAAAGGGAAAATAGCATTGCAATAGTTGTAAAGTAAACCTGTCAGGAAAAGGGGACTATTGGAGGAAATTGCATGGCTTTTTGTTCCAGTTTATCCAGCTGAACAAACAGATTGTTGTTGTATCCAATGGAGCATGTAAACTAAACCCTTGCTGCTACATTATCAGTGGGATCTTGCAGCCAGTCAAAATACAGCTCAAATTTATATTTATTCCGCTGCAATTGGAGTGCCTTCGCTTCAATGGGCAATACACTCTGGAGCTCAACTGCACAGTCACTCTGACCTATTTCAACAAACTAAATAGTTACCAATAGTTATCTGGAAAAATATGGACTCCCAGTAGCAGAAATAGCTTTTTTCCCCCCTTTCCACTAAGTCCTTATTGATTAGAAAATTTACAATCGTATCTCAAAACTCGTGCTGAAGAACACTTAGGGCAGGTTAAGCCTCAGATTCATGGTGTCTGTTCTTTATTTGCAGGCAAGCCTGCTACTTGTTCTCCAGCTTCTGTATACCTAAGGCGTTGTACAGCTAGGTCTTCAGCATGGCTGCAGCTCACCCTAAGTAAACAGGTAAATTGCAAATTGAAAAGGAGCTCTCTCCAAGGCTTTGCTGATTTAATTCCTAGAGTATTTATAGAAACATCAAGCTTGTCAATAGGCATACACACAGGTAATACAAGAAGGGCACATTGCAGCATGACATAGTGGGAGAGCCAGACAGTGGAACATGAATAGAGAACCATGAAGTCTTTTCCTTTTCCCTTTAATTTTTTTTAATGGAAAAGCTGCCAAACAAGCTCACTTCAATCTAGAGCTGCTGACAAAAAAATCAGAGGGATACAGAATCCTTCAATATATGACAGCTTCAAAAATCGGTGATGCAACCAGCTGTGACCACCATCATGAAGAGTAATAAAAGCCAGCCACTGAGTGAAGACAAGCTGCTGTTCTTTATGTGATGAGATGTGATCCATCTAGAAAAAGTAAAAATGAAATAAATCATGTCTAGGAGATGTAATCAACAACTTTCAACTATTTTCCAAAGTAGAAAAATGTGTAGGGAAGTAAAATGTGTATGGGAGAACACCTGAGTTGTTACAGAATATAAAAGGATCTATTGGCTGAGACTCTAACATGCTGATTATATATAAGTGTTATGAACCTGACAATATCCGTTATGCTACAACCTCCTTGCACAACTCCAGAATTGTCATTAATTTTGAGTGTTGCAATCACTCATGACCACGAAGAGGAGAAATTACAAGAGCAGGATGATGAATGTAGGCAAGCCTCTCTTCTCCCTGTGCTGAGACTCAGAGGCTTTATAGATAGGTTTTAATGTACAGGCAGGACTACAACTCCCCGATGGGACCTGTATCACCGATAGGACTGTACAGCTGATGAAACTGTACCAAGAAGCCCCAAGCACCTTATCTTTGGGCATCAGACAGGCAGCCCTGCCTGCCTTCACTTTCAGAGATCTCTCTGGAGCTGCCCATAGATCACTGCAAGGGATGATCTTTGTAATATACCCACTAATATGATAATGTCAAATAAGCAAGCAACCAGGAACATCGCATCAGATATCCTTGAGTTGTGAAGCAATGTAGTGTATTATTTTTTGGCAAACCAGTTTCCCCACCTATCCATCCTGCCCTTGAAGGCACAAACATGCAAACTGCGGTGAGCAGTTAGGCGCATTCATTTTACAGCAAAAATGCTGAATCCTATGGCATTCTGGAAAAGTATCAGATTCCAAACTTGCAGAGATAGAATTTGTTGCAGAGGCTAACACTCCTCAGAGCTATCTTTTCAAAGTCTTTGTGGAACCATGTAAGTACTGCTTATGTACTGTCAATATTTCCAGCTCTTATGTCTAATGTGCCCCTATTTTCTTTAAAAATATAATCTCAAGCTTTTGCAGAAAGGCATAACTTCTGAAACAAAATCCCAGACAAAAAGACCTTGATTATAAAGACTGTGGTAAAGTTTCTCTCCGCTACTATACCAATCCATGATATATTAAACAAAGTGAAATGCTTTTTGGAGGTGGTTGTAGGCACTCTCCAAAAGTGGCATGTCATTTACTATGGCTGAGACTGAAGTTATGAAGGAAGAGAAGGCTGTCCTGCTCCTACATAGTCTGCAGCATTTGAAAAACTGCAAGAATAGTAGGAATTTCATGTTTGCTTCTATAATCTTCCCCCTTAGTAAAAAGGATATAGTTGTACAAATACTCTTAACTTGAAAAAGCTTATCTGCGAGTATTTAACCAGTTCAGGAAGAGCTAAGCAGTCAGAAGAGTAATTGACCATGATTCAGTACTTACTTCTCGTATCTTGAAAATAGCTAATCGTAGAACACTTGGTAGCTGAAGTTGTCAGATTTGATTCTGAAGTTGTATCTTCCTGTCTTTTGTTGGTACCGGAAAATAAAAAGGCCTGCAACTCCCAGCACAAAAACAAATGCAGCAAGGACAATAAGGATGGTGTATCCAACTCCTAGCCCAGCCTCCTTCTCTCTCTTTGAATCAGATGCTAAAAAAAAGAAAAGGTGAAAGACAGAAGCTTTGAAATTCCTAAATCTATTCCTCGGATAAGGAGCCAGTCAATCTGTAGAACCTTGCCTGCAAATTAGACAGCGTACTTGTCAAAGCACGGAGTTGTAATATAGAATTGTTTTGGCCTTTTGGGGATGGTGCTTCTCATGGAAATGTCTATGATCTGCAATACAAGACCTGTCTTTATATACAAGTAGAGAATCCCTGCAGACTTATGCGTGATGTGTGTTTGGACTTTCCCTCTACAATTTTCCATTAAAATAAGACTTAAACAAGGGATAAGGATGTGCAACTTTTTGAAATGCTTCCCTACTTTCAGAACAACCCAGGTATATAGAGGTGGAGCAATCTTTCATCTTATTCCTGCTCCCATTCATCCAAGATTATGAAAAACACCTGATTTCCTTTCATCTCATAAGTAATGCTTCTTTAAACACAAGGCATTTAAGGAGAGATGCAACTTGTAAATCAACACACTCATATTCAGGAGTGTATGTGAGGGTCTCTCTGTACATTTGGGAGTCTAAACTCCCACGCTGGTTAGCAGAGATCCAGCCAGTGCAGTCAGTGGAGCCAGGTAAGTGATTTACACTGAAGTAGTCACCAAGGCTCAACTTTGTAGCCTGAGCATTGGCATCTAGTGGCACATGACAAGCCAAAGGGTATACAATGTCTGCACAGGGCTGGCAAACATAGCACAGGATCTACAGGAGACCTTTACTTTCCTGGAATAGCATCCAGATACTGAGGGAAAGGAAGGAATAGGACACCGTCTATCATCTAAAGCAGCCTATGCATGGGATACACAGTAAAGTCCCTAGTTGCCAGCTCTCTCCCTAGGCCCCACTGACCGTCAATAAAATATATTCCCCTAAGTTCAAATATAGACATTGCCATGCAAGTGTCCAAATCTGCAGGCAGAACCTCCCACTTCCTTAACATTGTGCAACTATTAATGTTTGTACAGGTACTCTTGCACATTGCCAACTTATTCTGGCAAATGTTTGATGTAGCTACAGAAGCATGTATTTGTATACTTTCTCAGGACAACTCTTATTTAGCCTTGCACTTATACAATATCTGAGGTGGACAGAAGACAAGTACCAGTGCACATACGCCTGTAATTAGAGACAAAATCTTTGACCAAATGGCTCTGTCGATAACCAGGGATGTACACAATAGCAGAGTCCAAATTACATAGTGTCCAGGACATTACTCCAAGACAGGTCAAGGCAGTCTTGCATATCATTTTTAGGATTTACTTCTGAATTTCTGCCTCAAACCAAGGAATGAAAAAGAAGATGCACAATGCAAATGGTAGCCTGCAGTACTGCTAAGACCAGATATAGACAGGGGAACATGTTTATCAGTGGGCTTTGCTATAGCATGTTTTTTTCATGTTTCACTGCAGCAGCTTCCCTGACATAATAATTGACATTGACTCCTTCAATACACAGTGAGATATCACTCTCTAAGACTAACTTCACACTTAAAATGTAATATGAGTATCTGAACTGGAAATATTAGACAATATTCTGCAGTGCCATATAGCTGCACATTTGCCTAGGCATGGATGTAGTACAGCCCAAATGCTAGAGCTCCCATCAAAGTTCCTTTTGTATGATGGCCATCTTTCAATATTAGAAATACATCAAGGTCTCTGATACAAATGGGAGAAAGATCTACTTGAAATGAGTGCTGTACAGACAGAGCTGTATTAATTGCTAAGGTTAAAAGAAAAAAAAATGATTTGGAAGTGAAAACTGAGAGCCTATTCTAAGTGACTAATACTTGCATATAAAGGAAGAAAAATACAGTATACTAAGAAAGAATTTGTTTCAAATTCCAAAAGAGCATTGTGACCATCACAATAGTGAAGAAAAAGAAACATATAAAAATCAATTGACAGTCTGGCACTATCTCTGCAGTTAGAAAAGCATTAAGTGACTGACAAAACAGACAATCAGCAGAGGAGCAGAGGGCAACTTCTGCCTATTCATATTAGGTATGTATTATAACTCTGAAGCTGGTGTGTGCAAGTATTCTTAATGTGTATTTTACACAAATAATAAATAAGAGTGCAAATGGCTAGAGGAGGCTAAATGATTCAAAATGTTAGAGGCAACAGTTGCCCTTGAAACCACTCGGGGCTAAATGCAGAAGACACAGAGAGCAGTGCAGACTGGACTTTGCACTAAGTACATGGTGCTGTTCTTCACTTTTTATTAACCCATATTGTACTGCTCCACCTGATCAGCCAAAGTGCTATGTACCAGCTAGGCACTGCCACCTTCCCTCACAGCATTAATTAAGTCAATGTCAGGGAATCTAAGGAAACATGCCAATGCAATTGGCAATGCAATCTCTTATCCCCTGTGATTTTGGACTTCAGAGTTCAATATAACTGGTTTAAGAACAGTGTAGTGCAAATGCTACAAAAACTAATTACAATCTAAAAGATTCCAGCCACTTTGGGATTCTACAATTTTAATAATTGATTTTGTGGATGCCTTTGGACTTGCTTGCCTGTGCAAATAGCTGTGTGAAATATTTCCTTCCTCTTCCTTTCCCCAGTTGCCTAACTATCCAATAGTCACTTCATTGAGGAGGGCAAAGACTTTTCCACACTGCCACATGGCTTCAGTAAGGACTCCCGCTTCTCAGAAAAATATGCAGGGGTTTTTGTATCTCAGTTTTTCAAGCTCCTTTGCCAGTGAAAAAGAATCTAGAAATGGTGGTTACTCTGTGTCACCTTTTTGTAAACATCTATTCTTAACTCACCAGCAGATTTACATAGGGGTCCCCAGGACGTTCTGTGTGTAGCAATTGTTTCACCAGTTTTCAGGGATCGAACGCCACGACATCTCTGTAACGATCAGTTCAGACTCGGATAAATCATATGGCTGACTAATTAACAACGCAAAGCCTTTCAATGACTATCTGAAAGTCCAATGTTATTCTGACTCTTTGGGGTTCTACTAAGCTTCGTTACATGGCAATGAACACCAAATGGAAGGTCAAAAGGAATGGCATTAGGGAAATATCAGTTTATAATCTGTAGTTAGTTGCACTGGAAAACACTTCCATGAACAGATATTCTACATAGACAATCTCTTTCTTTTCATTACTTTTCTGTTTGTTTTAGGGAAAACCTACAGGAGAAAAAAATTCTATTTTACATGCCAGGTTTTACAATCATTTTTATCCAGATACTTCTACTGCTCAGAGCAGGCTCAGCAGATACTATAACCAGCACCAGCACCAGTAGTGGCATCTTTCACTCCCTGCCAAGCTTTGGGTCATTCTGAAGGAATGCACAACTCTTCAGTAAGACTAGGAACTACTAGTTTGGGAAACCCTGCTCTGTGCAATATTGCAGGTGAACTAGCTACTTTAGCTTTCTGCGAGCAATATTTGCAGAATACGCAGTACACTGCCATCTTCTGTACACTTCCTCAGTAGCATCTTTTGGTTTGTTTGTTACTATTTTAGGTTGCAGCCTAAAGGTCTGTACTGGGGTCCATAGCCTGTTGAGGTTATTCTTAAGAAGTTGTGATTCTCCAAGAAGTGCATGTAAAATAGAGAAGCTGCAGCATCATACCATAATCAACAAATAAAGCAGGAAAGTGTCAAGGTGTCTTAACAGCTTATCTACACAAGATTGTTTCACCAGTGTCACCAGTCTAGTTATGCTGATACACCTGTACAAGCCTTTGTCAGCAACAGAGCCTTTGGCCAGGTCAGGCCCCAATAAAATAGCCATATAACTGTAACTTTGGCCTACCCCTCAGTAGCTTTTCCAACTGAGCAGATCCACAGCCAAAGAATACAGTTACACAGCATACATACATTCCCTGATGGCAATTACTTTTTGGTTTCACCTGGCCATAGAGTGGCTGTGCTCTCCTGGACATATGGCTCTGCCTAATGTTACTGGCATAACTTTCCTCTTCCCATTTAAAATTATGGTTTTTCTCCATTTCTTACTACCTTCCCCTGCACTATATGTATTTTTTCTACTCCAAACTTAAGAGCATCTTACACTCCTCCACCCAAGAAAACAAGGAATTGAAAGACTGGATGAGAAGAAATGATAAAAGAAGTAAGTCTCAATTTTGTGGGCTGACAGAACAGAAGCAAGTCTGCCATGAAGCAAGTCAGTATTGCCCGGAGCGGCAGACAGGTGGAGGAGCAGAGCAACGCGGGAGTATTTACCTCCCCGGCACTGTACCCTTCGCACAAGTCAGCTAAGGGCTGGAAGACATGCTGCCATTGCGGCCCACGGCAGGGCCCTCTGTCAGCACTGATATCAGAGCCTACTATCAGTAGCTTCTTCCCCTGCTCTTTGAATGACTGAGTCGGACGCAGGGCAATCCCTGCTCTCTGCTAGCAAGGGCAGGCGGGAAGGGGGGAAAGACTAGGCTTTGTCCTCTTTGCCCAGAAGTAGCTGGTCAGCAGCTGTCCTCTCTGTGCAGGTCCTGTGAGGTGGCCCCTTTATCCCAGCGGACCCAAGTGGCAAGCAAGCAGGCTCTTGACTAATCCTGCAGATACCGCTTTGGCCTAAACATGCCTCCCTCTCTGCTTTCCCCCTTAGCTCTGAGGGCTCCAACTCTCTCTCTCCTTGGTTTCCAGAGGGTTCCCAGTTGTCTGAAGTGATTTTTTGTCTTTGCTTCAAATGTCCTTGATCTTTGCATCTCTGGCAGCTCCTCCTCCCTTCTTTGTAAAAGCTATTGTCAATTTATCCATCATCTCTAGATATGTATAGTACCTGTCTTCTCCATACAACATTTTTAACTCAATCTAACGTAAGTTTTGCATAAGAGGAAGAACAATATCTTTCCTTTTCCTTAAATAAATACTATCTCCAAAAGAGGAAGGTCTAGCTGATTACCTCTGCTGTGCCATGTTAATTGCTGTTGTCAATCCCAACCATACCTCCAGGCCTCATTTTGAGTTCTTTTGCAGCCAGCTAGCAGAATTACACCATCACCAACCCCTGTAACTCAGATCAGAGTCAGGCTGTCAGCTGGACATATACCTAAGCCCCAGTCCCCAGACAGAGTTGCAAGTCTACTCCAACAGCAAACAGAGCAGCTCCTCATAAAACCATAGCTTCATTCCTTGCATCCACCATACCTGCCCGCGCAGTCCTTGTCTTGCCTGTCCCTGTTCTCCCCTGCCTGACTCCTACCACCATGTCCCTCCTCAGTTGTGGGGGACACTGCTTGTGCCCACCATGTCCCTCCTCAGTTGTGGAGGACACTGCCTGTGCAGCCACACAACCAGCTGGGGGAGTGAACCACCTTCTCCAAAGGAGAGTATAAGCTGTTTTTTGCTTAAGCATTGATTTTTAACATGTAAAAACAGCTGTGAAACCTGGAGCCTTCTTTCCATCTGTCAATCACATTTCCTGTTCGTCCTTTTTTTCTTCTGGAGGAAGCTTTATGCTTTGAGAAAGGAAACAAGTATCTTCTGCTAGTCATTAGTAATCTTTTAGGAAAAGGTCATTTGCGTTATAATGAGCTCAAACTGAGTTCTTTAGAGCTAGAGGAAAATGTTAAACAATGGAAGAACACTACATTGTTAATGAAAACATCCTTGACAGAAAAAAAAACCAGGAAAGTTGGCAGAGGGAGAGGAGAACTCCTATGTATATGGCAAAAAGGAAAAAAAACATCAACGAAAGCTAATTTTTCTTATTAATATTGTAGCAACATATTTTTAGAGGAAACTGTATCACATACTTAGAAATAAAAAGAAACAAAGCATTGATCTGGAACACAATTGGGAAGGCAATTAGACAGAAGTTGCTGTAAGAACATTACTTGGTTTATTACTTTAGAAAGTCCTATTAAACTGTACTGGATTCACAGTCCTAGAAACTTAATGCCAAAGAGTTTCCTAGCCTGGCCCCTAAACTCTGACATGTAGAAGTAAATTTCAGGGGAAAAAAGGACAGAAAGACATCCTAAAACAATTTTGTCAGACTTTTTGCTGAAACTGCTAATATGGGTGTTAGGTGCCCATTTTTATGGTGTGTCCATCTGAGCTGTATAGGGATCATTGACACATATCTGGACGGCCTGTCTCATTTTAACTTCTGTTCATTGCCCTCTAGATACCCCTGCAGCAGAAGTGAAAGGCTCAGTTCTCAAGTTCTTTAATTTTGATAACCATTTCTGTGTAAGCTCCATACTTTTAAATAGGAGAACAGGGAACAGAAAGAAAAAGGTGTGCGCTTCCATATGTCTGTAATTCTTCCCAACTCCTCTGGGCTCTCAGTACAGAATGGAGGAAAATTTCAATGGCTATTTTATATCCTGTTTGGAAACACGAATCCTTCATTTTTGTAGAAGAGCTGTGTATGGCATATCAAAGAAAAATAGGCATATAGGAACAAAACCCTTACCATCCTGCAGGTACTTTCTGGAGTCTCCATACAAATATGAACTTTGCAGTGTAGGTAAACCACAGAATTGTTGACAAAGGAAAAAATTTTCAGCTTAAACTGTGCTTTACTTGAATTTCCATTCTCTAGTAATGTAGTATACGTGTTTGGGATGGGACAGCTGAAAAAGGAAGAAAAAAAAAGCATACACAGTAGCTAGGGCTATAGAAGGTATATTCTGGCAATAGCACATGATAACTCCAGTTATAAGCCTCCTTTTGAAAGTCATAGCCAGATGCTCTGTAAAGCAACTATGCTGCAGGGATTTTTTGCTGCTTTATTGTTACAGTAACCAAATGGAGCAGGACATTCAAGAACTGTTTGAAGAAATGGAAAGAAGGAAGAGAGAAACAGGGAGAAGAATTTAAACTTGACTTCAGCAAACACAGAAAGTGAACCAAACAATACACTAGAAGGAACAGCTTTTGTTACTAAAAGAAAGGTCTATCATGTATTTTAAGGTGGAGGGTGAGCCTAGGGAATAAGATAGAAGGGTGAGGTCAGGAATGAACCTCCTCTCTTGCCAGAGCCTGCTGAATATGGTTTGTGAGTCACACCATATTTCCTGCACCTAGGGAGGAATAACTCCATGCACCAGTACAGGCTGATCTGTTGGAAATCAGCTCTGCAGAGAAGGACCTGGAAGTGTTGGTGGATAAGTTAACTGTGATCCAGCAATGTACCCTTGTGACCAGGAAGGCCAATGGTATCCTGGGGTGCATTAGGAAGAGTGTTGCCAGCAGGTCAAGGGAGGTGATCCTGCCCCTCTATTCAGCCCTGCTGAGGCCTCATCTCGAGTACTGTGTCCAGTTCTAGGCTGCCCAGGACGAGAGAGACATGGAGCTACTGCAGAGAGTCCAGTGAAGGGCTGCGAAGATGATCAGAGGGCTGGAACATCTGCCCTATGAGGAACGGCTGCGAGAGCTGGGCCTCTTCAGCCAGGGGAACAGAAGACTGAGGGGGGATCTTATCAATGTGGACAAGTGCCTGAAGGGAGGGTGTCAAGGGGACGAGGACAAACTCTTTTCAGTTGTCCCATGTAACAGGACAAGAGGCAATAGGCAGAAATTGAATCACAGGAAGTTCTGCCTGAATGTGAGGAAAAACTTCTTTCCTGTGAGAGTGACTGAGCACTGGACCAGGTTGCCCAGAGAGGTTGTGGAGTCTCCTTCTCTGGAGATATTCAAAGCTTGCCTGGATGCAACCCTGTCTAACATGCTCTTAGTGACCCTGCTTGAAGACGGAGGTTGGACTAGATGATTTTGAGGTCCCTTCCAACCTCAACCATTCTATGATTCTGTGATCATATAGGAATCACCTAACTTAGGCTTTCAGTGATGAGTCATGCAGAGCCTTGTTAATATCTGAACCACAGAGAAATGGGCAAAGCACATTTCAAATATACATACAGTACCAACTGCCAAAACCACTTATTTATTCAGATAAAAGGTACAATTCCTTTAAAAACTATGTAGGAGACAACCAAACAACTACCACATTCTGCTTTGAAAACATTTTCTTTTTATACCTATCTTCCTTGTTCAAAGGAGACATGACCTGTCAGAAGGGTAAAGGACTGTGCATATGAACAGTGAGAACACACAAAAAAGACTTTTACAAAATATCACATTAGTTGTCAGTACCACTGGCATATCTAAGGTATGGCACTTTTACTACTTGCAAGTAGCATTTGCTGTACCTGTTGTTGATAAAAGTGAATGAGAGGGGATCCACCGAATTACTAGTTGGAGTTGCCCAGCAGTCAGTGAGTACCACCTTGAGCTTAGTGTTCTCTCTCTGGATCCCCACTTCAATCAGTATATCATCACTGGCAGAAACACTGAAATTTTTAGGTATTGGGTAGTTTCCAATGAACAACTGCATTTCTGTTCTGAAGAGTCCAGAGCCATGTAAATCCTCAAAAATGGTGTAAATTCTGAAACAACAATTCATCTCTTTAAAGACCACAGATTTGACTGTGTTTCTGTAAGTCATAAGCACAGTGTCTGTTTCTTCACCTCTCACACACATTATAAGGAGGAGTTATCTGCAGTCCAGGATATTAGGAAAATTTTCAAGAGAAAGGGGTGAAGACGCAACAAGTTTTTGGGTGGGGAGGTAGGAAGTGAGGGGGAATAAGACCATAAGCTGTCTTAAAGTTCAAAACAATGAGAGCAAAAGCCGTGAAGTGACGAGTCTGAACAATAAATGAGGGACATGAAGAAATGATACAGTTCAGAGTGAAAGAAGATACAAGGCCTGACAAAGATTTTATCTGGGGATGTAAAGGAAGGTACAGTGTTTGGAGAGACTCAGGAAACAGCAAGTGGATTTGGTAATAGTTTTAAGCTTGGTGCTAGGGCAGAGAGAGGAGGCACAACTATACAAAGGGAGAACATTCACTGTCACATCAAAGTCTGCTGTAGCTTATTTTGTAGCCATAAATGGAAGTTTTCATTCCATCTTACTAGAAGCTGGAGCCTTTCAAAAATATTTGCATTACATATCTTCTCTTTTTTTCTAAGCTAATCAAGTAACAGTTTGTGGGAGTTAAAAATTCCCATCCTCTGCACCAAGCCTAGCACCCGCATAGCAGTCTGAATGCCTGAAGCAGTAGAAGAGATAAAACATAATTATGTTTCAAAAGCAGGTAAATATTGTTATTGCTAATTGCATGTGATTGCTCAGGGAGGCAAAGAGAGGTCAGGAGTTCTGGCTCCCAAACCTGCATCAGTAGTTCCCAAAGATTAATTTTCATTTACAGTTTAACCAGGCAACAGTCAAGCATTATGGCTGTTGGATCTGTTGGCATGTTGGGTGGAGCAGCAGAAGAATACTTAACAGAGATCATTTGAGCTCAGGATTCATAGGTTGTCAGGTTGTTTAGCACAGCAAGCGCTGTCACTGAATACAGCTATGACTATTGGGGATTTTCCCCATACAGCAGTGCTGAACAAAACAGCATTTCAAGGCAGAGCTGTTACTTACCCTTCTGCAATGTATGCGGATGAAGTCAAGACATCATTCTGAAACACACAGTGAATTGGACTGGCAACTTTTAAGTGGTGGATTACTCCCTGAGCAGAAATGTCATTTCGAAGTATTGTTTTTACTACAGTATTAGTCACATTCTGGAACACAGAAATAAGAAAGCAAAACTTGTAAACATCAGTGTTTCTAGGGATATAGCAGATCTACACGCTTACCAGCTTCAAGTAGTTCGGAACTCTCCATTCTCCTGAGTGCAAAAAATCAAGCAGATTAAGCCTCTAGCATCTTTGTTGCTATAGAGCTAGAAAATAAAAATCCATCAGCCTTCCTAGTACAGTCTGCAATGGTACTTGCTCTACAAGTGAATTTCTGTACTTTGGCATAGCTTAAGCCTTGTGTTTGGTTTGGGATCCAAAATTTTAAAGATATGGTACTTCCTTTAACAAAGACAGTCCCCTCTCATGGTGCTCATTAATATACAGTAATAATTGGGATATTTGTTTAAATATTACATTGGAATTGCTTTTAAGAAAAGAGAAGCTTCTGACAGCTGCAAAGGGAACCCAAAGAAGTGCTGGAAATGAGTGTCAACCAGGAGAGGCTGCTGGGTTTTGCTGCCTGAACCCAAAGGCTCTCTTCTCTTTCTTGCTTGCCCCCACACAGAGAGGTAACTTTCCACTTGCAAGAAGGGGTTTTCCTTGTCCAAAGAATTTTTTTGGACAAAATTTCAGCAATTAACAGATAGTATTCCTAACTCAGGATGTGCCATTGCACCCCACAGAGCGAAAAAAAAATGCTCTGGGGCTTCTTCAGATTCACTGACTCAGAGCACTTACCGTCTCGACTTCAATGCCACAGTCGCCCCAGCCTGCCTGCAGTACAACATGAGTGCCGTTGCTGATGCTTACATTGCAGCGAGGCTCCCCCAGGTAGAGGGAGGATTCGGGGATAGATTCCTGCTGTAAAAATCTCTTCTGGATGGTAAGGACTATCTTCTCGATTTCACAGAACACTCTAACTGCATCTTTAATGGAAACCTCCTGGGCAGGTTTAAAAAGGGGATGAGGAGATGTTTGAGGAGAAAAATCAGAAGTTGACATTGGATCTGTGGTGAAATGAGGCAGCACCACATCAGAGAGGATGGTGTTGTCCAGAACTTTGTGCCCTGTCGTAGAGGAGCCCAGTGCAGCAGGGAATGAAACACGAGTCGAAGTCTGCAGAGACGGCACAGGTAAAACTATGTTGTATACAGGTTTCTTATCCGTCATTGTTGCCTCTTGGTGGATAGGAAGTGCTGAAGAGTATCAAAAATAAAGGCACTGTTGTAATTTATGGATTCAAGGTGATTTCATATGACAAAGGCAAACCAATGAGGACACTAGCAGTTACTGGCAGGAAATTAGTGCTTTTTTTTAAAAAAAAAAAAAAAAAAAAAAAACTCTATTTACTGCCAAAGCTGTGGCTTTTTCTTAATACACAAAGAGTCTGAGAGAAAAGCTAAGTGCTTCATTTCCCCAGAGCTGTAATAATAACTTGTGTGCTCAAGCAAACCAGGCATATAGCTTCTGGAAGCTCAGCAAGAGATCTCCAATTGTAAGGCACTCGACAGGCATTCAGACTTTATTGGCTAATACTGGTGAGGGAACTGAACACTTCTGGTTTTGGAGGTCTAAATAGGAGCAGAGCTTGTAAAAAAATCTGGGTCCATTTGTGACTAGTTGGTACCTAGAAATTATGACCCTCCACACTTTGGAAAGCTTGCTTTTTGAGGAAATGAAGGGCAAACCTTATGCAGCAGGTCCATACTGTGCGTGTGCCCTGAGAGACAGAGTAGGGAGTTAAGCAAATGGTGTTAGTAGGATTCCAGGAAGAAATCAAACAGGGGAAAAGGGGAATCAGGAACTGATATTAATGTGCATGTGGAACACTCCACTTCCAGCACAGGCTCTGGTGTTTCCCCATGCATGTCTCTTTAGTACTAGAAATAGCCTGAGTGTTCATCCACCTTTGATTTAAAAAGCACCAACATAATAAATTCAACATAATAAATTCCTTCCAAGAATTTATGAAACAGGGTGTGTATTCCCGTAANAAAAAAAAAAAACTCACAATATTTTTTACTAGAGTATACACATAAATAATATCAATTTCCCAAGCTGCACATATTAAAAAAATCTTTCTGGAACTCCCCTTCCCAGCTTTTGGGAGTATCCCACATCGGAAAGTTGCTGATTTGAAGACAAATGTTAAAAGAAATAGTCTGATCTCTTTCAGAACTGACTTTCTTAAAAGCTCATTATCAAATGCTAAGTGCCTGATTAAACAAAACAAATGAATGATCGGTATCAGTTTACAAATCCTTATTACTTCAGCCAACATGTAGCTTATCGCTATGGTTACAAAAACAAATGCAAATTACTGAAGAAACCTGAAAGAACTTAGAAGATTCATCATAACTCAGCTAATAAATGATTCCAGGAAAGACAGAGGGAGCTAGATGAATTGACCAATATGAAGAAGTCTTTTGTCATCCCAACATTTCATATCTGCTGCAATACAGAGGTAAAGCAACCTACCCTACCCTACACTTTCTATTACCTTCTCCATTATTTCTGCTGCCTCCTTTACTACTGCTAGTGAAAATAACTCATGCTCCTGTTAATCCTATCTACTTTTAATGGCAAATACAATAAAACAGAATTGTTAAAAGAACATTACAAAGATCCCATTAAATATTCATACGATAGACTGGAGTATTGCAGTCAGAAATGCTTAAAGTCTGTTGCAAGACATTTCCCATTAAGATGCAATTGAATACAACAAAACAAATCAATCCCTGGCAAAATTTCAAGGCCTGTGGCAAGTGTGACCTAATGACCCAATAAAGATCAGATCACTAAGATTTCAGCCAGCCATTAGATAATAAAAGAAAGGTTTTTTGCCTTCACAGTTTCTTCCAGGCTTTTCTGGATGCATATCAGCAAATCCTTCATTGCAGCTGCACTCATAAAACCCAAGTGTGTTATGACATGATGCATCTGGGGAACAGTCATCTTCTTCCATTGTGCACTCATCATAATCTGTTGGGTATATTTAAAAAAAAAGAAGGTAAAGGTGAAAAGTGTATAAATGAAAAAGTGATGGTTGTGAAACTTGTGCACAATGATATCATCAGCATATCATGGTGGGATTACACTTTGTCTGTGAAACTGCACCACATGTGCCAGGTAGCTGCTGGCTCTGCAGAAAGCAAAACAGTAGACCTACAGCCTGGAGGACTACTTGCACACCATTGATGGTTCCTCCAGGAACACTGCCACTAATGATGCTGGGGTGGGGGGGGAGCTCACCTAAATGTAGGCACCCCACTCCTATACCCCTAAACTGATCAACAGCCAAAGGGAACACTTGTAAAACCAGGGGGTTCCTCGATTGTGTTCCTCATTCCACAGACCTGAGGAGATGGTTAATAAATGCCCAGCATTAAATGAAGCAGTCTGAAGAGCAGGGGGCTCATATGACTGGCCCAAGTTTCAGTGCAATTGCTTTTTTCATTTTTCTCTGGCCTAAATTTTCATTTTTGAAGAGAAAATATGCATAACTTCCCTTTCTCTTCCCAAGGCTAATCATAACTGTGCGGATATGAACATACCACCATAGATGGGATTGAGAAAACAGCACTAACCCTCAGCTCTGCAAGGACTTGTCTCTGAAATAAACCACCACCACAAGACAGTCTTGATCTTACTAAATAATGAGCAGGTAGTGATGAGAAAGCATCGCCACTTGGCCGAAACACAGCAAGGCAAGAAGTCTTATGGAAGTCGAGCAATCATGCCTGTACATACCGGAGATTCGAAAAGAGCACATACATAACCTGTAGTAAGCAGTAAAAATGCAGACTTGGTAGTCCTTACATTTAGGACCACTTATCACAACCAGAATTCACAATGAGTACAGCTTTACTCAGCTGCAGTGTGACTAATTCTGGCCTTTAGGGAACAACACATTCATTGAAGAATATTAGAGCTCATAAATACTACATAATCCCACAACAAAGGCAGCAACCTTTTTAGAGCACAGCTGTAAGGGTAACAGGCAGAGAGAATGTACAGGACAGGCTAAATATATTCTTCTGGTGTCATTTTGTCCACAATGTTAATTGACAGGCTATAACAACAGTCTTTGGACAAAGTCATTTTGAGGATATAGAATTTGTGATTTTTTTCTAGAGACAGCATCAACTCGTGGGACAGGATTCAGTAGCACTTAGTCATGAGATTTATGTTTCTTGTTACCATCTTAAATTATATGTAAGGAAGAAGAAATTATACAATCACCCATTGTGCTGGTCATAGTAAACTGCGGACTTTGATCCGAACTCTCAGCCCACAGGCATGTGAAGAAAACAGATACTCTCACTGCAGAAGAATTAATTTATTTGTTTCTTAGGGTTTTTTTCTCTCATGCAAATTTATCAGTGCAAAGCCAAGGGAAATGTGTTTCCAAATGGTTTTATACCAGGCTAGACTGTCTGTGTAAAAGGACTTGTTTTCACTGGTAGCTTATAAAACCCTCCAATTGTGACCATAGTCTGTGATTGCTCCATATCTTCTTTTCTATAAAATCCCCAGCTACAGAGCAAAACACTGCTTGGTTTTGTCCTTTTGGATCAGGTATATCACAGTTCTCATTTTATCCTTTGATACTCTCTGAAAAAAGTTTATGGGCAGAAGCAATAAAGGAGAGATAACGGCTTTTCATCCATCAGTTTTACAGTTACTTTCATCTCAAAAAATACAGGCTAATAAAAGGCTTTATCATCTTTTCTAGTTCTGAAGAACTGTTGTGATATAAGCTGCTCCTTACCATTTATGGAGAGACTGCTCTTGTCAACTGTGAAATAGGAGCTGTGTTCAAAGGCATCACGAAAAGCTGTGATGATGTAGTAGATATCCACATCTTCTGCAATCAGTAAATTGAAGCTTACCACTGTGCTCCCATTAGTTATACCAGTTATCAGCACTTTAATCAGACCAGCATCCATTTTCAGAAGAAGCTCAGGGGGCAGAGATTTATGTACCTGGAAGAAAAAAAAGAAAATACAGATCAGATGGACAGATAGAAGCAATTACATTTTAGGCTTTGTATACTACCCAGAAGTGAATATTACACATTATAACTCTGCTGCTTACTCCAGAGGGCAGCAGCAGAAAAATGACTTTTTGCTTCTTAACAACATTTCCACTTAACAGAAATTAAAGGATTTGATATTTGATTGTGAATATTAAACAAGAAAAATGATTAATCCACTCCATCTATCATTTGGCACAGGTAAACAAAATCACAAAAGCCTTTGGTAACAGCAAGTCTGCCAAACGGGAGGGAGCAACCCAAGACAAGGACGTGCAGCTGATGGAAGTGGAGAAGCCTCCTGGCACTGCAGGCTGTGTGTAAATCTACAATAATCATTTGTGGAGCTCAGATGTATCTTGCAGCTTAGAGCAGACCACCAAACTGTCTTCACAGGTGATTTCTCACCAGAGCTGAGCTGAGCTTCTTCTGCTTATCACTAAGTGTAAACCTGGCTCTTTTTAAGTACGAGACCAGGGTAAAGAGAACAGAAAGGCAGCTGTTTCATGCTATCAGCATTGCCACACAGCCCAACCACCTGTCAAGCCAGGACTCTACCTACTCTTCGGTTTAATTTCAGAAATATTTCATTAAAGTCTTCCCTGAGGAGTGTTGTATTATTTCTGCAAATTCTAACTGCCATCTGGACACACTTGCCACACTTAGAGTCCCCCTGGAGAGCCGAAGAGCTGGGCAAGGAAATGACTGCACTATTTTGAATAGGAACAATTGCCCTCAAAGTAGTGCAGCCCTAAACCACATCTGAGCTTAGGGCAGTCTAGAAAAATAGATAAAATTACTATTCACAGTCTGTACACAGAAGCCTTGGGATTCACTAATGGTCTAAGAAACAAAAGTCCACCTTTTTCAAAGCCTTGGTCACCACTAGCCCACAGAAACTGCCTCTTGTATCACACTGGGGAGCAGGGTGGTCTGCTTTCTACATGACCAGAAAAAACATAGCTCTACTTCAGGCTTTGCACAAGCTACGCTGCTCAGCCTCCCCACTGTCCAGCTCAGATGGAGACACCAACCTCTCTCAAAGAGATTTAACAGGCTGGAGCTCAATATTCAGCTTCACACAGAGAGGTTTGTATGGTCAGTCTTGCAGATCAGATGTCACGGCACCCTGCAGGGTAGACGCAAGCTGTTGATATCATCCACCAGCATTGTGAATTTGTCCATGAGAAGTGTATATTCTCTCCCTTTCTCCAGGAGATGCTAACAGATCTTAATAATCTTGCTTCTTAATACCTTTTCCATGTTAAGCTCCCTGTCATGCGTACATGTGTCTGGGAAGTCTTTTACATTCTTCCACACTTAAAAAGTGCAGCAACAGAAAACACTGGGCAAACTTTCAAGCCTGAGTGGCAGAAATGAAATACCTTCATCAACAAGCAGTACAGGCTATTTTGAAGTATTGATATTACAATTGTACACGGAGAGTCCCAGCTAAAGCCCAAGAGATGGTCCATAGAAAGAAAGCTGTTCCTAGCAGGACAAGAAAGGCAAATCCCATGCCAACCTTGCCATTCTTCCTGAATGTTCAGAGCCTGGGATACACACAATCTTCTTGTACATAACAGCCACTAGTTTCAATGAAAGACACAGATAGACAGAAGCAGAAGAAGAAGAAAACACTTCCACTTGCTGTCCCATCTCTGCCAGGCTCCCTGGGGATGCCAAGAGAGGCAGACACACAGCAGCAGAGTAAAATACACTAAGAGTCAGATGAGCAGCACTTGGCCCAAGTAAAGCTGGCATGTAGCTGCCTTCTCTACAGGAGTCATGCATCTTCCAGCACCCCACTCTGCTTTACCATTTCTTTAGGACATATAACTCACTTCCTGGCCCAGCTCAACTTTCTAGACCATAAAAGCAATAGGACAGTGCTAATCTACAGTCCTCTCCAACAATGTATTCCTCTGCATGTTTGCTCAAGAAACTTCCTGAGAAAGAAGGTCTGATTTCAGCTGCGAGTTTAAGGTAAAGCTCCTGTCCACAGCACAGTGCTCAGGTGTGCAGGCAGGGACTGCTACGCAGGAGAGCCCAGGCCCTGGGCAGAAGGAAGAGGGAAAGCAAGGGCCAGCAGTGAGGACTGATACAAGAAGCAGCCTCATTTCTGCTGCACACACACACACACAGCTTCTGTATTTTTGGCTAGGTTTTCCCAGGAAGCCATCGCTCTTGCACACCTACATGCCAAGTCTGGCTTGTCCCTGTGCACCATCAACCCTCCAGACAAGCCCAGGATTTGCAGGCAAGCTGCAGCCCTTTACTGAGCTGTCAGAGCTGAGACGCACCACCTGGGTGACTAGGTAACACACGTGGAGTAAGTCCAGTGCTTACCACATGCCTAAAAGTCCCGTGGAGCAAATGCTGCAGTGCCCCACAAGGCACACAGGCAGAGCTAGGAGGATGGAAAGAGGTAGCTTTGCCAGGAAAGCCTGAGCTGTCCTTGCCAGCCGTGCTATCTGCAGTATCAGCCAGCCACAGGGTTCTTGGGTCTGTTCTCTCCCTTTCTGCCATTTCACAGCCGTAAAAAGTTATGGGTCAGCCCTAAGTTTTCATCTTTCATAACTTTTTACCCGAACTTCCGGGTAATAAATACACCTGTGACATCCTCTTAGCCTATCCTCGATGTCACCAATATTCCCTTCCCATCTTTTTTCTGAATATTTGGTTTTATTGTTGCCTCTTTTTATTTGAGGTTTGCAATTTTTTGTTTGGTTTGTTTGTTTCTGTCTTTATTCATATTTTTGCTTACAAAGCATGACTGAAGGCTTGAAACACATCTTCAAAATTACAGTCACATTACTTGCAGCTAGCCACTAGATGACACTACAAAACCCTTTATTCAGAAAGCTACATGATTTCACAATACGTACCACACCCTGGCTATCGAATTATCAAAATAATGGTTGATGAACTATGTAGGGCACTGGGCAAGAAAATGAAGAAAAGAAAGAGTGACTTTTAGAAAGTAATGGTTCAATATATAGCATTCTCTAGGTTTTCTTACAAAAATAAAATATTTTTAGATCTGTAATTGTACCTACAATTCCTGCAGCATAAAAAAAGAGAAAACTAGCAAGACCAAAACAGGGAAAACATGTATGCTAAAAGAAGAGCCACAAGAAAGGGAGAAAGTACAGACAAAATTAACACTGACCTCTAGAGAAGGGAATGTCCCTTGTTAAATCTAGGAAAAATAGGAGGGAGATAAAGTAAAAGTTAAGGGCCAGATGGAAGCCACACTAAAAATGACTTAACATTATAGGAAGTGCTGACAGGTGTTTTGAGCAAGAGGAAAGTGTCAGGCTCACTCAGCCAGCCCCCCTCCCCCCCCACCAGAGGAGGCTATGGTTTTCTGGGATCTCCCATTAGCAAGTCCCAGGCCAGATGTCAGCATCTCATCAGAGCCATTGCAGGTCTCCTACATGTACGCCTGCATTTACAAGCCTGCTTGGCCAATACTGCAGGAAACACACTGGCATTCTGGAAACAAGTAAGAGGGACATTAATTTTATTAGAACATCCCACTATTCAGTAGATAACCTACATCAAACCTATTTTTCTGCTCAGAGAGCCTACTCCCACCACCTCTGCTCTGCAGAGGAAAGGTACTAAAGCACACATCTGCCCAGCCACCATCACAGTCAACTTTAAGGATCTCCCAAAGAGGGGCTAAACTCAAATTAACAGAACAAGGTGAATTTCCATTGGAACAGTGTGACTGCCTTATTTCTGTATCATTGTTCATTCCACATTCAAATGGCTTTAATTACATTAAGTGCATTAAGCTACATCAAATGAAGGCTATGCCAGTTCCAAATGAGAGGGTCACCTTGTGGTATAAGGCAATATCATTTATTATTTTTACATTTTTTGTCAATCAATATTTAAGACACTAGAATCCTGAATGCTCTGTCCCACACAGGAATTTAATGCATATCAGAATATGCATTCACACTTCAAACCCTTCGATTTCCCAGTTCATTTTCTTGAGGAAAAGCCTTTGCTGTCATGGTATTCTTCTCGGTAACTGCAAAAGACAAGCTGAGCAAAACCCAAGGAAAAAATATTCTCTCCCTCTTTGCAATGTTGTATTTCAGGTGCAATGCAAGAAGTGTGGTGAAACTAGCCTGGAAAATGACAGCACAAGTTGTCACATCAAGATTTTTATCTCTAGCTCATGTACATTGTTTCACACAGTATTTCTATCTGCTGTACTGCTGATTTAACCACAAAGCTTTGAGTACTGGGGCAGCTCTACACCAAAGAACATTATACACTAGAGGATTTATAAAATTTCTGAATTGTAAATGGTAATACCAAAGACATTTAAGAAAAATCTTTGGCACTATTTAGTTAACTGGATCCTGATGCTGCTTATAAAGCCCATGAGACGTTCCCTTCCTATCTTAATAGGATCTACATGTAGCCCTTATAACCTTAAAAGAAAAATTGTAGATCTTTTCCTTTTCCTACACTTCCTTTTCACTGGCATTTGAAAACACAATATAAGCCCTATATCTAGTGGTTCAGAGATAGATGGGATCAAAACCATAACATGTCTAGCCAGCTGATTCACAAAACCTGTACACTGGAAAAAGGATTTACCTGCTTATAGTCCAAGTGATCATTTTCTGCCTAAAACTAGAGAGCTGTGTAACACTGACACAAAACATACTTTAATTCCTTCATCTAATCATTTTGCAAATTCTCCAAGAATATTGATATCACTGATTTTCTGGCTTAATCAAGACTGAATAATCCGTGAAAAATATATTTATTTTAACCCACTTCAATAGCACACTGTTCCCGATTCGCTTCAGGCAGAGAGTGATGTTGAATGAAAGTGAGATCAGTGGAGAACTGGTCCCTTTTCACCCTGCATAACCATGTCACTATCACGTTGTGACTATTTTCCTGATGTGATGGCCTGGGGCGGAAGCAACCCCAAGAAAGCTGTGCGCATCCAGGAGGATGCAAACCAGCAACAACCAGTGGGAAAGTTATTTCATAGCTAAGGAAATGTTATGCACAGCAAAAGAGGTTGCATATGTCCCTTACAATTTGGTCTAATTTCTTGCTGGCCACGGTGTCTTTCTTTCTCTGGACTCTGCCTGAACCCAAATTGTGGTCATTGCGTTCCCCGCAGTCAGCTGTATTTCAGTGATAGGCTATAACTCTGCACACAGTAAGAGTCTGGGGAGAGCTCTGCTGCTTTTGAAAAGTCAAATAATTGTCAGCAGTGGATTCATCATCACAGCTATTAATCCTTCCAAAAAGTAGACAGTTAAGATGGGATAGAGAAGGCAATAAAGCAGCACAGCACAACCAGCGTTTTTCCAGCCACAGATGCGTGTGTTAAATAAATACCAAAAGGTGCAGCAGGAACAAAATTCTGATAAATTCACCAGGGGTTTAGGAGAGTAATACTGTTAAGGGCAATGCCTGAGAATTATAAGAGTGTTAAAGGAGTTGATATTGCAGTGTGCTTTGATACCCTGTGCCCTAATTAGAAGTGATGGTAGAGGTGACTTGCCAAGAAATCACATTAGACCTCCTCTCTAGATATGCGCCTACGAAAAAGGATGATTATAAAAATGTCAGCCTTAAGGTACTATGTAAAATGGTAATAATAGACACACAGTGCATTAATATACCTCTGTGCAGGGCAAGGGTATCACTAGCACTTTGCAAATATTCATTAACATTTCACCACATCCCTGAAGGAAATAAATAAGCCAGTACAACTAGATGTGAGCAGCAGAGGAAAACAGAAGCGTTGGAGAATCCCCAAACCCTTGCCCACTCTAAAACACTGCAGCATGCTGCCTACACCGTCTCATAGAGTCAGTAAGACTCAGGACATACATAGGTGTGTGAAGGCGCACATGTGCGGCAATGCATCCTTTAACGGAAAAAAGACACACACATAATTTTACTGAGACCAGAAACAGGCCACAGCCTTCTTATCCACTTACTTCATCAACAAAAAGCTGTGCAAAGTTTTGATATTCCTCACTGTTTGTATTGCTAAAGCCCAGAGAATATTTCACGTTTGTTATCCGCACCATTCCGTTAAGTTTCCAGATAGCTGCAAAGCAAGAAAATGACAATTTAGATACATGCTTCATGGACTATGGCTCATGGATGAGTGTGTGACAGTCACTGGCATGCCTGGCTACACAGGCATGTAACCTGCATAACCCTGCAGGGAAACTGGCCCCTGCAGAGGACAAATCATTCCAGCACCTACATCTTCCCTCCAACCTCAGAAGGCAGCTAGATAACTATTGGAGAATGGGCATACACATTTCAAATGGCTACTGTTACATGAGATAAATCTAATGCCTTCTCCTCCCAGAGCTGTATCTGCTGAATCACATTAAGGAAATCTCAGTCATTTTAGATCATTTCTTGGTATTACTTTTTTTTTTTTTTTTCCGATTGTTGCAACAGAGACTGAATGTGATCATGAAATGGAAGGGAAGGGCTTTTCGAGACATGACTGATACCACTGCCATCATTTTAGCGGCTAGCCAAACAAGCTGATTTATATCACCCAATACCTCAATCATTGCCAGCCTGTTGTCTTTTATAGGGCCTTCCAGCTGTTCACTGTTCATCTCCTTAGATATCCACCAAGATCTATGCTGGCTTCAATGTTTCTAACAAATAGGGGATGTTCTTCCACCAGAGACTTCAAAATCACTACGATCTAGCTAAGTTCAGTTTAAAAATTGTTTCTGAATCCAGTTACCAGTCTTCACTTTCTGCTTTACTGCTATACTTTTCTGCATACACATTTCTGTCCTGATTTCAACAGCATATAAGATACCAGGTGCCAATACTGAGAGTGTCAGGCTCCTGCACTGAGTTTTAGTCTCCGCAGCAGCTACTTTTACAGAAGCAGCAAGAATTGAAAAGCAGGACTACATAGACTCTATGGACCACATTACATGAAAACTAGTCTTTGTCATATTGGAGACAATAATCATTTAAGCTGCGACAGGTACTAGAAAAGAGAAACAGTCTCAAAGTAAAGCTTTGCAGGTGAGAGGAGAAAGTCATGCCTACTTAAAGCAAGCTACTGGCAATTGGCTTTATCCCAAAATGTTTCAGATCCAGAATGACCCCTCACCATCACCAGCCAGATCAAAGAATTCGGCTCTGATTTCTGCTATGATTTGTCCTGCCATGTGAGCACAGGTGTTTAGAAGACAACCCATGCTTACGTATCTGAAGTTTGGGGGTGTCCAGGGGTAAATGTTCTGAATCAGTTTTCAGCTGGAAAAAAAAACTATGTTAAAAAGCCTATGTTATTTCTAAGGTGTAATTCCCAATACATTTAAAAGATATGTCAGGCTACAGAGTTAGCTAGGGATGAGCTCCAGGTTAGAAATGTTGCCACAGGGAGGAGCTCTACATTAAACAACATCACCAAAGGTGCAGTTTTGCATTCTGCTTGGGCTGGTGAGGTACCACTATGGTGGCCATTTACCCAGCTCTGTTCCTGGATCTCATCAATGCCAGGAAGAACAAAGGATATGAAGAGGATATGAATAAAAGAGAAAACAAAAGCAAAAAAGAGGCATCTGCATGGCTGCTTGGAGACTAGTAGGGCTAGAGAAATTGAGACTATGGCACTGGAAAAGAGGATGAAGAAGCAGCAGAGATGGTCTCAGGAGGCTGAAAAAGAGCGTTTAGAGAGAAAGGAACTAAAGAGAACCAGAAGGGTCCTGGATGAATAGAGATCTCAGGATTAGGAGATCCTAGCAGAGAGGAAGAGAACAGAGAAATGAGTGGGTGCAGTTTGTGATTGGAGAGATGTAGAAGGCATGAGAGAAAGAATAAAGACAAGCAAAAAAGCAAAACTGAAAGAGGTATCACTTACCAACACACTAAAGGAACAGTACATTTAGTAATGTGTAGAGACAATGATGTTCCTGTCTCAACCACAACAATAATTTAAAGACCAAGACCTTGAACTATGATTCAACTCCAATCAACAGAAAGATTTCCTAAGTAGCTGCAATAATCTTCCCAAACTCAAACGGATGAAGGCCTCCCCATCAGCCTCGTTAATCTCAATTAGAAGTCTTCAAAAAATGGATCGCATATTTCCTTGCACCTCTTCTCCCCTCGGGGAATTTGCACTGTTCTGTCTAGCCCAGTCCATGCTTCACTGAGGGAAATATGAAAGTAGGTCATTTGCTTTCTCAGGTCTCTAAGATACCTCTATAGGCTGCTGCTATGGTACCCTGGTGCCAGAGCATGCAGGAGAAACCAAGATATGTGGCAAAAGAGCAAGCAACATATGTTTCAATAAGCCATGCTCTGAACACTTTATGATTCGTTTCATCTGCTTTAGGAGGAAACGTAACATCAATAGAACTACTGTCAAATTACCAGAAAATCAGAGTATTTTCACATGTTGATTTAGAAAAAAGTTGCCAAATGCCCACAAGAAAATATATTTGACAAAGACAAACTAATTTCAGTCACCCTTATTCCAGGCCACAGATTACAATAACCATGCATCTTTCTGGAATTTGAGTGAGGTTTGGCTTCTTATACTGTTGAATTACTGTGGGTGCAGGCACTTGTTGGACATATACTCACTGCGGTCCGTGGCTGGCCTTGGCGTTGGGCTGGAAGCCTGAGAGAAGTCTGGCAAAGCAGTTGACCCCAGGATTCCAAAATTTATCTCAGACAAAGAGCTGTTGTTTCTTTCTGCCTTTACATGTATCTTGAAGGTGGTATTGAGAGCAAGAGCTCCAGCATCTCCTGTGACCAGCAGAGTTGTACTGGGGCCACTCTCGGAGCTTACTTCAGGCACACCAAAAGCTGCATGTCTTACCGTAGCAGCAGAGGCTGTTTGGTTTGATAACACTGGCACTGCCAAACTGAGTTGCTTTTGCCCAGCCAAGCGCCTGGGTGCATTTGTGAGAGCGGACACTTGTTGCAGTACACCAGGGGTAGCCTCTCCCACTAAGATTTGCTGTGACAGACTTACAGCTGCCTGCTGCTCTGCAGTCACAGCCAGTTCCTTGCTGGCTGTGGTCCTCATGGCCATGGAGCTGTTTTCCTTGCCAAAGCCAATCTGTGATGACAGGTCTTTTTTCCAAGTGGCTGGAGGAGCATTGGTAGGAGAATGGCTGGAGGGTGCTTGCTTGTCACTCAGGGGCAGTACAGCAGGGACATGGATGGTAGTGCTCATCTTGGAGCCTACAGCAGCTGTGACTTCCATCTCAGTGATGGCCGGGGAAGCAGAATCTGCAGTGCTTACTTCAGGAGCAATCTCTGTGGTGCCTGTTGCTTCAGGGGCCATCGTTTCAGTAAGAGGGTTCACAATTTCACCTGCAGCACAACAAATGCACATGAAATGGAAACTCAAAGAGAATGTAAGGACATGCCAGATCTGACCTAAGGAAAAGGCTGAGACCATCTTGCCACATATAATGGTGTTATGGGAACGGGACTTGGATATTTTCTTAATGAATTGCACCATATGCAATTTTTATGGTACTGAGTCTGGTTTGTGCTTGCACAAAGAAGATTTGATTTCTGTATCTTCTCTTCTGGTTTGCAGGCCATGGATCATTACAGAGAAGGGAAATTAGCCCCAGAGATACTAAGAAAAGGAAAGTGTGCCTCATGTTTCTCAGCAGCCAGTCTTTAGGCTAATCAAAGAGTAGCTTTGCACTACTGTAATTGTAGAGTCACATTCACAGTAGACAAAGATCATATATGATTCTTCAGCCAGAGACTGCACTTTGTGCACTATGCAAGCACTTGTAACAAAAGCAGAGCTAGAAAAACACAGTTTATTCCCAGCTTTCAGGGCAATGGAAACTAAACAGCTGTCCCTTGCTCACCTTCACAGTTTCTTCCAGGTCGGGATGGATTGATGTCCATGGTTGTCTTGCATCGACACAGGTACGAGCCCATCAAATTAATGCACTCTGCAAACATGGAGCAGTCATTCTCAAATTGAGAAGCACATTCATCCCAGTCTGGAAGACCAAAACCAGATCATAGGTAAAAAAAAGCTTCCCTTCTACTGTATTAAGCTATAAATAATCACAAGGTGCTCATTTCCTGAATACTTAAGTTTACGTATGTGATCTTCCCCTCTCCTCATTTACATGACAAACAAGCTCTGAGTGATGCAGATCTACGTTGTTATTGGGTCACATAAAAAAAATCAACCTTTGTCTTTTCACTCTAAAGACTATTTTCTTCAGATAAAGGATTTTTTAAAGAGCTTTTTTTTTTTAATTATATTCTGATTTGAAGGGAGAAAATATTGTAGATTTGTGCATAACAAAGTCTGCTAAATATTAGAAAATAGAAATGGAGGTATAAGATAATAAGAGGCCAGAGATAGATAAATCAAAAGCAAACATTATACAAAATTCTGGTTACAATACCTCCAAATACATCAAGTAATGAATAGTTCCATTACCACTAGCTAGACTATTAAATACAGTTTGAAGTCAAATCATTTTCTGCTTGAAGTAAAAGATAAATGAAAGTAAATCCCCTCTTAGCAGAGGAAGTTCTAAGGGCAAAAACTCATAATAGTCTTCTTTTTACAGGTAATATTATAAAACTGTGACTCTCTTTCTGATAGCCTCAGAGAAGAGATCCTGATTCATCCAGGCATGATTATGCTCTAATGATATTTCTAAGGTCTAATTCCAGTCACTGTGGATAGGTTAAAGTAAGAGATGCTCCCATCATGGAGTTCTAGACCAATTTTATGGCTGAGTATTTTCACTCCTGAAAGATTTTGATCTAAGGTCTTATATCAGCGTTTGCACTGTATTCCAGCAAGCATGTAAAGGGGGAGTTGATGCTTTACACGTGAATAATCTCAGTGAATTCCACATAGCCACTCCCTATGTACACTCACTTGCGCATATACGTTCATAGCCTCAGGCTTTAATTGACTGAGAGCAGGAAGCTAAACTAAAAATTCTACATCCTGGGACAAATAAGTCTGACCAGAGACTTCAAAATTCTTCTGCACAAAGCATTATTATAAGTGCTTGCTCTGCAAACATACAGACTAATTACTGTGACTATTTCTCAGAACAAAAGACCCATTTTAGAAACAGAAAGCACAGAGCACGTGTCTGCATGCACATACATGCATTTGCCTTTGTGCTTGTACACAAGCTTCCCCTTTTCCTTCCTTCAAGCTAATATTTCAATTCTTCTTCCTTTCTTCCTCATTAAATACTTGCTATATCCATGATAATTTCCACTAGATAATTTCATGTATCTGTAGCCAGCATCTGCCTATCAAGTTACAGCTTAAGTCACTTAGAAGGAACACAGAAGTAAGCAGAACTGATTAAAGCATCGGCAATGAAAATGCTCTCAGAAATGCCTTATGTGCTATGAGGCAATTGCGGCTCTTGATGGTTTCGAACACCTTTTGAGAAATGTCCTTGTGCCAAGTTCCAAATAATTTACATTCCCTGGCTCCATTGTCTCTGGGGGGTTTCCTTTCTCATTACCTAGCATAGCTTTTCAAGCAAATTTCTTCATCTCTGATAACCACATTCCACAACATTTGAGCCCAAAACTTATATTCTCTCCTCTGTGCTCGTTGGCACTAATACATACACATGTGGACATACACACAACCTTTTTTCCTCCATAGTCTTTGCATCTCAGCCAAGATGTGTTCTGTGCTCCATTTCTGCACTCTTGGCATCTCTCTGGCTTGTCTCATTTAACAGGAGCCTTCCCTGCCCCCCACCTCTGCCAACAGCCCTACACACAGAATTATATAAACCACACTGCTTTGTTGGCCCTGATTACCCATTATATCTGTACAAAGCACACACAGTGGGTGAAAATCTTTGCAACCCCTCATCTAGTGATTTTGCAGGTGCTGAAGGTTTGAATGATTTATGGACTCCATGGAGGAGAAATCCAAAAGAAATTATATTGGATTCAGGGAGTTCTGGAGCAGTTGGTAACTAGCAGAGGATTAGTGAGAGGCATTATCTACACTTGTCATTTATTTATTCTTCTGTAGGAATTGGTTCCTGGCTACTACTAAAGACGTGATGTTGTGCTGAGTGCACCTTGACCCTGGCTCAGCACATGTTCCTTTCCCTTTTCTTACTATACCTCACACTACAGCCAGCCACTTTAGTGGCTATATATCATGGCAGAAAACTTAATAATTGAGATGCAGAGAGACATGCAATTGACCATTCCTTCAGCTGTGCTATCCCTTTTGACTTCTTACCCTTGCTGTTTTAAAGCTGAATTCTCTGCTCCACCACTGTCACTAAACCAAGAACACAGTCTTTCTGTGGCCAGGCTCCACGAGCATCTGAGCGGTGGCATTGCTCCTCAACACAGGAGGAGCCGTGCTGGCTTATGACCTACTAGATGTCCCAGGACTCTGACTGCCCTGCTTCCTGACCCCATCATACAAATCTTTCCTTCATGTGTTGCACTTGTCAGCCTTATTTTCCACATTTGACTTTAAGAAACTCATACAAAACGATGCTGGTCTGGCCAGAGCTAAGAAATAGACACCATTTTCTAGCCCTAAAGAGGAGTGGTGGAGTTGGCTGTGCTTCTAGATAAGATCGCTGCTACTGGAAGTCACCTGGCTTTCTAAATTTAAAATAACACTCAAGAACTTTTGCCTCCTTCCTTCCAACCCTTTCAGTCTCAGGACACCCACAATCCTCTCTGCAGCCAGGAAGATTGTATCAATGATGTTTGTAAGGTATTTTGGTGCATGTCAGCATATTTCAATTTGGTATCTGCTAGCAGTGTGATATTCATAGGCTTCAGGTCTTTTCTGTTTTTTTCCTCTCCTGTTCTCTCTAAACTTGGTATGCTCTGCAACTCCAAAGATATTTTTCTCTGATCATAGTAAATAAGCTTTTAAGGGCACAATACTTTGAGAGAGAAGAATAACCCATTCTGTTGACTTTGGCAGCTGTGAACTCTGGCTGGCTTTGTCAGCTGTGAAACCTGAAGCCAGAACTCAGTGCTTTGAAGATAAAAATGGTGATTACTTAAAATCAAACAAAAGCCTAGTTTAACATAAATTCCATACATGTTTCTTTAGTCCTATTCACTAAGACGACATTAGGGAATTTCTCTGGTTGGATTTCTATTGTGAAGATGCTGAATTTCTTTTCTTAAGCCCTGACCCAAATACAATCCCACAGCCTTGAAGCACAAATTGTCTAGAGGGCATGTGTATTTAAAGGCTACAAATATTCCAAAGTAATCCTATCCTCAACTCAGTGCAAGATATGGCAAACTTCCAAAAGCTCACAAGAAGGAGAAGAGATAAATTAATAGGGAAACTGAGTGCTCCTGTCCTCCTTGAACATACCAATGTAGAGGGAAAGAATGCCCACAGGCACTTGGGGACAGCTAAGTGCTCCTTCTTCTGGGCTTACAGATAAAAACCCACAGAGATGTTTTGATGTTATGATTTTATCTCCAATAAATCTCTGTTAGATCCACATTATACTTTGTCTCTCTATAAAGTACTTTTCATGAAGAAAGCTAACGATACCATGGGTGATCAAAATAGGAACACTGCTTTGTTGTTTAAAAAAAATACCTTCTACTGAGGTGTTTTGTTGATCCACCAAAAGTCCAGAATGATTGTACAGGTAAGAAAGCATTGGGGCAAATGTAGAGGCATCAACTGGAAATTCGAGATCCTGTACAGTGATTCTGAGCCTCACAATGATACTTCCAGCTTGCAGAGATTCAATTTGCACTTTCAGCTTCCCTGATTTGTATAAGGCAGAAATGTTGGGTGGAAACGAATTTCCAATCTGAATAAAGTGAGAGAAGCATCAACAATTAGGAACCCAATAAAATAGCTTATTTCAAAACTGAATCATGGTAGCACCATTTTTAAAGATGTATATACATGCAGTATGTGCAGTAGTAGAAAAAGGTAGTAAAAGGAGAAGTTTCAAAGTGTTTTAGAAATCCTATTTTTTCAAAGATTCTGTATGCACACAGAAGTGAGAGTCTCACTGGTGCACTAGGCACGCTTGAAAATAGGACCCATCTGACCACTCATTTTACCCCATGCAATATCCAGGCATCATTTAGCATACACCAGGGGCCAGTCTCAGTAGGAAATTTGATTACCACCATACTTTGGAAAGCCAAACAGTGTAGATGCAGGCTGTTTTGTGCCATCTCATCTTAGCATCAGAAAATGATTCTGGAAATGTTTGATTAACCGATTTAGGCATAGCTTTAGGCATCAGTGATTATTTGAAATTCACCAGTCCAAGAATAGCCCGCACTGAGTACGGTGACAAAGTAATCTCAGGGTGAATGGCAAGAAAAATGGGCAGGCAGCTTCTACAAAATGTATGAGAGACAGCTCAGCTTAAAGGCAATATCACAATACATCATGATTGATTAACATTCAGCTAAGTGGATGTACTTATTGAACAAATGGTGTTACTCTGAGTACGGAAGCTGACATACTGCTGTCAATATTTGAGCTGTGCTGAAGCTGGCAGGTTTCACCTGCCAACACATCTCTGGGAAGTATCTCTTTTGCTTGAGCCTTTTTCTCCTACGTGTGCCTCAAAGCACACTTCTGAACATGCAGTCATAAATCAACACAGTTTTGCTCCCATTCAACTAGAGCTTGCTCAAAAAAATTTCTACAAACATGCTGCTTAACTGGTCTAACTTCACGTCTGGGTGGCGAGGCAAGAAAAAAAGAGGAAAGAAATGAGAAATGGACAGCATGCTCCTAAACATGCAGTGAGGCACAAGAGGCACAGATTGGCAGCCCTCCTTTTCCTTCCCAAATTCATGGTGCCAATAAGCTCTGCATCAACCTCAGAGTAGATTCACTGACAAAAATTCTCCTGTGCAACAGAAGTGGACAAATTGCAGCTATGGGAAATAAAATCATGCTGGAAGGCTCAACCACCAACTTCTCATGAGTAAATGCCTCTCACATACTGCCTTTGAAAATATAGCTCCATTGTTGTTAGCACTTTTTTTCACAGTTTTATATTCACATATGTTCATGAGTCCCCTTGTATTTTGGGAAAGATAAGTTTTGAATCAAGATCTGAAGTCCTCTGTCTGGGCCCTGTTCTCTAAAATAAAACTGTACAAGATTATGGTGTCTGAAATGTCATCCCTGTTTGGGAAGCTGAGAGCTGGTAACAAGAGCTCATGGCTCAATTTTGTTTAGGGCTGATTATACCTCAGCATTGATAGTGGCTTTATGTGAGTATGTAGTGAATGGAGTTAGAGAAGAAAGCCTGACCTAGTCGATTTTGCCTAAAGAAGAAAGAGCTTCGAGAGCAGTCAAACATTTATTAAGAAGACAGCACTGAAATGAATGCCAGCAATGTCATTTCAAAAATCCATTAAAAAGCCTCAAGTCAATTTAGTGCAAGTTTATTGCCAAAGTAAAGATCCAAGGAAAGGAGTCTCTACTGAATGCTTGATTTTTTTCTTCCTTTACTCCTCTGTAAAGGAAAATTCCCATTGGCACCACTGCTAACAAGATCAAGGGCTTCATCTTTTTAGTCAGATGGATTTTGTTTTAATTACAAAGATAGGTCACGGGAAATGATATGATGATTTTCAAGGGACATTTCAGCTGTGCACAAAGTCCTCTATTAAATTAAATAAATTTTCAATTTAAAAAATATATATGGCCCATGATACTTTAATATTACCTCTGTCAACAACAGCCTTGAAAATTCTTGATATGCTGAACTACTGACATCATAGAAATCCTCAGTGAAGTTGTAGTTCAGGATCCTCATAGTGACACCAAATATCTTGGCCTCTGTAGGACACAATTTTAAAATACATGCTGACCAAGCAGAAGAGGAAAGGTTTCAGTCAAAACTGATGTACTCAGACCAAAATCTCAGAGGTGTAGTCAGATGCTGACAGCCAGCAGTAATGTGGTATCAGCATACCTATTTCGGCAGAACCTAAGAAAAAATGTTTAAATCTAGAATTGATATGCAACTGTTTGTTTTAGACTCAAATACATACAGAGTACAAGACTCGAGTGTGTTGTTAGTAAGAGAAATATAGTGGGAGAAAAACTGCTAGTATTTAAAAGAAGATACCCCTTTTGTATTTAAAAGAAGGTCTCCTCCTCTTTTGGGGGAGGAAGGAAAAGGATATGAGAGGTAAAAGAATTTTATATTAAACCAGGAAACTGAAACCAATATTTTTTTGCTGCAACACTTTTTACACTGAGTACGAACTTCAGGTCCGTAAAGATTTTTACATGCCTAATTCCAACAGACTGAGAACTGAGTGTACACATATTCTTGTGGACCTGGCCCTACATAACTATTGCGTCTAATTTACATTCAGGGTGGAATGTCTGTCAATTCACCTTCAATTCATCAGTCACAATATTTTTTCTTCCAAATCTTGGCAGTGTGGGAAGTAAGTATACTCCTACACTGAAGATGAAAAAAAAGATGTGCATACTGCTTCCTCTGGCAAGCACGGACAGATGCTGCACAGAGCACATCAGCTGCAACCTAGAGCTGAGGAACCTATAACCTATTTAATCTGTATAAACAATCTGAGGCAGTTACTCTTTCCTCATCTTTGAAAACCTCATTTTTTTTCCAAGAGCTCTAACTCCATACTCTGCAGGGCAACCTCCTGTTTCCCTAAGCACTAGACCTCCTACTTCTCCCCCCCCCCCCCATGAAGAGAGGTGGTTCCTGCTGACCCAAATAGGAGTCATCTCTCCTCTGATCAAAGGGAAACCTCTTACAGACAAACATAAGTAGCAGCATTCCCATGCTGGCAGGCATTAAGTAGTTCACTGCCTGCTTTTTAAAGAGAATGAAGAGAGATTTCTTTTTGCAAGAAGGGTCAGGAAATAACTTAAGGATAAAGAAAAAGCAAAGTTTAATCAACCTATTAGGATCTCAGAGAACTCATATCGTTGGCTAAGTGAATTAAATTATGCAGCTATTCTGCAAGCTTTGTTGCACAGCTCTTGCCATTCACTTTAATCCTGGTCACTCACAAACTATTCATCAAATCTGGCCTTCCTCTGAGCACTTTCAGTAGCTCAGCAGAGCCCTGGCCAAACTAATTAACTGTATTCCTCACTTGCCCTAGCTGTCAGTCGGGAAAAAAAAATACCCTGATGGGAGAAGGCTTAGTGGTAGTAGCAGAAAGTAGTGCCAACCAAGAAAAAAGAGTATTCTAGCTTAGCCTGATATCTGTCATTGTCTGAGTCAGCTCTAGCACTGCTCCATCAGCTGAGGCCAAAGCGCTGCTGCCTGGTAGTTCAGATTGTGAAAGTGCTGGGCTGGGGGGCAGAGAAAGTGTCAAAGGAGATGGGAAACAAAGGTCGGGAAGGCCCAAAGGGATCACTGCTGAACTGCAAGTGAGTATAGAGACAGAGAGAATATTTTCAAGTGGCTATTTACCAGTTCTAACATTTTGACGGGAGATGCTGTTTTTTCCACAGGTTTCATAGCCGATCTCTACTGCATACATTACACCTGTTTCCAATCCAGACATCTCTATTTTCATTTCCTTTGTCTTCAGGTTTTGTACAATCTCCTTGTCCTTGAACACTTGGACTTGGAAAGTATGGTTTAGAGTGGAAGTGATGTGCCAAGACATTTCAAAACTGCTGCTGGTAACACTGAAGATACGGTGGTTTCTAATGGAAGGAGGATCTACCACAGTCCCAGAAAGAAAAAGAATTATTTCATCCTTAAAACATTGTGCTCTTCTAAATCTATTACAGATAGGCACTTCTATGACCAATAGAAGTTTCTCTTTCAATTATATCACAACAGATTCATCAGTAAGAGGTTCCCTCATCCATGAACCACTAAAGTGATTAATTGAGTGTTCATTCTTTCTTTTTCCTTTTACTATAAGCATTTATGTTGAATCTCTGGTAATACTGATAATCTGACAGTGAGCTACGGGTTCAAGCAACAAAAGTAAGCTGGAAATAGTGAACTTGTGTAATCTACTTATGTTCACATTTGTTTAGCCTCCTATCACTTTAATCATCAAATGCACATCTTTAGGTGGAGATTCACTGCCTTGATTTATGCCTGGAAAAACACCACCAATTTCCACATAAGTCAAAGCAGAATGCAGATCCCAGCTACAGGCTGGGAGTTGGGATAGGAAGGAGAGACCATTTACTTGTTTATACCACTGTAGCTCAGTGCAATTGGTGTCATGTCAATGGGAAAAGACAAGATTCTTCCTAGATGATTCCTCTCTGCAAAGGAGGAGGAAGAGGCACCTATATTCAGTGGAATGAAAGGCTTTTGAGCAGGGCCTGTTTCTCTTCACAAACTACATAGAGAGCCCAGATGATGACCACAGACTAGATACCTCAAACAGCTATAATACAAAGCAGAGACAATATTCATTCACAAAGGTTAACTCCAGTATAGAGTGGCTGTGGCCAGCTCACTGGCTGAATACATGCCCCATCAACATTTTTGTGGACACATAGGCAAAAGATCTGCATCGTGGCAGCCATGACCAGGAGGCTCTCTTGCAGCTGGTACTGGATCCTCCCTTACATTGTTCCACGACCAAACAGGGATGAATACTCAGCTGGGTCCAGAGGCGGGACTGTGGTATCCACCTCGTGCAGCCCTCGCTGGAAATCTTCATGTTGGAGGCTTTGGATTATCCAACGCAAGTCCTACAATGGGAGCTGCGCTTGAACTGCTCATCAGGCACAAGTGGCTCAAGAAACTCAACACAGGCACCCCACATCAAGGAGGCCAGCTTCCTTCGGTAGCCACCAGGATAACAAGGCCTTTTCTAGTGGTCCGTTCATAGCACTACAGCTCCTGATTCCAATCTCCCCCTGGGGGACCCTCTTTCTTTCCGTTTCCACAGCTGGAGATTCACTCCCAAACTACCGTCAGCTTTGGTAAACTCTCAACCAGCCTCAGGAAAAAGGGATCAAAGAGGTGCTGGATTAAAAGCAAGACAATATTCATTCAAATCCAAGGTTACTTACAGCATCCAGCCTCAGTAGATTGGTTAGTCATGGACAAGAGAGTTGAATTACTTGTAGACTGAGAGCTATTGCTAGTGTTAATGGGATCCAGCATTGCAGTTGGAATAGCTGTTACTATGCCTAAGGGAGAAACAGTAAAGCTTTTCTAATAAAGCAAATACAAAGTAATACTATTGACATTTTCAGTAGCTGCAAAGCGACAATAGAAGTAATACAAATACAAATGAAAATAGATGTATTATCACATAAATATAGTGATAATATATTATCTTAATATTTGAGACTAAGGAACTGTAAAATTGTTTTTGAACTAAAGTACTGAATCTGCAAACATTTATCTCATAATCTTCAAGCCTGTTAGCAGGCCCATTGATGTCTATAGACTGTAAGGACATGCCTACATACTTTGCTGGACTTTGCAAAGAGTAATTTCACCCACTGCTAAACTCCAACAGCCTCCAAAAGAGAACTCAGCAACAACTCAGCAGCTCAAGGTGCTATTATACAGTGACTGAGTCCAGGCTGTAGTCATGCAGTCAAAACGGGAAGGAGACTTTATGTACATGTCATTAATCACGTTTCCCCAGGGTGCTGGGGAGGTATATTGACTATGAGTAATTTACTCGGAGAGGAAGTCAAGGTCTGGAGCTAGAGAGATTTTGGCAGGTTTGTAAGGACAGCTGAGGGAGAGATGTGGGAGACAGTCTGGGACTGTGAGATAAATGCCATATTTCAATCAGAAACAGCTAACAGCTAGCTCCTATGGCACCTTTTTCCAAGAGGATGCGGGCTGCCCTGTATTCCAGAAATCCTTGCCTCCCTGGCAGCTCCTGCACTAGACCAAAATCCCACAGAAGCAATCTCAGTATTTTCAAGATGAGGCTTACATTTCTTACCTTCCTTTCTTGTATTCATCTGCTGAGGGTTGACATCAGCGTGTTCCTGCTCAGGGCTGCAGGTGTAATAACCGTCCAGATTTACACAGGTGTCTCTCTTAGGACAAGCATTGAACTCAGCATAGGAACATTCATTGACATCTAAGAGGAAGAACACATCTTACACAGATCTTGACTGCAACATTGACATTGATTTGCAGCACATGTAGATCAGAATCTGGATATGATAAATTCAGTGAAAATCTACAGTAACTTTTCTGAAACAACTTCAGTTTCATACAAGTGCAGTGAAATCAGAAAGCTGCCCTTCCTTGAAACAAGCCCTGATTCAGTTATAACTGTCTTTTTTTTTTTTTTCTTTTTGCTCAAACTCTTTGGAATAAAACGGCAATAGTGGCAGCCCTCTCTTACAGTTCCAGCGTGTCGTTCAAACCCAAGCCAAATGAGAGGCAAGGCAGATCTACTCTGTGATTTCACTGAAAGTTGGACTGAGTTTTGAAAAATAAACATAGAGTAAGAAGTGATAACAAACAGTCCTGCTGATGCATTTCAGGAGAGGAAACATTGAAAAAAAAAAAAAAAAAAAAAAAAAAAAAAAAAAAAAAAAAAAAAAAAAAAAAAAAGATTAAATCTATTTAAATTAATATATTTAAATATTTACCTAAAATTTAAATACACTATAGTAATTAACAGACTATAAATACTCATTGTTTCATGCAAGCTTCTAGAAATAACACAAGTCTACACAAATAGAGTATATCTGCTTCCCAAGAATATCGCAAACACCTTTGTTAAGAGCCTCTTGTGCTTAAAATAACCAGTGATTGTGCCACAAACCTGCAATCCCTTTGATTTTCAATGTGAAGTTAGGCTTCATTTTGTCTCAATATTAGGAGACAATAAATTTAATTCAGGAAGCAGGAGTATTCCCCTCCAAATTATTCACTCCAAAATAATTACTAACTACACTCATCTTTTCATCTTATAATGCATAATTTAGGGCCATATTTGCAAAGTTTACAAGATTTGACACACCAAATTTTTGAAAGCCAATGTATAGTCATACAGATAAAATCCTAAGTGAAGAGGAATAAAAAGGCTTCCTTCAAAGACAGTACTATAATAAATAACAACCTTGTACATCTGTGTCAAGCACTTCATATACACGTTTCACAATGTTCTTCAAGGAAGAAGAAACATCCACTAACGGAACTGGTTGATGCAATCCAGTGAGAACCTGAGAGGCCACTGTCCCAGCATATATATTTGCATGGTTACTCTGGATATGATACACAGAGGCGTTCAAGGGCTGTAACGCTCCAGTAATCTGGAAAACAGGTGAATAAACACTTCAGTATCTCATTTCTTTATCAGTACAATTGTATGCCAATGAGGCATAATCTATGCAATGATAACCATCATAAACTGAGTGCTCAAAGCACCGATTCAGAAATCTTAGCAAACTAGGTCTGCATTTATGTAAGGAGAGCTCTTCTTATTATTCCGTTTCACAAAAGAGTTATGGTACAGTAATGACAAACTAGAGAATGCGTGGAGCCACAATGTCAGAGCTCAAATGCTTTGACAGGAGCATGTAACCCAGAAAGATATGGAAATGTTCTCTTTGGCATGTAATGTTTAAATAGCAAAACTTCAATGGACAGAATATACTTCAGACAAGCTGTTTGCACAACTATAATAAAGCTGTCCAACGCTTCCTACTTTAAGCAAGTGAAAAGAGTCCTTTAACTTTGCCATAGTTTGGCCAGGAGAAATAAAGCTTTCTAGGGGAGGAGTCAGCCTCTGGCTGATTTTTTTTCCTTCTGGTTGTTGAAGGCTTCAGATGAAATAATTCATTAATTCCTAAGAATTAGAAGCTATGAAAAGTCAATAAAGAGAATTCCAGAGACATTATGTGGAAGAAACTCTATCATCACCTGCCTGCTTAGAACATCTTGCCATTTGGCATATGCGTAGACTGACTTGTGTTAGGATTGTGGGTTTTCCTCTTCCTAGGAAAATGTGACCATGCTTATCCAAGTTCAAATGCACTGAAAAATTAGATTTCTGTCCATCCTCTCCAAGCGTGCTTCAGCCTCCTAGAGCTCTGAACCAGACAGAGTAGCTCAGCTTTTCCAGTGACTCCTTAGGACTTTCCTTACAATTTCAATCCTCAGCTGTGTTGTCTGGAGAACAAGCAACAGGCTGCGAACACAGAGCACTGCCTTTCCCCTTGCTGTTATAAATAGTGTACACAGAATATAATGGAGAAAGTGCGCTGATGGGGACACGAGGAATAAGAAATAGGCCAAAAAGGAAGGAAAGGAGTGGCCTGAGAATAGAATGGGAGCTAAAGGGAGGGAGAAAAATCCTGGTGCTGGCAAAAGAAATACTAAAAAAAAAAAAAAAAAGTTGGGAGGGGAAAGGGGAAAGCAACAGAGCAAGGAGACTGGGGGACTAAGAGCCTAAGAGCTATGGAGAGAGACAGTAGGACTGACTGAGTCCTCATAACTAGAAGTTACAAATCAGAGGGGGGACACTGAGACCAGCTGAGCATTGGAAGAGGAGTTGTTGGAGCAGACAGGGCCTGGAAGACATTCTTTTGAGAGAAGGTTCCTTGAAAAGCCTCCTTTTGGTGTTTTCTTTTGAGTATTTGACTTTTTGCCACAGCTTCCTTGAAACCAAAATAAGTAAGCTTTGGCAGCTCATTGTCCTCTACTCCTTATCTCTGTAGGACAGGACCAGGGTTTCTGGGTTTTATAGTACATGGCAAGGAAGAATTTAGGCAAGAGGAAGAACCAAATTCGTACAAAATCCCTGTGTTACTGATATCATTTCTGTTCTCCTGCCCATCAGTGCTAGACTGTGGTGGGAGAGGGGGGATCCTTTGCTAATTGCTCACTCCCAGCTGGAAACTGGGGAGGAGCAGAAATTAAAGTGGAGGGTAATAGAGAACTTCCCTTGTGGGTACCTTTCAGGCACCACATCCAAGTCTGGTTTTCTCCATGAAATGGTGACATGTACCAGGAAAATGCTTCAAGTTTACTGTTTGGTGTCTTTGTCCTAGTTCATCAATCCAGTTCCTAAATATCACTCTATGGACAGAAAAAGCTATCCTGTCTGAACACTGCTCTAGTCTGTAGCCTGGTTCTTCCTGTAGACAGATTATCCTTTAGAGACGCTTGCCTCAGCTTCTTATCTGTTGTAGCTGGGATACTGAGATACATATTGTGTGGCTGTAATGTGACTATACACACACAGTTACCATGGTCACTGCTAATCCATGCACAAGGCAGAGCCTTGGTCCTGTAGGAAAGAAATACTCTGTTGTCTCACAGAGAGCTGCTTGCTGTAGTAAGAATGAAAATGAAATACCTTTGATCCAGAGACATTCCCATGCCATGTTCCTAGATTTTGACTGGGAAACCTCTAGCCTTGCACAAGCCTCCCTGCATGTAGCTCCCAATTTCATAGATCAGATTTGTCTCTTGAAAAGTTCAACTCAGAACTCCTTATTGGAAAATACCACACTTTGCAGGTCTTGAAACATCAACCCAGTCTGACTGTCACAGACATAGAACTGTACTGAGCTGAAGCAGGTACCACTTAAGTAGGAGAAAAATTACGTTTCAGAGTGTGAAAACTTTAAATTCCCCTTGGCAGAGACCTGAAAAAATGACTACAGAAGCTGTTAAATCAGCATTACTTGAGGTTCTTGAGGATGAAGTAGACATTCAGCTCTTCGGGCCAAAGCCAATTATATTGCAGAACAAAGGGGGAGCAGCAAGATAGCAAGATTACGTCCAGCACCAAGGACTATGAGATCCTTTCCAAACTGAAGCCATTAGTGGTTACTGAGTAACAGAAATGCTGATGCAATGAGCAACACACAAGAACATTTTTGTTTATACATACCATGGAGTGTAACAGGCGTGAATGATTCAAAAGGTGGGGATCCACTCTGATTAATTCACTAAAATCCATTTTAACAAGCACTGTCACATTGTACCAGAATATTCTTTCTGGAATGAAAAAATTAAAGAGCCAAATCATTGGAGATCTGATCTGATATCTCAGTTCAGAGCTATAGGAAGGCCCTAAGAAACTAAAGCCAAGTTTACATTTGAAATTTTGAAGGGCCCATATAAAACCACGAGCTACTGCTACATTTACCATATTCTGCAGACAGCACCACTAGCTAGAAGAACTGGACCAAGGTCCGCTGGACCTGTAGCACCTGCTATTCAGCACTCGCAGGTTCAGTTACTGAAATAGAATATCCTGGAACTGATCCAAAACAGATTTCTATATTTGTTTTATGAAGAGTTATGGCAACAGTTGTTCTGCCCACTCCCATCCTCAGAAGCAAAAATAAAGCGTATTTTTGTATTAGAAGCAGTTTTGAATTCATCAATAGCATACCCTCTGGCATTGGATCCACACAGGCTGCTCCTTTGGATGTGTTGCAGCATTTTTTAAGTCCCGGACATTCAGTATCAAATGTGCAAGGATAATCAGATGTTTCCATATTCTCCGTTGGACAAACACCAGGTCTTGAGGAAAACACACTGGATCTATTGAGTGCTAAGTAACAAAAACATTTCTGAGAGCAAAAATATAGAACATTGTTTCCATAAAACTGTGGTGTTGAATTCATAACAAACACCTCCTCCTCAATCTAAAAGTGTGTCTGTTCTGAGGTTTTCAAGGGGATAAAACAGCAACCATTATTTCCTTTCATGCGTGTAAATGTAATCAGAATTTTCTCTTGTTCATGACAGTTCTGCTACAGAAATTTTGAATTATAATTTTCCATAAAATTATATGTTGTATATATATATATATATATAGTTTCTAAATATGGATAAATTGAAGCACTGCAGAATTCAGAAACTCAGGAAATGTACCTGATGTCAGCAATGACTAATCCAAATAAAATATAACGATCAAAGCAAACAAGCAAGCTAGAATTCAGGAGATTTTCTTTAACATTTTGTTTCAAAAAAGTTAACCTTTAGTTATAATAATCAAAGATGTTACAGGAGAAGTGAGATAAATGCTGTTCTCAGTTACAGTTAAATGGGTTACACGGAAGGACAGGAGACCAGAATTTAGCTCATAGTCTTTAACCTGACAGCATCCACTCAGTATCAGCTGTGCATCCCGTGAAGTTGCTAGCCCATGGCAGACAACCCTGCAGAAAGGGTAGCTAAGGCAGGTGGTTTCTACTTCCCAAGCCAAATGCAAACAGTGGTCCTGGCTCAATGTCAACACCTACTCTTCTCCAGAGGAAAAGAAAAAAATATATATTTAAGTTCTACAAACATCACCTTCACCCACGCTCTCAAATATAGCTCCAAGTAACACTCAGCTCTATTCTTTCCAACTGGCATAAAAATTTCTCTTCTCTTTTCCGTTCATTTTGTGCCTACAGCATTTTGGTCTTATAAACTCTCAATATATTTACTGGGTACTTAAGTCGCTAGGAGAAAAATGAAGATGATTCTTGCTATAGAAACAGGTTCTAACAGAGAAACACATTTCTCATAATAAAATCAATTGCAAATGAAAGGTCTATAAAAAACTGGAGCAAATTACAAATCTATCATGAAATGCCAGTTTCCATGGGTTTTCAATTTCTGTTATCCCAAGGTTCTGAGTAAAAGTAAAACTAGCATTTCTGAGAAATGGAAGAGAGTATTGAATCTATGACTTCTCGCCTCAGCAAGGTAACCTTCTCAAACAGGCAAACGATCTTGATTAGTCAAAATTTAGTTTAAATCATGTAATGTGCTGGCACATGCACATTCCAGGTTCCCTCCCCCCCCCGTTAATCCACAGTAGACTAGAGCCTACTGCAGAGAGCCTTGGCATTTTAGCAAACTCTGTAACAGATCTCATTTTTAGTATTGTAAATCCCTAGTTCAATCTACAACCTAGGGAACAAGCTCAAAATTAGGCATGCAAAATTTAGCACACAGAATTTGCAGCCATTTCTGCAAATGGGTGTGCAGTCATATTTACATAAAGAGATAGTCCACTGAAATCAGTGGGTTTGAGACTATGTTTGTATATTCCTAGGGGTCCATAGTCTAATTGTTAAGGTTCTGTGAAAAGTAATAAAGAAAAGCAAACTTAATTTAGTGATGAGGATCCACATGTCTGCTGGAAAACCTGCCAGAATCCAGAGGCTGGAGACCAGTGAAGGCACTGAGATAAGACCCCTCAGCAGCAGGCATTTTATTTGTGCATGCAGTTTTAAAGATTTGTGCCCAGAATACATGGGTCTGTGCCTTTCCCACACTATTTTCTGTATTTTCTATTATATTTGGTATGCTCCATGTGTTTATTTTGGGTGTACAGTCAATGATCACACCCTTCAACAGGGCTGTGAGCATCATTCAAGTAGAGTTAGCAGTAGACATGCAAGAGCTTTTGACAGGAAATAAGGAGCGTCCCCCAGCTCTGATGAAAAGTTGGCTCCCTTACAACTTGCAGGATTTGCTCTGCTACCTAATGTTCATTCTGAGTCATACACCCAGGTCTGTAGTGACAGGGTAAAACAAAACAAAACAAAAAAACCCAACCCTGTACAATTCAACTCAAGTTACTTCTGAGTCCAGCAAGTCCCCACATATATTTTGCTTGCCAGCATGGACCAGCGACCTCCACTTTTGGTTCAGGCATTGTGGGAAGTGTCTTAGGGGCTGGCAGTGCAGATCATTCTCCAAAATAGATTCTACTGCTAGAAAACCTCTTCCTGATTTCAAGTCTAAAGCTCCAATAATTTCTGATATAGCCTCAGTCACCCTGAATGATTCTTCTGCAGGTTCCCAGGCTCATGCAGTTGCTCCATGTTAACCTCTCACAGAGGGAGGCAGGTTTGGAGGTGGGAGGCTTGCCAGGGTGACAGGCTGTGTGAGCAGGGCACTGTGCCCAGACTGCAAGGCCAGTTCCCTGCTCTGTAACAGACCAGCTTCATGTCCCTGGGCAAATCGCTTAACCAGTTTGTTTCCATCTGATGCTGGGGAAAAGGCTGAGAAATGAACCCTCCGCCTACCGCCTGTGGCAAGCTCTCCAAGCCAGGGAACTTCTCTCACTGGGACCTTGTAAGGAGACTAGCAGCAGGGGATTTCTCTGTGTTATTGCAGCACCAATATTCCCAACTCTTCAAATTAAATGAATTGCAGTAAGCTGGACTCAGCCAAACCCCTCCAGCTCCAAGATTCAGTTCAAGCAGGTTTGGGGTTCAAAGCACTTTTTTGCACACAGGTCTTTTTTTCTAGCATGTTGAACTGTGACATAAAGAATTTAATAAGTCACAGGCAATCTCAGAAAACATTACTGAATCCTGGCCGCGTGCCACACTACCCATTTGTCTAAAACCTAAAGGTCATCGTTTTTACATCAGTGGAAACAGGGAAGGATTTACATCACATTTCTGCCTCATCATACCAGATGCAATTTGAAATTCAGTTCAGGTTCTCCATTTTGATCATCTTGGGGACAGTCACCCAGAGCTAAGCCATCTGCCAAGTAACACTGTAAGCATCGGGGAGCAAGCTGGCAAACACCTCCATCAGTCAGATAAAGCATAGATTTTTCTCCTTCATTATTTGCATAAACTTTGAGAAGTAGAAATGCAGCATCTACTGCCTAGCAACCAAAAGCTCAGTTACAAGCTATCCATACAGGAGCCACAGCGTGTGGTGTGACCGCAAAACTGGGGGATCTCCTAGGAGATAGATGCTGGGGGATACAATTTGTTCAACAGTAACTTCTCTTCTTTTCTCTCCTTTCACCCAGAGCAGCCAGTTTTCACCCAAAAGGTGCAGCATAGCTAAGGGTGAAAATCTTACATTTGTCTTAGGCATCAGAAGGTGGAAGCAAACCTATGATACTATAGAAAAAGCTCCTGGCAAAGCCAGTTACAAAGGCAGTCTGGTAGTTTTCATTACAGGATCCTGTTCTGAGGGTCTTTGAGCATTGCTAAATTTTAACTGCTCTGATGGAAATTCTCCATCCTTAGGGTCCACCCAGGGCTTAATCAGGATGGAGGGCACCATCAGGACGTGCTGGTTCAGTGCCTGACAAAATACTTAGTGCCCTTTCCTGTGAAAAGTTGTATCATTCACCAGAACACATTCAGGAGCCAAGGGCTGACGTTCAACAAGGATGCAACTATTGGACAACTGAGCTACATGGCCACTGAAACACAAAAACAGTCTGTGCATGCTCAGAAGAAACTTCATGAAGTGTAGCAACTATGTCCTCCGAAGCGTTTGCCCCACTGGCAGCATGGCAACATGGCCATGTTCTACCAGGCAGATGTCCACTCCTTCAATGGGAGCAGAAGCCGGCAGGGGCCCATGGCCCACTCGCAGCTCACACCCAGCTCTGAACACTGCAGCTCCCCCGGGCTTAACACAGTCTGGAAAGACATGGAGTGGCTAACTGAGCTGATGACAGAAACAGAGCAGATGATAGATAATTTGCAAGGAAAGGCCAAAAAGGCTGGGACCTGTCACTGTGGCATGGAGAAGGCTGAGTGGGATGTGATCAAGGTTTGCAGAATCATGAAGGTAGAGGATAAGGTAAAAGTGGAATGGCATTCACTAGAGCCCACAATAGCAGAGAATTGGTCTCAAATGGGTAAAATCATGTCCTTCCTCACCCAAAGGGGAGTGAATCTCTGCAATTTATTGCCACAGGAGGGTGTGAAGGCAGACAGCATCAGTAGACTCAAAAGATTAGATAAATTCCTAGACAGCAGGTCCATAAGCAGATGCCACAGGGAACAAGCTGTGATATACCCTCCAACAACCATCATCATGTTTCTGTGGCTTCTGGGGGAGCGGGAAGCACCAGACCCACAGTGAGTCCAGGCTCCTGAGCTCGCCATGGGGATCTGCCAGACTCACACTTCTAGGTGAGGCTCGCCTGACTCCATCAAGCATTTTGTACCTTCCCATCTCATGGAGATGCTGCCCAATCCAGGGCCATGGAGGAGGAAGGTATCCGCTATACCCAGTGAACATGGCCCCAGAGCAAGAGCTGCCTAGGAGAGGGCCATGAGATGCAGAGACATAGGCTGTGGGTGAAACAGAGCTCCAAGTCAATGGGGAGAAGGAGAGAATCTGGGAAGGAGGAGGAAATAGACACCCCAGAGGAGAGGATGCATGACAGCACTGGGGACAGCCAGATGAGATGTGCAGGACATGCAATCAGCACAGTGTCAGCAGAAAGAGAGAGCAGGGCAGCTCTGGCTGGGAGCTGAAGGAGAGGACAAACACTGGCAGGGCATACAGGAACCAGAGGACAACGAAGGAGTGATAGGGGAAGAGAGACTGCCTGGAGGGTCTGCAGAGAGGGGCTGGCACGGTGAGCCAGCAAGGGAGGGAAGAGGATACCAGAGCCAGGGAGAGAAGGATCAGAGAGCTGAAAGAGAAGGTAGGAGGCAGGCTGCGCTGGGAAACTGGGACTGAAGTGACCTGGGGATGAGGGGCTGGGAACTAGCAGGGGCAACACCAGTAGAGGGACACATCACTGCAGGAAGAGGAGAACAAGTTAGGTTTGGGACAGATAAAGCATCTTGCTTCCAAAAGCCAGAACAGGTCCTGAGCCTTACTCCTCCTGCCCCATCAACAAATACTTAGCACCTCCGGCAATGCCTGCATCCCATTGCTCTCTGGTCATAGCCTTGGCAGCAGAGAGAGCCATGCTGCTATTCCCAGCCACTCCAGTTAGACCCAATATGCAAAGGTCTGCACACAGGATTTGCAAGGTCCCAGCTCTGCTGAGGAGCTACTTGGGCACCCAAAAGAAATGTTTTTTTTTTTTTACTTTACAGTTGGTTTCCTGAAAACCTTGGAAAGTTTCACACACAAAACATAAGAGTGGTCTTAACTTTGCCAATTGAGTGCTCTCAAATTAAGGAATTCCAGGACTAAAGTTGTCTAAATCTTCCTGTATCAACCTTTTTGTATACTCATACCAGCCAGCACCAGCCCTCATCACACACTCTTTTGTTCCCTGGCTGTGGATTAAACAGGGATAGATGGTAGATAAGTAAATAAGGAAGGAGCCTCTTGCCTGTAGCTCTCTCATTTCATCTTACGCAGTAATATGGAAGATGGGTGGCAAATGAACCAAAAAGAGAAGTAACCATGCTACTGATTCAGGCAATGGAAAACTAACCTGGAGAATTGGACCCTGTCTCTGCCTGAAATAATTCCTGCAAGATGCTGAGAAAGTCACAACAAACTCATAACAACCTTTCAGATACATGGGTTTTGCAGGCTCTGGAGACCTGACCTGCAGCCCTGAGATCTCCTTAGCAAATGTGGGATTCCTCATGGTCACCGTTGAAGACATTGGGCTGTATACTCCAAACACGTACACAGGTTAAAGGCAGCACTAAATGCCCTTAAGAAAGATCATACTCTAGATGTCTCAAAGACACCCGACAAAATTATTTGATCTGAATCTCTCTACAGCTCAGTTTTTAAGCTGTAAGATGGAGAACCTCCCTCCCTTCACACAGGCTTCATGAAGATAAATTACTGTTTGTGAATCACCCCAGGATTTACCTCAAGAGGTGATAAATAATTCTCTATTCAGAAAGAAGTTTAGCAGAGCACTCAACCACAGAGTAAACGCAGAGGCCAGAGTGATGCATTGCTGGTAAGTTCATTAGAAGGGTTTCCATCATCTCTGAGCATGACACGGGAACATGGTCCTCGGGGCAAGGCAGCAGAAGAACAGGTAATTAAAAAAATGCATGTTTAGGCACAAAGAGAGTGAATAAAAATTGTATTTATTTAATTCTAACTTGAGAATTAACCCTAGTATTTCTTAACTTTTAGATATATGACTTTCCAATCTTAATTTTAAATAAGTTAAAGTACTTTCTCTGTGTGTCTGTGTGTGTATAAAACTATCCTAATGGATCAGCAGGCAACTAGTAGGAAATATTAGACTAACTTGATTAATGATGACAAATGATATAAGTATTTTTGCCCCAACAGTAAAGAAATAAGAAAAGGAGGGCCTGTCATATCTCATGCAGGGGTAAATGATTCCTTCCAAGAAGAGAAGGTGGGGAAGTGGCCAGAAACAGGTTATTGTGAAAGGTCATGCTGACCTTTCAATTCCTAGTACAATGGAGAGAACACCAGCATGGATAACATCAAGAAGAAAATAACAGTAGTTCAACAGCACATGGTGCAGTAATTTCAGCAGTTCCAGTTTCCTCTTTTCATCATTTATTTAAGACTGTGTCTAGACAGTGCATTACCATTCACAGAATTTATGACTAATGCCCTGAAAAGCAAAGATACCGGAATAATCTAAACAGAGAAATCACCTAGAAACCATATGAATTCTTTGATGGTTTAAATTATTCTCAAATTAAGTTTGACAGGAAAAGAGTCAGGATGATCACAGTATTTCATGGACAAACCCACCCAGAACACATATGAACAAAGTGACAAATTGAATCTGAAATTTCATAGCTAAGCTTTGCAGGAGACTTTTAATATTGGATGAAATAAACTCATAGACACCTCTCAAGCTTCCGTATTTGCTAGAGATGCTTCTAAAATGTATATAATTATACTATCAAAAAAAATTTATATGTAACCAAGTATAGAGTTTCTCATTTAAATAGAGAACCATAACTTGCTAGTCACTCTTCAATATTTGGCTGCTGCTGATATTCTCCCGTGCTACAGAATTAAAAAAGCATTTTTCCTCAGCTGCTTCTCAGCCTTGCCATTTGATTAATTTATTTATAGTACAAATATGCACACATGTATGTATGTTAAAAAGATATTACTGAAGTGACTATTGAACATGAATTAGATCCCCTGGGGATTTTCACAAAGCTGAAACTGCTGCTTGAAAAATATGTATTATCAATCGTCGGTCTTTTGCCAGTCTGACAAGACTGCCTGGAAATACTGTAACCTGCAGGTCAAATTTTGCCATGGTTGATGTTTGGCAATAGCCACAGAGACAAAACAATAGCAGGAAACAGTAAATGAGGGATGATGTGTGGCTAATTATGCTTTTTTTTGTCTACAAAATCATTTTAAAAACAAATAAAACACAATGACCACTTCTGTGTGTCAGTATTCCTGTTAAAAAGCTTTTTCTCCTAAAATAACATTCTATTAGCACTTACTGAGAAAAAAACTTGGAAAAGACGCTTGGAGGTTCGTTTTTTAATGCCCCAAAGCAACTTCAGAGTAGGATGAACACATTCTTTTTGACAGATCATATGACAAGACATATGGTTCATACCCGCTCGTGTCGCGTTATGTGATCTGATGCAGGAGCAGCTTTGGGGACATTCCCATAGAACTGAGTCACTCAAGTCATATGACCTAAAGGCAGGGCCAGGGCCACAACAGGACCTTTCCTTTTTGATCTTTAGTTATATTGTTGATGCTATGTAAATTCCTAGGATCAGAACTTGAAAGGGGGAAATGAAGAAAACTCAATGTCATACCGAAAGTATGAGACAAAATTATGCCTTACAGAATTTTTCTGGATGTTGGAACTATCCAGTGCTTACCCAGCTAACCCAGGATGCCAGTTCAGCTTAAAAGCATATGGTTTTGTCGATAAAATAAGGTTGCATGAGTATAACTTGAATCATCTTCTGAAACAAATGCAGATAATCCAGCACAAAATGCTACCTGAAAAATCTTTTTCAAGCATGATTTTTACTTGATTAGAGATATTCTTGAAGGACTTAAAGCAAAATAAATTTCTCTTTTGCCAAAAGGGGCTCAGGCAAACCTTTCACACCATTTTACTTCTACCGGAAAAATGTTGACTTATACCAGTGCACCTTCCCCAGCAAACCAATAGCCAGAGGCATTTTGTCATACAAGCCCTTTGGAGAGCCCTTGGAAGATTTCAGCCATTTTCCTCAAGGAATCACTTTAACCTGTGACTCAGGAAATGTGCTAAAAATTAGGAATCAATTGTTGGCAACAAATAGCTCTGATGGAGGAAAGAGAAAAAAGTTCCATCTTGAGTCAAAACTTATTACCTTTTCCTGAGTAAGCAGTCTTGTCAAAAGCTCAGAAGTTAGATCAGACCTGCTAAAGGGTTTACCAGTTTCTAGCCCTTCGCGTAAATACTGCTGTAGGTAACTAAAGAAGCCCTGAGAAAATGGGCCCTGATACAGTTTTGATGATAGTTTTGTACGGTACAAATTTGCCCCGAGGCCATGAGTTGTTTGAACTCAACACCCAAGCTAGGTGAGCAGTCCAGAAACTGACCCTGTTCCAAATTAAGCTCTTACTGTAAATGCAACCCCACCCAGACCAGGCACAGCACCAGGCAAGGCTATGCGAGTTATTCCACCTGGCCGCACATATTGGACTGAAATAGGACAACGAGCCCCCATATGGGAAACAAGTAAATTCCTTCTTCATGCTCACCTAGAACTTTAATTCTCTGGTAAATTTGTGAGAAAGGATGACAAATGGGCAGAGACCTGTGAATCAGGAGCATTAGTCTTTCATGTCTACACCTTAACATTTTGGATCAAGTTTACTGTAGTTTTTTTGTAGACTCAATGATTTCACCTACTGCTCATAACTGAATTGTATGTCAGTCTCTGTTTAAGTGAATCATCTTCCAGTCATCTTCCAGCAGAAGCACTTATTTCAATTAATCTGACTAAAACTTACCCAAAGAGCAGTAGAGTCCTACTTGTTCATATCCTTCACAGCAATCTGTAAGATTCATAGTCTCAGGAACTTCAACAGTGTGATACTGAGTTTTATAGTATGTCTGAGGACAAAACATCCATGGAATCCATCCTCCACAGGAAGTGTTTTTCTCATAGGACTTTTGATAGGCAACCATTTTAAACACATTTCTTGTCAGGCTATAGTTGCACAGATGGTAGCCTAGCAAAGAGAGGCCTTTTTCTGGGGGAAAAAAAGGCAGAAAAGAAAGTGGTCAGCACTACCTCTTCATCCCACAGTTTAAGGTTCCTGCAGTGTCCAGTTAGAAAAACTATTATGAGACAGCAGTAATAGAACCAATACAAATGAATGATTTCCAGGAAGGCTGATGTTAGGACGAATGTCACTTCAGAAAATGGACAGTAGAAAAAAAAAAGTAGCAACTGCTCATCATATGCATAATTTCAGTCATAAAAGGATGAAGAGAGGCAGAAATTTTAAATAGCTCTCAGAGCCTTCAGGTATAAAGCATAAAAAGTGCAATTTAATTCAAATATGTGTAAAGGAAATTAATAGACATGCTCCAAACTTCAGATGCGTCCTCATGGACTAAGAGCTTCTGCAGTTATCTGAGGAAGGGTATTTAGAAACATAGGAAACACAAAAACTGGGAAAAAAAATAAGCATACTATATTTTTAGTTAGGGACAATAGAAGTGGGGTTTATATGCACTACTTCAGCTATCTACATAGTCATCTGTATCTAAGTTCAGCAGCCTAAACTGTCTCTGTAAAGAGTGGAGAAGAACAGGCATTTCTAGGTCAAGTATTTCAGACGTCCACCCCAGGCTCAGGCCATCAAAGTGCCTGTCTTTCTCCACTGACTATAAATGGAACGAAGAATAAGTGACTTACAGGCAGAGGAGTCACAGTAGATGTTTGGAGGAAGACATCCTTTAGACATTGCTGTAGGCTAAAACTGGGTAATCAGACATCACTGGGGAGTAGTTCCATGTGTCTGAGAAAAACGGTATTCCTGGAGCTTCTGTGTTGCCTGTCTACATTTGTAATAGGTAGTGTTAGACCAGGTCCTCTGAGAGCTGCTATGGTTAATTGACTTCAGTTTCAATGAAATCACTGATAAGCTCATTAACTACGTGATTTTATGCAGGTCTGAGAATAAGACTCAGTTTCTAAGACTGAAACTAGCAATGATGAGGGTAGATTTAACATAGAGCAAACTAGTTTTAAATAAAGCATGTAACAAAACTGAAAGTACTTGACCAGGAACAGTTAAACAAATAAACACAGCAAAGGTGGAGCAAAAGAATGAGCAGTGAGCAACCTACAACCATGTCACTGGTAACACTTTATCTCCGGACGCGGTATACAAGCCAGAAGGGCTGAGTCGCCCTGGGTCCCATTTGGGAAAGAGATGGAATAGAATTAATATGTCTGCACTGTCCTTTATATGAAGCAAAAGGAACCTTAATAAAGATAAATGTGAAGCGGATGCAGGGATTCAGCTAAAGCAGGATTGTTATTTTTTAGAGCTCTTAGGAACTACAGCCGGTCAACATAGTGTAACCAGCAAATACACAATTAAAATATTTAAAGCTTAGGGAATCAGAGAAGGTGAAATATGTACAAAAAATTTTTTAAAACCAGGTGCTTGGGAATCAAGTGCTTTCATTTCCAGTTAAGTAAAAGACTCAGGCAGAGTATGAACAGGACTGATATAAAGAGCTTTGAACAGGAAAATCCATTTCGCAGTACAAGGAAAAACACCACAGGCCACAAGAGTGTCCTGAGGCCAGCTCGACTGAGTGACCTAAAAGGTCTTCCTCCAGCCTTAATCTTAGCAACTGTTTGAATAAAAACAGCCTGAAAGACATGCCTTGCTTTAGAAGTTCAAAAGGCCATGATGGAAAACAGATTTGGAGCAGAAAGCAGTGGACACAGCATGGGAAGCACTTGTGGGCTTCAGCTTTTCCCCATTATCCATTAGCGTCCCCCAGTTCCCTAGGTAAAGGGGTGCTAATGCCTCCCACTTGCACCAGACCCTGAGCACAGGCTCCTGCAGCCACAGGGCTCCACACATCCTGCCCTTCTGTGCTTCCAGCCGGACCCTGGCTCTGTTCCCACGGGCACCACTAAACAGTCCTGAGGTCACGGGGCCCCACATGGAGTGAGGTGTCAGTGAAGTGTCCCTTGCCCTGGGGCCACAGTGCCAGTAGCCCATGGTGCAGCTCACTCTGGCAGCGGGCAGTGGTGCTGAGCCCCTCTGCCCTGGGGCAAAAGGCAGCATTAGATGCCAAGGGGCTGTCAGGCCTGGGGGCCCCAGCAGCCCTTGTTGTCCCTGTCCCCCCACCCCAGGCCTCCTCCCACCCAGCCTCAGCCTGTCTGTGACCATCAGCTGCTGCTCCATGATGCCGCAGCGGTGCAAGCTCCAGCCTCACCATGGCTCTGCCCCTGTCCACCATAGTCCCCCCCCCCCAAACTTCCCTCTTGGGTGACCACACCACCCCACCTTGTCCCAGCCCCACAGAGGTGCCTTGTGACCACTGGTGCCACTTCGGGCCCTGACCTGCAGATCAACTTCCCGGCTTGGCTTCAGCCCGGCTTGGTCAACATGAACTTGCCTGGTGATGTCACTTGGTCAAGCCTGCCCATCATCTCCAGCTTGGCCTGCTCCCTCACTGAGGTGCTGCAGGATGACCCTGGTTGGTGGGGTCCCAGCCCTTCCAGCCATCGTTTTCCCTTAGCTCCCAGTTCCCCAGCCCTTAGGGAGCGACTGGTGCTTGCTGCACCTTTCCAGGAGCACAGTGGAGAACAGGGGGAGAGCTAGAGACCTCCCAGCAGGGTCCAGAGAACCACATGCTGCTGCTGCTGAGAATAGGTCAGTAGGAGAACATCAGGAATAAGTGCATATCCTGAAATCTCATCACTTGCTTTTTCCTCTTCCCCAACCTCAGGAAGGGCATCTCTCTGTCTGGTCCCTGAGGCTAGCTCCAAAGACAGCAGCTTAAAGGCTTTTACTTTATTAAAAAGCAGCAGAGTTGTGCTTTTTCCTTGAGAACAGAGTCAAGAGAAATGGTTGTGAGCAGCAGGAAGAGGGGACATGGCTTTTCTCAAGCCAAGGAGCTCATATCTGTACCTTGCCTGACACAGGAGAGAAACCTGATGGCTAGGATGGAGGGTTAAAGGGATAACAAAAACCTGTACCCAGCTGTGGGACGTAAGTGAGCCAGAGAAAGTAGCCTGGCCTTCCCATGCCTGGTATGGTACCCTTTCCCAGGTACCACGCTGGGAAAGGGGCAAGAGAATAACTCTAGGTTCCAGATCATAAATAAGAGGCCAAAGGCTGTTTTTATCCAGTGCATTTGACTGATTACCATTTTACCTAAAATGCAAAGCAGTGCCTCAGAAGAAACAGGTAGCCATCATTGCATCTTGTAAAGCATTCCCTTGATACTTGTTAGGAGTGCTCTGAGAATATCTACCGTAGCAAATGTTTTTAGACATGTAGACACGGAAAAACAAACAAACAAAAAAAATTGTTTCTGGACCCTGATCAGGATTATATATGTGAGATAGATAAAATAATGCTTCACCCTATCCAGACTAGGACAGGCCTGAAAGCATACACAAAAGATATCAAGATCCTTCCTGATCTTTATGTCTTACTCTTTGGAAGCAAATGGTGGAAGGCAGGTGTTTCCAGGGCTAAAGCTGTGGCTGGAAGGGAAAGGGCTGAGAGGATGGGCCACAGTTTTGGACCTGAATGGATAAATACCCAAACTGGTATGAAAAAAGTATCTAAATCATTTTGGATCGAGCCTTTGTCTGAAGAATGTACACAAACACCTGCTGGCAATCAAAGAAGGTGGGAAAAGCAAGACAACTTTTGTTCTATGGAAATAAGAAAGAAAAAGTTAAGGAGTTAAAGTATAAAATCATATTAGGATGGGGTGGGGGCTATAAGAGAGAACTGTGTAACCTGACTCCTGTCAGTATTACTCCTCCATTTCACCAGAGTTCATATCAAAGCACAGCTAAAGCAATGCAGGAATTCAGAGAGAGCAACCAAGTAAGAAGAATGTCAAAGACGTGTCTCAATGCGGAGCTGAGGCTGCAGCAAGGACATCACACTGAAAAGGTAAAAATTCCACAGTCAACTGAACTGGCTGAGGCTTTACAGCAATATGCAGTGCAAATACAGGTATGAATACAGATAGTAAAATGGTATAGAATTAGACACAGTTTATAAATAGAAACTACAGCTGTCAGAGAGATATGAAATCATATTTCATACTTAAACAATGACACTAGGTATAGAATGAAACTGCCAAAGGCAAAAGAGCAGATTTGATATATCACTACAGTGGTACAAAGATCTCTCTTTAGAAGAGGTAAGACGAAGGGTGACAGAATAAGGCACCACACCACCACCACCCTTACCGCCATTCATCACTCCTGAAGGGAGATTTCACACTCACAGAATTCAATTATTTACTGACAACAGTTTTCTCCTGAGCAACATTAGTTAGATCAGTTTAGGCTCTTCAGCAAACTGGCTTTCAGTCTTTATTACCTCCAGCTTTGGGATTATGGCACTATCAAACAGATTTAAACTGCACTGGCTGTTTTTCCATCAACACACAGCTGAAGTCAATAGCAAAGTAGGCGTTAGTAGTGTTACATTAGGCCTGTCATCTCTGAACTTTATGTTTCTGTCTCAGGAACCACTAGCAAATTTTATTATGCTAAGCAACAGCAAACCCAATTAAAGCAAACAACTTATTAATAGAAACAAATTTTCACAGGAGAGGCTGAAAGGAAATCTCCTAAAGCACTCAAAATTCAAGGCCAGACCACATTAGGCCTGGTATCTGAAAGCATAGTCAAAAAATCAGCAATAATAAGAGCTTGGAAGTATTTATGCCACAGGCTTAGATGCAGTTCTGGAAACCTCACAAGAGCTGCACAAGTGCCAGAAATGCCACTGTTAGTTTGAATCTGCAAAATCCTTTCTCATCTGAGCACAGCAAGAGCTAAAAACAAGGCCCTCTCTCACATTGACATAACCTCAAAGGTAGCCTAAAGCAGTTTACTTTTGTAACCTCAAAAGTAACAGACTCATAGAGGAAAGCTCAAGCTCAGCTTCAAAATGCAAAGGCTCCAAAAGTGAAAAAAATATAGATTAGGGACATGTTTTCTATGCTTTACTAACTATGTTTGAAGTAACACCATTGACCTTAAATGCTAGCAGAATGGAGGTTCTGCTGCTGCTCATTTTGTAGCTACATCTTTTTTTAATGTGAATTTGACACAATAACCAAGAAAAATTGGCAAGGCTGTCTTGTATTTTAATTGAGACTTGCAAAACCACTTAATTAAAAAAGATGGAACAAAGAACAACCAGAAATCACATTTTTTCCCATCTAAATAAATTAAACTAGAAACTAAGAAAAAGTTATGATTTAAATTAGCAGCTACAACTTAGCAATGTGGCTAGATTTTCCCAATTAAAACCCATACCATAGACAAGAGTTAAACAACATGGCATCCACAACCTCAATTTATGCATCTCCTGAAATTTCCCAGGTATATTAATACATAATTTCCTCAAAAAGTTAAAAAAGTTTAAAGTTGAAAAGGCGTTTCCATAAAAATCCAGGCATTACTGAACATAAAGCAGCAATTCTACTCATTCATTTCTGGCAAAAGAAAATGCCAAGGCTTTTGCCTGAGGACTAGGAGATGGGGGCAAGCGTGTTTTGGCTTGATTAGATTTTTGTTTGCTTATTTGTTTAATTTTCAATAGAGGATTCTTAAATGGTTGTTGAGACATTGCCAGCTCTCCAGAGAGAGGTTGCCATGGTTGTTTTATTTCCAATAAAGAGATATCTTGCATCCAAACTGTGTAATCCTACATAAAAGCCGGGGTTCTCTGACAGGGTTTCCATCACTCACCTGTAATTTCGTTTCCCCTTCCCTGCTGTGTGGCTGTGCAGAAGATAAGAATAGAAATAATGGTGATCTTGGCCATTTTATCAGCCATGCTGGACGAGAGCCCTTTTTCTTGCTTTGTTTCCAGTGCAATCAAGCTCACTTGTCTTTACTTTGGGCTTTTAGAACAGGGGAGAAGCTGCTCTGTTCTTGCCTTTTGCAGATAGGCGATAACTACTAGCAACAAAGACAAATAGGCTCCAGGGGGAATTTCACTGGTGCAGTCTCCTTTGCACCTTCCCCAAGGAACCCGCCTCTTCTACCTGCTCTGCTTGGTCCACCCGCGGTCACTGTGAGGAAAATGCATTTCAAAATTACTGTTTGTCCTTCTGAGCACTTATTCCCTCTTACAGCTTGAACACCTAACAAGCAGGAGCCAGAGTAGTGTATACCTCAGCTGTCACTTATATACATGTATGTTGAATTTTGCTTCTGTTCACACATCAGGTGATAATTATATTTGGGTCCTGAAAGTTAATTCTGTGCCTCAAAAACAAACTGACTAAGAGCAAAAGCAAGTCAATTATCTGTAAATGATTTTTCCTGAATTTGAGCTGTTTCACTGTCTATTCTCATTTTGCTCCTCATTTCATTTCAATTTTGGCATAACATAAACTAGGCAAACAAGAATGCTTATTAGGCAGAGCATATTTGAAAATGTATATTTGAAAAACCAAAATCCCTTTCTCTTCCTATGTAAACCAGGAAGGCAGATCCCCAAGAGAAAGGTATTTATAGCTTTACAAAGCAGGATAGGTTACTTCAGTGCAGCATTGCTTGGCTTATTTTTGATTTGCCCAAACTTCTATTGAGAATGCTTTGGGTGAAAATGAGTATAGGAGAAAATTTCAACTGAAAAAATATATTCTTTTTTTTTGGTTTGGAAGCATTGCTGTTATGCCTCAGGAGAATGTGTACCTCAACTCCCCTTCTCATGCATGCACCAATAGACCTAGTTAGGCTGCATCTTTTACCTCTCCTCTTAGCACAGGGAGGCACTATGAGAGGCCCAGACCATAGACTTTGCAGAAGATGCAATTTGGTTGGAAAAGCCTACCTATAAAAAGAAGAGGACTTGAGTCAGTGAAGCACAATTTGCAAATAGAAATATTCCTCTTCATGGCCTTTTACCTTTTTTTCAATGAACAAGCCAAAATTTCTGGGAAAAAAAAAAACAATTTGATTGAAAATTTTCAGCTAGCACTAACAAAAATGATCTCTCATCCTTAGAAATCATTTTGAACATTCTGCAAGAGTAATGTGTCCTGGGAAAATTCAAATACAGGTAATTCCAGACTAGCATCTGAATTAGATTGCATCTGGGGTCTCACACTTACTGGTCTAAATAGCTGGATGGCATTGCCATATGCCTTAAACAGCTGCTGCTTTCGACAGTTGGCTGTAAGACGAATGTCACTGTCTTCATCATTCAGGGCTTCCATAACTGAAGTATGATCCTCCAGACCATGTATTAAAGGACTAATGTTTAAAAGACTTAGGTATATGCCCAGCTTTATGACTATTGAAGAACATGGATAAAACTTTGCATATCAACAGCTCAGTCTTATGGCTGGTGGCTGTAGCAGGCTTGTATTCTGGGTAGGCAACTAACAGCAAGTTAGAATTGTGTTGCAATAGTGAATTAAATTGGCCCTATATACATACACAGAAACCCATACACAAACAAAACAAAAAAAGTCAGTAAGGGATAATAAGAAATTGATACAGAAGATGTGTGTATTTCAGGATTTATCCTATATCACAGAATCATAGAATCACAGAATGGTTGAGGTTGGAAGAGACCTCTGGAGATCATCTCATCCCACCCGCACTGCTCAGGCAGGTTCACCTAAAGCACTTTGCACAGGATCACATCCAGGCAGGTTTTGACTATCTCCAAAGAAGAAGACTCCACAGCCTCTCTGGGCTACCCATTCAGTACTCTGTTACTCTTACAGTAAAGAAATTCCCCCTCATATTCAGCTGGAACATCCTGTATTTCAGTTTGTGCTCATTGCCTCTTGTCCTGTCACTGGGCATCATTGAAAATAATCCGGCCCCATCCTCTTGACATCCTCCCTTAAGATATTTGTAGACATTAATAAGATCCCCACTGTCTTCTCCAGGCTAAACAGGCCCAGCTCTCGCAACCTTTTCTCATAAGAGAGATGTTCCAGTCCTCTAATCATCTTCAGAGCCCTACGCTGGACTCTCTCCAGTGGTTCCATGTCTCTCTTGTACTGGAGAGCCCAGAATAGACACGGTACTCCAAATGTGGCCTCGTCAGGGCTGAGTAGAGCAGCAGGAACACCTCCCTCAACCTGCTGGCAACACTCCTCCTAATGCACCCCAGGATACCACTGATCTTGGCCACAAGGGCACATTGCTGGCTCATGGTCAACTTGTCCACCAGAGCTCCCAAGTCCTTCTCTGCAGACCTGCTTTCCAACAGGTAAAAATAATATATATTGTATGTTATCTATTATACATTATATTTTTATATATTATATTAAATTAGTATATGTGTGTATATATATATGTATATGTATGTGTCTGTATATTTGTGTATATATATAATATAATGTATAATATATAATAATATAATTTGCAAAGTATTGGGGGTTCTGATTCATATAATTTTTTCAGAGTTATAATTTAGGCACACAGTAGCTTATATTTTCAACAATGCAGATATCAGAAGACACCATTCAGAGTGATAATTAATCATGCATCCTGTGCCTTTACAATCATTCTCAAATCTTCCAGATCTAGTCTTGCACTGCAGAAAGTTTAAGATGATACCCTGCATCCCAGGCAGCAGCACATGCTCTTTATATCATTGCAGTTGCTGTAAAAAGTTGTGGTTACTAAAGACAACTCAACACACTCTTCAGGGAAGATAGACAGATTTATCAATCATTTTGGAAAACTATCCACCTTGATATGCCTGGTTAATTACATATAATTATATTTTTAGTAACCATTGGTGTATTTCATAGACAGATTTTTAGTCTTTTTTTTTTTTTTACCTTATTCCTTTCAGTTAGGTATTATCTTGGGTTATCTGTGAAAAAAAATGCTCACTTTCACTTTGGTGGTAGGGAAAGACAAGGAGAGGAATGGAAAAGAAGATGCTTAGTGGAATTATAGCCCCAGCTACATGGTGCCAATAATGCATTGGAGTGCAGTCTGGAAAGAGCTCATCACAATTCTCCTAGCCCAGTCATCTGGAACTGATCAGTTCTCCTGCCTCTTTTGTTTATATTTTCTGCAATTACATTTGTAATGTTCAAATTGATCTAAAGCAATGCAATTTATACAAAGAAGGGTTGTGCCAACTAAAGCCACGTCAAAATCCATTAAGGGTGACTTTGTAGGTTGAGGGAGCAGATTTTTTGAGATGGGACACATAATATTTTGACCCTCATATATTATAATATCAGTAATTGGAATATTGTAGCCAAGAGCAGGCTTTGCCATCATACTTTTTATGGATTTATTTCTTTAGACAAATGCTGTTTTGATTAATTAGTCACTTAGAAGATTCCTGATTTAGGTTAGGAGTTTGACCCAGCAAGGTCAGTTGCCGCAACATTCCATTTTGCTTTGTCTTATTTTGTCTATCAATCGGTAATTGCTATTTCAGATGCCCAGAATGGTTATTGCTTTTCAAGACGGACTAGTTTGCATGCAAGGAGCAAGGCTATGCATCTGTCCTCCATGGTAATCCAATAAAAGCTGCTCTGTGCTCCAGAAACCGGCATGTGTCCCATAGATGTAAGAAACTCAAGGCCTGAGAACTATTAAATCATTTGATCTGACCTCTCAATATCAGCTGTCAGTAAGTTTTTCTTAGATCCCCTTCCAGACCTCAATCATTTTAATCTGATTTCAGCCTTTTAGTCTAAGAAAGGCTAGATTATAGTCACAGCAGTCAAGTGGAATAGATAGAGGAGCTGCGGATCTCACAGGGGAAATAAATTGATCTGGTCAGGAATGCACTGCCACTTGCTGCTGATGAAGGCAATGAGAAGTTCCTTGAGAGAGACAATAAACGAGGCCTGATTTCCCTCCGATTTCTGCCCTGTGATTGCATTCTCTCTTGTCGGTGTCCCACACATGAAACTTGTCTCACAATTAGCGCAGTCTTTAAAACTGCCCCTGCTGTGACACTTCAGATGGTGTCCAGCAAAGGTCAAGATCAAACTACAGTCTTCTCCTCATTGGGGCATTGCTAAAGTTTCTTTTTATTTCTCCACTCCTGATCTTTATGAAGCCTATAGACACTTAATCACTTTTGAGACTGTAGATGATCAGTCAAAATTGGCTTAAGTTGGTCAACAAGGCCAAAAGGTAACAGAAGAGAAGAACACTCTGACTTAGCCAGAAGTAACTTCTGTGCTATTATAGACAGAACAAATCACTCCTGTCATCAAGACAAAAACTTGTTCCAGCTTCTGAAAATCAGTATGTATAATAGACACCTTAAAGTCTACTCCCTACGGAGGACTGAACTTTCCAGAAACCTTCAATATTCATCCTTCAGAGTTAAAACACTAGTCTGGGATTTCAGAGGCCTGAATTCCCTGCCCCTGCCACAGAGCTCTCATGAAACCATGAGGGAGTCACACCAGTCAAATTTGTCAGTGCCCCGAAGTCATAGGGGGAGGCCGAAGGCCCCGTACTTCAGACCTTGAGAAAGACATGGTTACAATGCTAAAAGTATGCTTCTGCTTATGTTATCTGGGAAAAGCTGCAGCAGGAAAATCACTATTTTGCAAGTATATGCTGTGGCTATGTAAGGATGGACAATAGCTAAACTGACAACTGTCTTGAAGGGGTGGCTGTTTCTGTAAGCCTCAGATCCATACCCAGAAAGTGGAATAGTAACACTTGGTTATTTTACTGATGTGTTTTAGAGAAAAAATGAGTTAAAGATGAAGGGAGGTCCACACACTACAGTAAAAAATGTTCACTCAAAAGCCCTAGGAGTTAATTAGCTCAACTGTGCTGTCTTGCAGGCAGAACAAACCCTGACTGTATCCAGTGATTTGCTCCATCTTACCAGCAAACTGTTCCTCAGGAAAATCTTTGCGTTGTGCTTTGTTTCTCCCTGAACATGCATAAACTATCTTAAAGTGACTCATGAGGAAAAAGTCCTTATTGGTAACAGCAGGAAAAAATATGAGTCAGGCGGAGGTCATGCTGAACCTCTGCCTGGCCTTGCTCCTCTGACTGAGTACCGATTGTGCAATCTGAGGACAGAGCAGCACTTATTTTCTCCAGGGCCCGATAGCATGATCCCATCCCCAGTACAGAGCTTGGCACCAGATGAGACTGTTGATCACACCTCACACAGGATTTGGAAGTGCTGCAGGGAAGAAAGTCCCATCTAAGACATTCTCATACTGTGTTTTTTGTTTATGACTCTAAAAGCAGGCATTTTCAAAAGAAAATCGTCTGGGTGATGGGTACTACCCTTTGCTATGAAGGCATACTTGGAAGAAAAGTCAGAGGGTCTCTCCTTCTCAGCATCCCCCCATGTGGTACAGGGACTTGAGGCTACCTGAAGCCGGCACTCGGCGCAGAGGGTTGTGTCTGCCCTGTATCAGCACTCAGTGACCCAATGGGAGCCCTCCTCACTCTGCCTCTTGCGCGTACCAGCTCTACCGATGTGCAGTCAGCTCAGTTCTCAGGCCAGGTCGTCCGTTCTCTGCAGTGAAGAACCAGGAACACAGCAGCGACACTGAGCTCATGTGTCGTTGTTGACTCAACACCATGGGGCAAGGGCAGTGTCCAGTAGTGACCAGCCTGCGGATGTGGCCAGACTTCACCGGTTTGTGCAAACGCTGCTGCCTGTATGCCTCTTCTGACTGAAACTTCTTCCCAGTTTATCCATCTTAAACCTGTACAGCATGCAGCCGTGCTATGGACAGGAAGGGCAGAGGACTGTGCATTCAGCTGGTCATTCCCCACCTTTAATCCTTTTCTTGCACACACACAAACACAAAACTTGCTTTTTTAAAGCAGATATTAGAAGCACAGAATGAAACAGCCAAAATATACAGCCCATTTTTCACTACTAGTCAACATAAAATTTAGCTGTTTCTTCCAATCAAGAGATACACAAAGAACCAAGTACATTTTTTGATTAGAGATTTCTCTAAATTTTTCCAGAACTAAGCTATAGTCCAAACTCTATAAAATGTTCCCCCATTTGTGCAAGAGTTCTTATTGCCTCATTAGACTTAGATACTTATGTAAACATCTGTTTGAGAGATCTACAGGCAAATTGTTCTCTGCAGGCTCCTATGCCAGGTCAATCAAGAGCAGAGAGGCTCATGAAGGAAGAATCTTTGAAATCAGAAATAGTGGACTAAGGGAACCTATTATATAAAGATATGTAAAGGGTGCAAATTATGGCACCCTTACCCTACTCCTACTGTGTGAATAATGAGTGAGGACTTCAGGAGAGGTTTAAAAGAAATCAGCACATTTTTACCTCATCAAAAGGTAAATAGATTCATTTAGAAGAAGGAAGGCATTACGTTGTTTTGTGAAGGAATGTCTTTTCTTTTCTTCTGTTAAGACATCCCAACAAATACTGGATTGCTAAAAATAAAGGAAGTAGGGAGGATGGGCTTTTTAAACCAAGCAAATAAAACAGTATGCAATGGAGGCTGAAGGCAGAGGGAAGCTTGGGTTAAAAAAAAATTATAATAAATTTAATCTTTGTGCTAAAATATAATGACTAGACAAGTTTGAACTCAAATCTTTGTTTCTGGGGAAGTCTGAAGAAACAGAAAATGCACCAGTAGCTTCACAGATCTCACCACTGAATTGGAATTTTCTTTTCTTTTCTTTTTTAATAAAATACTGGTCTTTTGTCAAATGTAACTGTTGTTTTAGAAAAAAATTCTGCTCGGAGATCGACCCTAAATCACCAGTGGGATTAAAATCAAAGGATCTATGGGTCTTCCACTCTCTTGCTTACCCCCCCCCCCCCAAAATATTATAAATGACTTTTAAGTACCGCTGCAACAGCTGTCTGTCAGAATGAAACCAAGTCCAAACAAATATTCAAACTTGCCCAGAAGGTACTAGTAGGTTAAAACTCTCTCTGAATTACACAGCAGAAGGCGATTCGTGTCCTGTTCTGATTCTGCATTTTGACACATATACATTTGCCATAGTTTACCCGGCAAATGACTTCTGTCATCTCAAGCATCTGCTGAGTTTGAACTTTGGCTTAAAAAGAGAAGAGCAATACTCCAGTATGCACAGCCTTTTCCAGCATGCTAACAAGACTTATTTCACCAGTACCTGTGAATTAAGTAATGGAAGAGTGGAAATCTAATATTAGCCCACAGAGCTCACACAGACGGGGTGCTTTGCAAGACTCTGTGCAGCTAGAAGAAAGCCTCCATCCTTGGAACACGAGTTTTACATTACATTGGGGAAGAACCACGCTCTGTCTCAGCAGAGTTTCTCAGCGCTGATATTTCCACTCCTGATGCCAGGAAAACTGTTGCTGTTTCTACACCCTCTCCTATATGCACTCCTGCCTCAGTTAGATAGCACTGTCTTTTCCTCAAGGTACTCAGCAAATTAAAATCATTCCTGGCTCTTAAAAGCATAAACTGCTGCCACAAATATTTGCGTTTTCTCCATAATACCATAGTGCTGAAAGGGAACATAGATATCTAAACCCTAATTTGGAAAAAAGGCTGTGTTGCCTCACTAGCTTGGTAATCCATAAGAGAAACAGAAACAATCAATGACTTTTTTGCAAACCTGATCAAGAAAAAGGAGAGTGCCTGGCAAGGAGGTAACCTAAGTTGAATGTTTAGAACCGAAAGGGACTTCACACAAGTTCTTTGCATCCTAAGTTGAAAAGAAAGATGCATAACAAAATAAAAGGAAAACAATTTTCTTGATTTTTCTTTCCTTCCAGTTTTCAGAATGCAAAAATCCCAACTAAAATTATTTCACTCTATTAACTTAAAAAAAAAAATTTACTGGATATTGAGAGCAGATATTTAAAGCTCAAACGATGCTTTTCAAAATGTTTATTGGCTTGTGAAAACAGTGGGTTATTTACTGAATCTGTTCTGTACCCTTAATTAGCACAAATGCCAGTAGAGAAACTTCCTGTGCGCTTTCTCCCATGCATGAGAAAAATTCCTCAGTGAAAATAGATTTTAATTCCATTCTTGAAATCAAACATCTGGCTTTCATTAAAGAGACACATGATCCTGTCCTTTGTGAGATTTGGATTGCAAGTGCTCTGGGGCAGAGAGTATTTTTCTTTGTTATTTGCTACTGAAAATGATAGGGCCTTCAGTTTATAGAAATAATAACAACAATGCTACTCCTGAAGGATGACAATAATATGATTGTTGTCATGATTAACATTAGTACGTCTTTCAAATGCCAAGTATAAATATCAGCACACACCATATTCTATCACTCTTCATCTTTATAATTCATTTCTAATATATTCTAAAAACCACTGAATCTTGTCCTGCTCAAGGTTGTGAGCTCATGAACTGATTTAAGGCCAAAATTCCCATTGAAACATGGGAGTCAAGGGTATGTCACTCTTCTCAAAAAGGCGATACTGCTGATATAATCATGCGCATCACTTTAATGAGAGACACCAGAATGTGTGTGCACTTCCCTCTGAAAAGTAGCAGGCAAATGAAATAGGATTGCATCTAGCACATTTTCATTTATTTGCTGTTCTTGGCTTCTCAAAGATATGATGGGATGGATGGATCAGAGCCCACTGGCGAGGTCAGAAAAGGCTTTATGATAGTCTACAAAACTTTCAAGCCTCAGCTGCATAGGATTTAAGAAAGCAAAAGCTTAGCTGATGACAATAGTGAACTAATACTTTGCATATATGCCCCTGACTCTAAGTAATCGTGCACTAAGATAAACATCTGAAGGCAATGCCATTCTTCGCTTGTAAAAGATCTGTTTTTGATAGAATCTTTTACTTCCCGGAGCAAGATGGACAAGAATCATTTTTTGAAAAAGCTGTTGGCCACGGGACAGGATATAGAGCAATACACAGAATTATCTACTTTGGGCATTGGAAAAGCTCACAGGATGAGATCCAAGTGCTCATAAACTGCAGCAGATGGATAGATTCTTAATCAACACTCTGAGAAAATTATCCTGATTTCAGTGTGGGAACTTGAAGCTTCTCCCAGGATTTGGTGAGTATGTATCCTTATCAGCATGGTGGGAACCTCCTGGTACAGAAAGACACAGAAAAGCATCCTTTAGTAACAAGTATATCTTTATAGTAACAAGGGTCTAATAATAAAAGCATTTACTATACGATCCACAACTAAAGAAATGTTTTCATGTTAAAAATTACAAGTTAGAGACAGTTATGCATTCTGAAGAGCTGCAGTTACACAACACAGCCCAAAATTTAACAAATTGCCTGGAGTTTCACTGGGCAGAGGTGTGATGTAGACCCGGAATAATGGGCTCTACATAATTCTTTAGTCCTCTGGCCACAGAAAAAGAGGAAAAGTCAGATTTTTTTTCCATTTAAGAAGATTCTAAAGCACCCTCGAAAGAAAATATAATCAAAAGGAGCTAAAGGCAACTTCCAGCTACACTGATAAGCCATTCCTTTTAGCTGTACCAAGCACAAAAATTCTTTCTTTCTTTTCCCCATAAAGATCTGAATTCTGAAAAGTCATGTGCCTAAATTATGCAACCATCTAGTCCCTGCTGAAATGGGCTGATCTTCAATCTAGAGTTGCCTAAAATTAAATTTGAGAAGACTATTTTCCTAGAAGTGTAAGAGTTGTGCACATAACTCAATATCCTCTTATAAAAATCTGTTCTGCATTCCTATAAACAGAACTAATGATTATCCAGCAGAAGGAGTTTTTGTATCTAATTTAGTTGCAGCTCCTCTTCTCTGTTTCCCTTTTACATTTCCACCAGTCTAAGCAGTAAACGTAGATGAATCTGATTTGTTTAGTTCGTTTCTTAACAGTTTTGGTGTTCCTTCTATATATATATGCACATGTACATGCATGTATTCAAGTATATATATATGTACATATATATGTATATATTCACAAATACATGTGTATGTACATGTATACACAAACACATACATATACATATATGTCTGTGCATGCATTTGTATGTGTACATACACATATGCACAAAGATATAATCATTGCAAGGGAAATGGTGATTCAACAATGTTAATATGTAAATTTAAAATGATAGAAATCTATTGGTGTGTTGAAACTTGATTTTACAAAACTGATTTTGCAACCGTGATTACACTCTTTAAGCATCACAAGTCATACAGAAAGTGTGATGAGGAAGGACCAGGTCTAACACACATGGAGATGACAAAGGAGAAAAAAAGGAAATAGAAGCCATAGCTTCCATTAAAGTCTTGGGCAACTGTGTAATCAGTGGGCAGGGAAATGGCTCCCTGTGCAATAGATTCTCGAGTCTGGTGTTGTAAACACCTTCTAGAATTTTATCTATCAGTTTAGTTTAAGCCTCTGTCCCTAACAAGTCTTTACATGCACATTATAAAGGCAAATCCCAAAGCACCTTATTAACTTGTTTATTCTTTCCAGCTCTCTGCATTCAAGCTAAATCATATTATATAATTAACTTCTATGAAAACAAACATATTTTGTTTTGCATGTTTAAGGATCAATTCAAAATCTCTTCTTTTCAAAAAAAGTATTTAACTGACTTAGTTATGATCATTTTGATATCTGAATTATCTTCCTATACTATGAAAAAAAGGGAGATACTACTGAAGTTATGTTCAAAATCATTAAGATATAAAAGTCTGTAACTCAAATACTGTATTTCAATGATTTAGACAACTTGATCGTCTCTCCTGCAGGGGAAGTCAAATTCATTATTTTTAGCAGGTAGGATTAACAAGGTGTTCTTAACATGCCACCAGGTTCATCCTGCAGTATGCTAATATTTTTTCTATTGAAAATCCTTGCCTCCAAATTGCAGTGTTCAACTGATTCAATTATTAGCAACTTCTTCTGGCAAATAAAAGGCAACGCGTCTCAACTATGCTGGATGACATTCGTTTGTACGGGAAAGGGAAAGAGACAGTTACCATGTAAACAAAAGAAAAACACGAACAAAATCTCGCTTGCTCAGTTGAGCTCATCACTGGCTAAGCTTGATTTTGATCAGCTGTCCCATCAACAGCAGGATTCACTCTAATAGAATTTACCATAAAAGGAGATTTAGGGGTTTACTGTTATCAGAGGGATTGACCAAATATTAAAATTCCAACAGTAAGAAAAAAATCAAGCTATTTTAAACCATTGATTTTAGCATGTATTTGTTTTCTAGATGTGTAATAGGTCCATTGTGGCTTTCATCAGAACAGCTCTGCATTATATATTTCATGACTTTATAGTCAGTTCATGCAAGCTTGTTTCCAGTGTTAATATAGTCCCCAAAAATGCAGAATGTGGGAATTCTCTGAGTGTACTCCAGCCTGAGAAACCGGTAAAGTTTTTGTCCACTTCTTCTCAGTGTATTCCAGGAGAAAAAGACATTCAGCTCGTCCTTTATATTGTTGGAAGCTGAATTCACTGACAAAAATGCCCTAACTGTACAAGTGATAGGAAAAACTACTGTTATTCAAGGGAGTTCAGTGGACCTGCAGCAGTTTGCTTGCCTGAAGCCTACTATAGAAATGAGGTCTTTACATTGATCTACCAAGCACAAGATACTGTGAGTGTATGAGGTTACATTTAAACCATATCATGTATATTGAATGGATAATAAAATGTCATATAGAGATACATTAGAAAAAGATTCTTGCATGCCATGTGAAGACATGATTTTTTAAGATGCATTTGAAAATAAAGGAAAATTTAAATTATATTCTAATAAGCTATTTATGATCAGTTCAAACTAAGTTTCGCTGAAAAGAAGCTTGAGAAAACACAAGAATGTCTTTCAGTAAATATTTATGGAAATACAGAAAGAGGAACAGAAACATGGTCATAAATTTGCCTGGATGAATAGAAGATGTCATTAGTATTCGTTAAGGAACATGGGGTTCCTCCTCTTGGGGGAATCACAGTGGAAAATTATAAACAGATTTTTTTGCACACAATCATAAAATAAATTCCCAGTTCTGTAGTCAGTGCTGGAGATATTGCCAGGCAACAGGAAATGATTGTCATATATTGAGAGAATGCCCTGAATTTATTATTTTTAGGTCTTCCATAAGTGACACAACTCAAAGTTCTGACTAGGTTTTGTTCCAGCGAATCCATATTTCAGGCTATTCATATGTCCAGAAGTTTCACCAAATTTAAAAACACAAAAGCATCTCCTTCTTTCACTAAAGTATGTAGCTATCAAGTGATAACAATCAGTACACAGTTTAATGGAAATTAAGGGTTTGGTTATGCCCACTCAACATTATCCTTCCACCCCAATCAGAACTTTGGGAAGATCTGTGAGGGCAAATTGCCTTCTCTTACAGTCAGGACACACCTGGTGTATGCATTACAGGAATGCACCAAGCACACTGCATGGACTACTGCAGTTATTTCCAGTAGGAATGCAGTCTTGATGTCAGTGAAGCCACCATAACCCTCAGTAATTTTTTCCAGTGGTTGATTGTCCTCACTGTTAAAATTATCCTGCATTTTGTTCCTTCTCTGAATTTATAAAGCTATATCTTCCAGTTCTGGAAGCTCATGTTTTTTGCTGTTGGATTAAGTTAATTACCTTTTTTGCTTAGAACATTTTCAGAGGAAATGCTTCTGTTTTCCCTAATTTTTTTTAATTGAAGAGGAGATGATGTTGAACGGTTCAAGCCCTAGAAACAAAAAAAAAGGGAAGGGGGGTAAAGCTATACTAGAAGCCATAAATTTAGTGTAGAGTTAGTGAGGGGTTTTATGAACTATTTACGTGGAGAGGTGTATTACATGATTGCAACAGCCCTTTTTAAATTGAGAAATTTTTAATCCTGCAGAATTTGAGGTAGGTAACAATGATAAATCAAGTAATTTTCAAATATTTCCTGTAAAATGCAAATGCATATATAATCTTTAAACTTTAGTCTATTAATGATTTGGCATTGCATATTTCTTTTTTAAATATTAAATATTTGGATGTTCACCTTTCTCAATAGTATTTTTTCTACATTTGCTATAGACTAAAAATATGTGTTTAGCCAGATTTTTTCAGCTAAGCTGGTAACAGATAATTTGTTAAGCTATGGTGAACTAGAACACTTGCAATTGTCTCTCCATACCCACCAGTTGCAGCCACCTGACAGATGGAGGTGCAATTAGTCCGAGCCCAGTTTTTGATAACTGTACACTGAGCAGCTGCTATCCTTGTGTTGGTACACACTCAGATAGAGGGCTATCCTATAAATGAGTATCTGGAATATTCAGCAAACACATTTGATCCAGGACATCTCCAGACACTCTCTGCTGCAAGGTTTTTGTAGATACCTGGTTCTAACTTAAAACACCCTGAAAAGTAGTGGTAACTTTCCTCTGAGCTAACTCCTGGCTAAAGAAAACAAGTCACATCTTAGTACAAGAGTGAGTGGAGTCCTCTGTCTCATTCCCATAAAAGCTGAAGTGCAATACAGGCAAGAAGAAAGAAACCATTTGAGACTGAGGAAGGGGAAAGGAGTAATTAGGAAAAGCAGAGAAAATGAAAGAGAGAAGATAGGAAGGAAGGATAGAAGGAAGGAAAAGACAGAGCTCCATGTTGCTAGAAATAGCCTTTGCCAATTACATATAGAATGTAATGCCTCCAAAGGACCCAATTAAGGCAATGGAAATGTAGAAGCACTAATGCAGGGATGAATCATCTGACCTAAAACAGAGGAGATGATGAAACATATAAGGGAAGAAAGTATGTCACTTTAGCTTTAATAGTATAATAATTCCAGATATAATCTCTCAAAAATATTTGGCTAACAGAAACCCCACACTAGTGTTGGTTACTACAGCTTTATGCAGGTACAGTGGAGAAATTTTCTATTATAAGCTGCAGCTAAAAATGGGCAGTCTGCCTCTTTGTTGGTCTCATGCACAAAAACTAGCTAGTACAAAATACCACACATGCTAGCCCATCGCCAAGAGTGCCACTGTCAATGAAGTATGCAAATTAATCTAAAGATCAATTCATCTTCGTAAAATAGTATGTCATGTATGTCATAAATCATAGAATCCCTTCTCAATTTCTCTCTTCCTGGACAGTGTTATACTAACAAATAAAATGAGACACCACAGACTAGCTCTCATGACATTGTAGGTTTCCAGCAGTTATGAAGCAATGGGGAGAAGGTTTCCAGAGCAGAGACCCTCTACATATTCCTAGAGCTTGTATAGCCCTACTTGAAATGAAAAAATGTCCAGCTGAAGGGAAAAAATCATATCCCAGCAACTGGGCGACATTGTAGAGATGAGAGGGCAGAATTTCTGTTCCACATCACACCTTTCTGCAGATTGCTGGGAACAAATATACTCCTTCAGTAACTCCAGCATCCATTAACAAGAGTATGGCAGTCAGAGTCCTCAGCTGCAGATTTAAGACTATTTCTAAATCCCTGCAATCTACCTTCTCCTCTAGCCTGGAAAAGGCTGAACTGAACTCTCCTGCATGTTACATCTGCTCCATATAGGCTCTAGTATATTAGATTCCAGGAGCAATTCTCCTGTATGTTCTCCTAGCAGCATGGTACCCACAGTCTTCTCTTACTTCAACTACCTCTATCATCCCCATACAAAGGGAAATTTGGGGTTTCACCAGATCATCCCCAACACAGAACCTCCCATTAATATTTAATATAACTTTAATACTACTTTATGCAACTTTGGAAATATGAGGAGACCTTAACAGAAGGAAGAATAGCCACATACCCTGGAAAGACAACAGTTAAGTCCCTCTATAGACCCTATGTAGCTCTGAAGTGCTCAGTATTTTCTGTACTTTGAATTAGCATTTGGTAAGTGTCATCAGCGTCTAACCCACTGTTAGAATATACCTGCATGATGTTAAGGCCAATGTCAACCTAAGATTTCTCTAGTCATGAGCCATCAGGTACTGCAGCTAGTAAAATGTTTTTTTCATATCTGCAATACAGACCATATGTATCAGACATACATAAAATATCACAAAATACAAAAATAAAAAAGGTTTAGAACAAAGATTTGTCTGCATCTCTTCATCCTTTCTATGATGATGCTGTTCAATTTCCTAATTTATGCCAAAAAAAAAATCAGGTACACAGTCTCTTGTGATAACACGTCATGTGCACTAGAATGCTGAAGCTGCCCTGCAGTCTGCCCAAAAGCACATTAGTTGCAAGGTGGAAGTCTAGTTTCAGCAGAATTGACACTTAATATTGTACACTGAGACATATGCAGCACACATGCATTTGGGCAACCACAGAATCTTGGCTGAGATTCAAGAATAGAGGTAGACCATCTGAAGTCTTCCTTTCTACGCGTCCTTCTCCAAAGAGTATTCTAGCTGTACTGGTGGTGTGCAGGCTACAGCTATGAGCGCTACCAACAGAGCTAAGAGAATGACACTGGAGGTAGTAATGCTTGTGTAACTCAGGGAGAGGAAGCCAGTTGTGTAATCGCATGGATACATTTTCTCTCTTCACATTCAGCTTTCTAAACAACATCTATATGTAGCATTGTGTAAACACATATACCTATCAAATCCCAAGAGTGTAACACTTTACAGTGAGTTAGACCTAAAGACCTAAAGCAAGATTCTTGCACTGAAGGGGCAGACAGCCTTTCTGCTGTTCACGTATAATTTGCTCGTACAGAATGAACTGCCACAGGGAATTGGAGGGGAAGAGTGTCAAATTGACACATTAGCAGGTCATGCGAAAAGGTCTCTTCCAGAACAGTGTCTTTGTACTTTCCAGCCTTCCTACACATTTCAGGCAGTCAAAACTGCAGAATGTTTACATAATAAATCCCCTTTCTGGTTTGGGTCTGAATTTATCATGCAAAGAATGAAATTTGACAGTGAAGATTTGACAGTAAGAAATTCAGCTAGTAGCATGAATCTAAAGACATCAATAATTTGGTATCTCAGTTATTTTTGCTATGCCACTTGAACTTTCTACTCAATAATAAATAAATCAGTACTGAAATGACATCAGTAAGACTGCACAGGCCATAAAACTGCAAAAGTTGACCCACTCTTTTTACAGGGCATTATTTCCATATTCACAGCCTAAAAGCAAGTTTCAGCTCCCCATCATAGTCTTGTCTTTATAGAGCACAAAAAGGCATTGAATTAAGTTTAAAGTTTTTATAAAGTGCCAAGGTCTCCTTGAAATACCTGCTTTGTAGTCTTAAAACCAGCATTTAAATGTAATTTATGAAATAACTTAGGGACAAAATAGCATCCTCAAATACAGTATGTGTAACACTTCCAGGCTCTATAAACTCAGAAAACTTCACATAAAAATGATACAACATTTCTGGCACTATTTGATGAAACAAAAACATGCAGAGACAATTTTTGAGTAAATCTATAATGAAAATTCAATTTCCATACTTCTTTCTGATTTTGTATTTGTTACTTTGTGAGAAGTTACCACAAATTGCTTTTAAAAATCAGATACAATTTTCTTAAAAGAAACACACACAAATGCACTTGCTGCAACCTGGAAAATTGCTACCTATCTCTGTGTTACTCGAGGCCAAACTGTCTGATTGATACTGAGGAATTAAAGCATCAAGCTCACTCCATGAATATTCCATAGCACTAATAGCTCTTCAGTGCTTTCTCTGATCCACTTACACAAACCTTCTAGAGAACTGAAGCTCTAGTCACAGTGCCTTCTGCCAAGAAATTTGATCCCTAAAACCATGATTACAGGAAAACAGGATGATAAACATAATCATTGTACTAATGCAAAATTTCACATGATCAATCCATTTACCTTTCTTGAAAGTAAACTTTGCTCAACATGACTAAAAGCACAAGCCTTCCTTTTTTTCTAACAAGCATGAGACACTTCATTTTGCTTTGTTTTTCCTCTCTTGGAGTTAATATAGGGATATCATTCTAGAATATGCTGGCCATATTAAGAATGTCTGTTTTTCCTATTTACTTTTTCACCGATTTCTTTATATACAATTTGTCTGAAATAAAGAGCTAGGATGTACACATCTGTATCCAGAAAATCAAAGCCACTTTTTAAATTTGTCTTTTTTCCATTTCCACTGTAGTCACAATACTCTGTATCTTATTTGTAAAGAACCTCAGAAACCAAACTCCAACTGAAGTTAATCAGAGCTGTGAAAGCAGGTAACAGTAATTCACAGCAGGTCTGCTGCACCATAACAAATTTTGTATCTTAGTTGCCCTTGCACCTTTTTTTCAATGTATCTAGGATCCACGAATGGCTTACCAGATACAAATGAAGGTACCTCATTTTTAAACAACAATCACTGTAGTAACATGACCATCTTCCTGCTTAGAGAATGCATGCCTTAATATCTGTAGTGTATTTTTTTAAAAACAACATTGTCTGACCTTTGGAACTATCACCTTTTAAAGTAGTTTTTTTAAGTAGTGTTTACTAGTATGTAGTCGTCTTCTATGGTAATATCACTATATAGTTTGCACTAGTCTGGCAGCATTTATCTGAAACAGTCTGAGCTCTTAGGCATGTGGATTGTGAGTGGAAAATATTAACTAGATTCTGCTATTCTCAGAAGAATGAGGATGACAGCTCGAAAAGCTCAAAATGTGGCACTCAAACTGCAATACCAGGAATGAAGGCAGAAGTTTTATATTATACCACATCATAATTATTTTCCTGTTGAGAAATCTAAACCTTAAGAAAAAGTTTTGCAGTGGTACTTTGCCTTGAAATGATTACAGAAACATTGCTTCTTTTGTAATACTCTGATTGTATATCTTACTGCCGGTTTGTCATTCTATTCCCATTCTCTCCAAATACCTGCAGTGTCAGTTCTTCTCTGATAAGTGATAGGCTCTAGCTAGAAAAAATAGGATTTCTATTTACCTACTAACAGTCATTATGAGGTTTCATACAAACTTATTAAAGAAGCAAAAAATGAGTTTTCTTTTTCATAGACAGCTGTCAGCAATAATAATGTCAATATTCTTTCTAATGAGCATTCTTCTTTCTTTATCCTTTCCCCTTCTCTTTCCACAGCACAAGTTTTCCTCTAGAAAATCATTATTCAGCTGCTGAACTATGGTTGCCTAAGGGTTTCTCAGCTACTTCTCTGTGGGAAAAAAAAAAAGAAAAAAAAGAAAGAAAAAAAAACACTATTGTCATAAGTTCTAAAATAATCACATAGGGTCGAAATCTTCACTGGAAAATTTTAGAGGTCTATAAATCAAAAAGGGCTGAAACTACTGCTCTAGAAAAAGGAAGCCTAGCTCCCAGGATATGACTTTATTTTAAATATTTTTGTATTGAAAATAAAACAAGTAACTACATTAAAAAACAAGCTATGCAGAGTACACCACTTTGTTCTACAGTACAATATTTGCATCACAAAAAAGAGTAACTTTTTTATTCTTACACATAAAACCAATGCAAGTATATTACAGTTTTCACATACACATGTAATTTTTTCCCTAAAGGCCATGTACAATCATCCACGTTTTTTAAATCATTTACTTCACATTCATTTTTTGCACAGGAACAGTTTTTGACAAAATTCCATTGATTGAACTTGCTGGCAAAAATGATCAAAACCAAATCTGAACAGCTACTAGATGCTCTGGATGGAAAATAAATCTTGTACTCAACAAAGATGCATTGGGTCGTAACAGCTGCAACCACACACAACTAGATGAAAAGCATATCAATCTAAGTGCTCCATAGAAGCATTTAAAATTAGAAATATTAAAAGATTTGTTCATGAACATGCTACTCTGAGGGAATGAGAAAATGTTCAAATAAATCTGAATAAGTATATTTGAGAAAATGAACCTACATACAGACAACTTAAATGCCAAATAATTCTACACCATTAATTCCTGGCCTAGATTCATTAACATCAAGAAAAATCTTATTTACAAGGAATTTAAGCATCTATACAACTTTAAATAAAGTCAGCTTCTTAGACATATTTGTCTAAGACATAGCTGTCTTCTGTCCTTTGAAACCACAAATATTTTGAGAATTTTGTTCAAAATTTTCCCAAATGAGTGGCATAACTGCTGTCTGGTACCAATATACCACAAGCCACCCTGTGGACTTTGTTCTAACAGCTGCAGTATCACTGGGAGTTTGACAGATCCAGAAATGCTGATAATAAGTAATAGCACAATAACACATATTTATAGGTGTACATGCACGTATGTATGTGAGCAGACCTTAACATACCTTTTTCAGCAGGATAATACTAACATGGCTGTTCTCTGTCTGTGACACAGGCCGTTTTGGAGAGTTGTGGATGAAAAAAATAGTTATACAAGACCAATTTGCTTCTGTCTGGATGACAAATAACTGAGCATTCGTGAACAAGTTAGCTGTGTTCCTTGCCAGATTTATGAGCTCAGGTTAGTTTCACAAAAGCTCTTCTAGTAGCACTGCTGATTTCAGTGCATAAATCGGTTTATACTAACAGAGGAACTGTTTTCCTCATTGTCTGTTCACATTACAACACTAGGCCCGCTGTTCTGCCAATGCACATCTCTACATACTCATGCAGCAAGTCAGATCAGCAAAGTATTGCAGATTAAGCCAAGCGGTTTGTTTGGGTTTTGTGCTAGCTTGTCCCCTGAGCACATTAATACCAGGAGAGAAGAGGCACCGGCCCAAGTGTGTGAACGAAAAAAAAATGCTCCTTTTACAGACAGTTTAAAAAGTTTGTGAAATCACCGAAGGAGTTAGCAATGACAAAAAGCAGATCTAGAAAGGGGAGCAAGTAACTTGACCCAGTGAGGTATGCTGCAAGTTTTCTTTAATGCGGCTTGACTATTTGCCTTGACTCTGTGGCCAAAGGATTTAAACACAGCACTGAAACACATTATAAGGATTCTGGTAACTATTTCAGAACACTTGTGACCTACGTAGAATATCTAAAAATGTATTATTTGAAAACCTGTACATGGATTAAATGCTACTCTCTAGAATTTGAGCAGTCTTCAAAGAAGTGATAAAGGGCCAGATTAGCCTTCAACAGGAACACAAATCTCCTTATTCTAATGTACATTTAAGAAGAAACTCTTCAAATTTTAATAGTTCTATTTTGGCATATAAAACCCTATTAAGGTGTTTAATTCAAACTGGCTCATTTCAATGAAAAGAAAGCCTAAAACAAAGATAAAGCCGACTATGTTTTTTCAAGTTGTACCAAGATGAACGAGTTTTAAAGGGTCAGATCCAAAACGCTCGAATGCAAAAGGACTAGGCTGTGAAGACACCACAGGCAGATCACTGGAAAACGAACTTTTTAGGAGCAGGAGACTGCATCGGAGTCTGCCATACATCTTAGAAAAGCAAGATTAAACATATATATTATATACACACACACACACATATATATATATATATAAATTAAGTGAACTGCAAATTAGTCCTGACCGCAGAGACGAGCCCCAGCAGACCCCTGTCCTCAGGCAGCCAGGCTCGGGGCAGGGTGGATGCGAGGGCTGCCACAGCGGCACCCTGCCAACCCCGCTGCCGCTCCGCCCGGCCTCACCGTGACACGGGGCCCAAAACAGGAGGTGATGGGGGTGCGCGTGGGGGGGAGAACGGCCCCCTCGCGACCGCCGCGCCGCGCCTCTCGCCGCCTGCCTCCGCTTCCCTCCGCGGCGCGCTCCGCCGCTGGCGCTGGCGCGGGGAAAGCGAGGGCAGCTGGGGACATGGCGGGGGAACGCGCTGGTTTGCCGGGACTCCCCGCCAGGAGGTGCCGGCCGCGGCCCGCCCGCTCCGCGCGCCGCGGGCGGCCGCGCTACCTGCGGGGGAGGGGCGGCGGGTGGGGGATCCCCGCAACCGTCTCTCGCCACCACCCTCTCCGCCGCGCCAGCGCCTCGCCCCCCGCGCCAGCGCCGGCCAATCGGAACGCTGCGCACGTGACGAGCGTTCCCTTCGATGACCTCATCCCTGGTGTGGGATGACGTCAAATTCAAGATGGATGGAATCACGGCGGTGGCAGCAGCGCGCGCGGGCGAATCGTGAAAGGAGGCGCCGAGGGGGGCAGCAGGGGGGGGCGCGGCTGGCGGCGGAGAGGGTGAGTAACGGCCGCGTCTCGCGCCCGTTTTGGGGGCTGCCCGCGCCGCATGGGTCTCCCCGTGTACAAAGGCGTCTTTTCCTGACGTAACTCTGAGGTGTTTTTTTTTTCCCCCACCGAGCGGGGCTGCGGTCCCCGAGTAGGGCAGTGCGCCTGCGCCGGTTACGAAACTCGGCTCCCTCTGCGTCGCGCATGCTCTATCCGCCCTGAGGAAACGGCCGGTGCCCGTTGCGCCGGCACACCCCCGCCACATAGCCCTGCCGGCCTCCCTTGTGCGCATGCTCTGTGTCCGCACTGCGCTCCAGCTGTCTCCCTGGCGCGTGTGCTGTGCCCTCCCTCTGCCAGATTGGCGGAGCTGCGCCTGCGCGGTGGACGGAGCCGGGGGAGGGGCAGGCACTGCCTTCGCTTTCCTTCACGGCGCATGCGTTGCCTGGCGGGGAGGCGGGCCGTGCCCGCGAGCGTGCGCAGTGAGGTGGGCGAGGGGAGGGGGGAACGGAGCTGCGGGGGAGGGTCGGCATCGCGGGAACGGCGCGCGCCTGCGCCCCGCTGAGGAAGAGGGGGGCGCGCGCGCGGCGTGGGCGGGAGGGGGCGCGCGCCGGCCGCGCGCGTGCAGGTGGCAGCGTACCTGCCCTGCGGCGGCCGCGCCGCCTCGAGTAGGCGGTTACTCGCCGCCTCGCGCCACCGCAACGGCTGCGCGGGTGCGAGCCGGCGTCATTATGTGTCCAGATCGGATGTGGGTCTAGTAAAGTACTGAACCTAAAGGAAAAGCTTCACCTAAAGGAGTTACTTGTATGAGCCATGGAACACTGCAGTATCTGATTCATCGTGTACTGAATAAGCTCTTTTTAATAATTAAATGGTACTCATTTAAAAGCTATTCATTTTCTTGTAGTAATCACTGTAGAAGTAAGAACCAGGTAAGCAGTAGATGTAAGGAAAGATTGTGATGACTTGCATTATCACACAACTTTTAGCGACTACAGTTAAGATTTTGTAATTAAGATATAGTGAACATTTTTATCCTTAGAGCAGTGTTAACATGAAAAGATATATTTTGAATATATTTATACAGCAAGGCTTTGCATATTAAATCAAGAGCAGTAAATGCTGTGTTACAGGTAAAGCTAGTATTGCTTTATGTTTGTGTTGCCTAAACACTACTAATTATAATGTTCTGTTCAGACTTTGCTCAAACTTGGACAGACTTCAACTGTTTTGATTAAATTTTTCCATCAGCTTTGTGCTGATGTTTTTGTGGGGATGTTTTGAGCAAACTTCAGCAGCTATTTTTATAAGCTTTRTTTGCAAAAACAAATTTGGTGGCTATTCTGGGGGAAGGGAGATCTGGCATCCTTTTTTGTGAGAAGTTTTACTAACCTCATGCTATGGAGTTATAGTCTGATCAGATGATCTGGTTTATTCTAGCTATAGAAAGTCTGTGCAATCTGGCCAAATTATGAACATTTGAAAAATTACCATTTACTTGTTCTCAGTAGGGATTTGCAGGGAGACTTTACAGACTGCAACCTCTGGAGCTGCAACGGTGTCTACCAGCAGTTTCTCCAGCTGTGAGCTCCCTGAGCCTACTGGAGCCAAGACTACTCCCGGGGATCAGAACTGAGAGTGGGTGACCATGTCTCTTGTGTTCTCAGTGATGTTTTTGCTCATCCACTGATTTCAACATTAGTCTACAATCCAAATTAGGGTTACAGTCTTAGTGACTTGGGTTGACACTTAAGGTATCTTCTCCTTTACATTAGCAATCTAATTTAATGTATATGTATATAAAAAAAGTCAATAGCTTGTAAGAAATTCCAAAAGTCCTCTCTGCACTATACACTTATTTGTGCAAAAGTATCATAAATCTGAGCGTTTGTGCTTGCTTTTTCCTGCTGCGTAGGTTCCATGTGGTAGAGTGACATTCTACTAGTTAATTCAGATTCAAAACACTTCTGAAGTTGAGAATCCTATATATCACTAAAAGCTTGAAATCAATAAGAGAATGGATTTTGTAAGTTCAACTTTCTTTTATTTGTTTGATGCTGGGGTGATACTTAGTGTTTAAAAAAGAAGGTGATACTTTGATCGTATTCATAGTAATGGCTGACTGCCTTCCTTTAAATTAGCTGCATTCAAGTAGAGGCACACCAACGTTTGTTTGATGTAGAAGAACTTTACAGAAAGCTGTGAGCTGTCATTCTGCACTGAAGTTGTCTATTCTACTGAAGTTCTTCAGTAGCTACTAGTCAGTTACTGTTAAATAGTTGAGTAGATTTCACTTACAGTTTTCAAAATTGATAGTTACTTTATTTGCAAAAAAGTAATAACTATGGTTTATAAACAAGTATAGACTTAAAGGGTAGAGGGAGGAGAAGCTGGAGAGAGGAAGTTGGGGAGGTAACCACTGTCTGGTATACACTGCACTGGGAGCTGCTATGCTGTGAGTTGCACACTGCAGTTGCAGCTATTCTCAGCTCTCATTGAAAGGAACTCTCAACTTTTGATTTAGTGATCTGTTTCACAATGAATAATATTACTTCTAATGATCTGAGTGAGTTCTTCAGAAGGAAAAAAAATGTTTAGAGATAGCAAATTCCTTTGTTGTAAGTGGGAAGGCTGCAATATGCCCTGCTTTAAAATATATCTTCTGAGCAGAGTGAATTTCTTTCCCCAAGTATTCATGCTATAGATGTAAAATTAGTCTATGTGCTATAATATTTTTCCTTTTTTTTCCTTTAATGATGATATTTAAGACAGCAATAATACTACATTTTCTTTCATTTAGCAGTGGAATAAGAAATCATCTGTGGTCTTTGCTCATTGGCTACTTTCTGCATCATGCTGCTCTAGCATGCTGCTCTACCTAGTTCAGGTATATTTTATGAACAAGAAAAGGAARTGTTCAGCAACTTTTCTATCTTTCTAAGCTCATTTTACCTCCTACCACTGTCAGTTGAGAAATTTTATAACCAATGGTGTTGGGAAATTTCTGTTGTCTTTCCCCCTTAACAGTCTCCTCTATCATTTGCCAGTATCTTGCCTGTAGTTAATGATGGCTGAACAGAGTTTTCTTTGGATCATTCAGTGAGCAGAAGATACCTACTTTCCTTGAATCATATATTTCTCACTTGACAGTTTCTTAGGGTTAGCCCACATTTCAGCTTTTGTACTAGTTTTGTGTGTTTCTGATTAAGAGCATGACTCTCTCCTTTTTTTTTTTTTTTTTTTCAATATATTTCTTTTGATAGAAAAGTAGCTGATATGGACATAAATGCGAGCAGTATGTGAACACAATTCTATTGTGAATTGAACCAGTTAAGCAGAGTGGCTTATATATATATATATAGTAAAGCAGTTGACTGAATAGGTTGGTATTTCTCAATAATACTAAGAAAATAATGGATTCAACCTATAGGAGAAGAAGCATGAATATTTAGTCTTTCTCTGGCTCAGATTTTTAGTTCCATGCACCTTTTACCAAAAATTGCACGCAGGATTTCTGGGAATGAGCTTTTTGTAAGTCTTTACGTTGGGCATTCCGCTCTTGAGTCTTTCATTTTTTTTCCAGCTATGGATTTTAATTGCAATGCTACAAAGCTCAAGAGCATGAAAACTGAAGAGCTCCTGAGGGAAAAGAAATTTTAAACTGTTTAGTCTCTTTTAATTTTTATTTGCAGCAATTTGGATGATGAGTCACATACCTTTCAGTCAAGGTATTGAGGCCAGGAAAAATAACTATCAAAATGGGTTTTCATCTCTATGAATTCTTGATTCAAAAAGGATCAGAAAAAGTCATAGTTAAATAACTGGAAATTATATTTAAACTGTCTTAGTTTTCCTTTAGTTATCTTTTAAAAAGAATGAACTGAAGAAAGTCTCAGCTGTGACTTGCAATGTTCTGGCCTACCTTAAGAAATAGCATATTAAAGCATCAGGGTGTAGTAGTATTGAGTTTTTTTCCTTACTGCCAGAAATCAACATCTTGGTGCTGTAGGTAATGTTGTACACCTACATAATGAGAGTCAAACTACTAAATTTATAGTTAACCTCATGATTCAAGTATGTATTAGAGAATATAGGAGAAATATGGAGATTCAGAAGAATGGGGAGAGCTTCTTTGGAACAGTAAGCTGAAAGTATGTGATAATGTTTTACTTCCTCAGCAATAAAAGGTAAAACAGGATGAGGGTAACTGACCTATCAAGTGAAAGACACAAAAGAGCACTAGGAGGAATAACCTTGAAACAGACTTTCTTCATCTGTTTGGCCCAGAAGCGTATTTTGTCTTGTGTAGTGTCTTTCATGGCCTCCTTAATTTAAGAGGAAATGCTTGGTCACAATAACAGTGTTCAGGGATTTCAAAGAAACAGATTTGTTGGAGTGGGAAGTAGTATTTTATTTGTGTGCTTCTCAACCTTATACAGTTTGTTATTCCCAAGCTAATTGCAGGCTGTGACAATAGGGATATCTGCTCCCTTCGCTTCCCTGCCAGTGCACATTCCTGCCCTCTCCCTTACATCCAGCAGTTGTTCAATGCCATGGTGAGCTGGATCAGCTTACTGATCTGACAGCAAGTTGCTCCTTCATTAGTGGGGAGGAAGCATAAACTATTCCTTGCAGTAGCAATCCACAGTTAGATCAGACTAAGAATAAAAAGAAATTGCACACTTAACTGCTACTTCTTTGTAAATAAAAATGTGAAGGACAAGTGTAGGTTTGTGGTGTTACTGTGAGATTTTGTAGTTTGCTGCACGTCAGGAAGCTATTTAGAGTATCAGCTGGCAAAACTACATGTATTATCTGAATGTGAAAATTAGACTAACATAATAGAATTTCTCATCTGTGTCAGGATAATAGTTAATGATTTGTTTACAGTGGAGGACAAAATAAAGACACTACACAATTTTATACAACTTATTATTTTCTTCTTGAATTCCTGTTTCTCTATGTACAGAGGATAAACAGTTGGAAATCGATATATTAATGTTACACATTAACAAATATTGTGCTTACCTGTTCTTGATGCCAGCCTACTACTAATCTTCATTCAAAAAGGTCTCTCCTTGCTGCTGGTCCACTGGAAATACAAACCATTTATTTTTCTGGAGAAAGTTCAGCATTGTCTGCTCTGGAAAACATAGCAATAGAAGTTGAAATCACATTTTATTAGATCCAGGAAGAAGACAGAATTGCTTGCAGCAAGGAGTCATACCAGATCATCCCAATATTTAATTAGGAAAAGGTTAGAGAAGTGTGAACAATCTTGTTTTGGAGGTTCAAGGCTTGGCTTTTGGTTACTTCTGTATATGTGTTTATATATAAATATCTATGGACTGTATTAGAATAATAATGTTGCACAGCCTATTGATGGGAGAAAAAACATTTGATAAATTGTGGTCAAGCTCAAATAGTAAAATCTAGTATAGGATACTTGTCTAGAAGTTTAAACAGAGCACATTTCTTTTGCATCGGGGMTCCTGTTGGGTATTGAAGCTTTTTCCTTTCTGCTTGTGTCTAAAATATGTGAATATTGTGAATAGTCAGAGTCATCAAAACCTCTGCAAAGCCGCACAACCAAGTGCAACTTTCTTATATTTACCTGGGGATGCCCCAGGAAGGCACATGCATTTCCAGACTGGCTTTCATAATTGATATTTCTTTGAAATACCATTATTATTCATTTCTTATGCATATTTTCCCTGTCAAGTCTTCCTTGTTGCCTGTCTCTTCCATGTGCTTTTTTTCTTCCTCTTTCCTTGTATTTTTCCAGTTCTAACTGCAGTTTCACACTGCCCTGGCACCTCCTTTCTACAACATTGCATTTCATTAACTGTTTCAGATCGCTGTCTTTCCCACCACCACCCCAACATGCTATTCACATATGWAGTTATAATGAAAGTCAACAGGTAACATTAACATCTTATTTTAGTTGCTTATGTATTTGCAAGCATAAGCTGTTACATTGAAATTTTTCACATAAGTGACTGCCTATTTCTGTTTTTAAAGTTTCAGTATTGGTGGCTTCGTTGTTTCTGAAGTTGACGTTTCAGATAGGCAAAGCTGATCAAACAGCTTGCTGATAAAAGGTAGCTGGCATTGTTTCTCCTGCAGCAGCTCTGATGCTTGTCTGACCTCAGTGAGCTGATTCGCCTCCTAACCTATAAGATAGCAAACATGTAAAAAGATGGGTTGTTGTTGGGTTCTTGCGTGGAGGGGGGAGGGTAAGGAAGAGGGAGGAAGGGAGATCCTTTCAGTTTAGGTTTCAGTTTAGGGAGTTTTATGAGTTTACTGAGAGGTCAGATGAGCAGCAGAGCTGGTGTAAGGAAGAGGAGGGTACCACAGGGCTGGGAGCAGGAGACAAGCGAGTAAGGGACAGAGGAAAGGAAGGGGGAACCGGCATCTCAAAAGAAGGTGATTTTTTGAAGAAACAGTTGAGCCGAAGAGTAGGCCTTTCAACCCTTTCCTTGTGAAGAGCTTTCTTGAGCTCTTCAGAAGAACAAACAAAAACAACCTCAATTTGTAGCAAGAATGATCCTGAAGTCTCTGAAAGTTAGTTTGCTGTTGTCAGCAGAGGGCTGTTAAAATCTCTTCTTGCCTTCTCAAAGGAGGGCTGCAAGCTTCCTGCTGCTCTTGCCCTTCCTGGGCCTGGAATCTTGCTATAACTTCCTCCCAATGACCAGAAGCTGCTATAGCACATAGACAGGATGGGAAGATTTTCTGATATATTCTTACTGATTTTCTTGATGACACCCAGATATCATGGAAGAAAGTAGGAAACAGCTTTGTTTCCAGTCAGTACTGAAGCCAGGTGGAAAAACTGGTTGGAGAGAATAAAAACAAATGATCTGGAGACTGACAGGAAAATGCTTGGGTAGATAATGTCAAAACAATCTTCAGCTGAGGAAGTATGATTCCACAAGCACTTGGAATCAAATCTAGAATTAGAAGAGGCTGGCATAGCTCTGTTGTCTGCACAATATCTAGGCACACCATTTGTATTGAGATTGAGTGTAGTTACCAAGCATCAGCTTTATTGATAAACTAGTGATTTTATTTTCCTGTAACTGCTCCTTTGCCACAGTTTATCCCCTCAGTTATGTGAGTGCAATTGTTCTTGAGATTGTGCTTTAAACAGAGAATTGACCAGAATTTGAAAAGAAGCATTATTTTTTATTGTTTAATCTTCTGTGGAATACAAGCCTGCAAATATTTGCATTGGCACAGCTGAGAGAGTTGTGAACTGCAAGTGTGAAGATAAAAATAAATCAAAGAGGGCAGAAATGCCTTATATTGTTCTTATTGAAGTTTCAGTGTATGAAGACTTTTCAGCAACGCATTGTACATTTATACTGGAACTCTTTGTTTTCATATCCAAGTATTTCAGCCTTTTTGGCAATCTGTAAAAATGTTTAAATGATTCTGCAAGACCCGTTCTGGTTTTATTTCTTAACACATCATGTTTTATTTGTAATTGTTGTGTTTTAAAGGCCCTTAGGCTGTAAAGTCAAGCACTTGAAAATTAGGAAATAGAATTATAGAACATGATACAAGGATTAAGGCTGCCTTCCTAAGGCAGGATTAATTTGATCCCTTGCCATTTGTGTATGTTGCAGCCTTCCTTACTGTTCAAATGATACATTTTGTTACTATTCAAGTGATACATTTCTGTTGCCCCAAAGTTCTCTGCCTCCTTCACTGCACAGAAGAGACTGTGCTCTGAGAATGGCATGAAGGATTTTAGTAGGATATTTGTCTATGTATTGTTTAATGTAATAAAGTGAAGATGTTCTGTGCATAAGAAAGGCGAATGTGGGAAGAAGATCGGGTTACTGGAGTCTGCGTTAGATGCACATATTTTACCCTTTTCTCTGCCAATAGCATTACTGTGTTAGAGTGGATAAGTAGATGCACGCTAATTGCAGAGTGTTTAGTTGGTGTTTTGTAAAAGAAACTGCTCTAATGTGTAGAAGCTATAAACTATGTTGGTGAATGTTATTCTTCAGATGTTACTCTTAATGTTTGTTATGAGTTTTGGGGCTCTAGATGTCTATAAGGGGATACTAGGCTACCTGAAACTTTCAAATTGCCTTGCTTGGGAGGACATACCCCCCTCTCCAATTAAAGTGAGCACATCAGAAACTGCAGAAGTTCTTCCAGTCTCTGAAGAAGTGTTTTAATAAAACAGTCTAGAATATGTTCCYATTTAAAATAGAAAGAATTCAGATGGCCTGAGTGAAATAGATTAAAATTAACAATTTGAAAATATTTCAAAATACTTGACTAATATTCCCCTTAGCCAGTCTGTCCTCGAAGCATGGGTTCTGCAGCAACTTTTAATGGGTATCACTACAATAATGTTTTTAATTCAAATTTCCTTCATAAGTGCACTGCCGATCTCTCATCTGTATATAACAAGCTGTAACTTGCATCACAGATGAATCTTTTGAAAGTGAAAACTCAATTCCTTTCAGACAAAGCTAAAGCACAAGATGCATTCCTGGCACACATGTTCTGATACACTGAGTGTTAATGGATGTTCAGTCCACAAGACTAGACTGGGTCAGTTAGACATAGACACACACACCTGCAGTGGGTCCACAAAAGAGATGGGTAGTCTGCTCCCCAGACAGAGAGATTAGTTTCTCAAAATTAATGCATGCTTGAATATTCTGTTCTTCTTTGATGGAAATGTGCATTGCAACTGTCTGATTTGTGTTAAGGGTAAAATTCATGTTTATGAAACACTCCAGTTTAGAGACTCTTTTGGTGAAGAAACAGTTTGCTAACGCTATTGCCATGACACTATTAAATCAATCAGTGTTTAGATGTAGAAGTGGCAGCCCAGTCCTTTGATATGAGCAATGCACTGAGACACTGTAGGCAACACCTTTTAAGCCATATTCTCAACAATACCAACTTAGACTTTGATCACTGATTGCTTAGACCTATTATTTGTAGTATATCCCATCCCCATTGATTAATTGCAATTATGACTTTGTTTTCTTAAACATATCAGATTTGCTTTTAAGTTGATAAATAATGAAACGTTTTGTAACATGTACAAATATCTTAAAGTAGTTTCTGAAATCAGCTGTAAAAAGAGGATTGCTTTTAACATACAAGTCATTGATTTGCTTTACTACAATCATAGAGAAGGGTGGTATAAAATTCTTACTTAGGGGTTGAGTTGAGTTAACCAGAATTATAAAGGTGTCTATGACAATGGAAATTGGGTATTACTGATTTCTAGTGTGTGTGCGTATGCACAGATAAATGAACTTCTGATGTATAAATCAAAATTATTTATTTAAACTAACTTGAAACCTGACTTTCTCCTTTCTTAATATTTAATCATAGCAGTCTGAGTTATTGAGGCATCCTGCAGGGCAGAGTAAGCTGTGTTTTGAAGCGTATGGAACATGGGATTTCAGCACTGCAGTTTAATTTGTGCTTATTTTACTCTTGGATGCATCCAGGAGTAACTTCCTCAAGTATGAGTTGTGGGCATAAAATGCTCTTTGCTAATGACTAGGATGGAGAGTTCGGTTCACTGATTGATTTTAAGATAGAACAAAACAATTCTGAGATACTTTGATTAAAATCAAGAAACTTCCAAAAACTAGATCCTGCCAGTGAAAAGATAAGGAGTGACACATATTTCATAGCTAAAAGTATGTGTTAACAACACTCATTAAATATAAGCAAAATGATGACTTAATCTAGATTAGAGACAATAATCCTTACTACTTCTCTCTCCCCCAATATTAATATCCTTTCTATCATATTAAAAATTACAAGAAAAAATTTTAATTTGTTTAGTCAGCAGGAGACTGTCAGGGTTGCTTAGCCTCGAAAGTGACTTGGCGTAACTAAGCTTTAGATATCTGATTTAGCAGTTTATCAAAGTAATTGTCAAGACATATCTTCGTGCAAGTAATGCTGAGGAAAGAGATGATCAAATATGAAATAATTACTACATATTCCTTTATGTGGAGAAGTGTGCCTATATTATAGGAAGAGTCACCTCCCTCCCWCCCCCCTCCCTTACTAGTTACATATAATAGCTAATGTTACACCAAGGTTATTTAAGGCATGTTGGAAAACAGAACCATACACTGTTTTTCATGCCTGTGCATCTACTGAAGATAACAATATTGTTTTAATTCCCATAACTTTACCAAAGCTTAGCTGCTTGCTTCAACAATGTTGATGGTGTTTAGTGTGTTGATATCAAGAACAGAGGGACTAGGTGTGTTTGCTTTATATTTAACAATCGTTTACATAAAACAACCTAAAACTTTCTTTGTGCTTTTTCAGAAACGCCAGAATCATGGAGGGGCTCTTGCATTACATAAATCCAGCACATGCCATTTCACTTCTCAGCGCACTGAATGAGGAGCGTCTAAAGGGACAGCTATGTGATGTTGTCCTTATAGTAGGAGATCAGAAATTTCGAGCTCATAAAAATGTTCTGGCTGCCAGCAGTGAATACTTCCAGACATTGTTCACAAATAAGGAGAATGAGACTCAGTCAGTGTTTCAACTTGACTTTTGTGAACCCGATGCTTTCGATAATGTGTTAAACTACATTTATTCTTCGTCCTTGTTCATTGAGAAAGGCAGTCTTGCAGCTGTGCAAGAATTGGGCTACAGTCTTGGAATATCCTTTCTTACAAACATTGTTTCTAAGAGTCCTCAAGCTCCTTTTCCAGCTTGTCCCATTAAGAAAATACTGTATCAGGATGAAGATGAAAGTATCTCTCAGAAGAGAAGTGTCATTGTCTGTCAGAACAGAAATGAAGCACAAGGAAAAAGTATAAATTCAACGCAACATGATTTAAGCCATACTTCTAAACTTGCACCCTCTGTTGCTATCAAAGCTAACAGTAGACCACAAGTAACAAAACCAACTGAATCACTTCACAATTTACCACTGACTGAAAGGAGGTGGCTGAAAGAAACCCCTGTGAGCTATACCAAGCTTCATGAAACTTCTGGAACTGTGGAAGATCAGAGCAGAGGTGGTTTAGTGAAAAGGAATACAGTATTGCCTCAAAAGCCTTTAGCAGAGAAGGAAGTTGCAAGCGATGAACCAGGAGGCAGTGGTCAGCTTTTAAGAGGAAAAGCTGCAGAGATGCCATTAAAAAGACCACGTCCACCAGTGTTGTCTTTGCATGGCTCATCAGAATCTACGTTTTTGTTGCAAGAGTCAAGAAAAGGAAATGGTCAAGGAGAAGACAGGAACTTGCTATACTACTCAAAGTTGGGATTAGTGATCCCATCGAGTGGATCTGGTCCAGAAAACCAAAATATTGACAGAAGTGGGCCACTTGTAAAAAGTCTCCTTCGAAGATCATTATCAATGGACAGTCAGGTTCCTATTTATTCGCCTTCTGTTGACCTAAAACCTTCACAGGTATCGTCATCCTCTTCACCAGGGACTAATGATTCCCAGGGGAAGACATTTAATGTTGTATCTCAAAAGTCAACCATGAAAGAGTCATCAGAAAAGTTAGTTTTAGATGAGAAACCACAGGTAATTCACCCACATCGCCTTAGATCCTTCAGTGCCTCTCAGTCAACTGATAGGGAGGTTGCTTCCCCTCTCACAGTGCGAATAAAAACTGAACCTAGCAGTCCACTCTCGGATCCTTCTGAAATAATAAGGGTTACAGTGGGAGATGCTTCAACATCTACAGATAAAGACTTTGCTTTTAAAACTGAGGATGATCATAGGGAACCAAGTAGACTTCCAGCCAAAAGGAGATTTCAAGCTGATAGAAAACTACCATTTAAAAAACTAAAGGTGAATGAGCAGGGTTCTCCTGGGTCAGAAGATAACTTTGAGGAAGACTCAAGCCCTACGCASCTTGATGCTGATTTTCCTGATTCTGATGTCAGTAAAGATGAATACAGTGAGATGGAAGAAGCAAGACCAAACAAAAAATTTAAATGCAAGCACTGCCTTAAGATTTTTAGATCAACAGCAGGTCTTCATCGCCATGTTAACATGTATCATAATCCTGAGAAGCCCTATGCTTGTGATATATGCCACAAGAGATTTCACACGAATTTCAAAGTGTGGACACACTGCCAGACGCAACATGGAATTGTGAAGAATCCCTCACCAGCTTCCAGTTCGCATGCTGTTTTGGATGAAAAATTCCAAAGAAAACTCATTGATATAGTGAGAGAGAGAGAAATAAAAAAAGCTCTGATAGTTAAACTAAGACGTGGCAAGCAAAGTTTTCAGGGACAGTCTGCTTCTCAAGCACAACAAGTCATCAAAAGGAATTTGCGATCAAGAACCAAAGGATCCTATATTTGTACCTACTGTGGAAAAACTTACCGCTTTCTCTCTCAATTTAAACAGCACATAAAAATGCATCCAGGGGAAAAACCAATTGGAGGAAATAAGGTTCCTAAGCAGAAAGATCATATTCATGTTGAAAGTCCGGTAGAAAACAAAGAAGTCTATCAGTGCCGTCTCTGTAATGCTAAGCTCTCTTCACTTATTGAACAGGGAAATCATGAACGACTCTGTAGAAATGCTACTGTCTGTCCTTACTGCAGCCTTAGATTTTCTTCTCCAGAGCTGAAGCATGAGCATGAAAGCAAGTGTGAATATAAGAAGCTTACTTGTCTTGAGTGTATGCGCACCTTTAAATCATCCTTTAGTATTTGGCGTCATCAAGTTGAAGTTCACAATCAAAACACAATGGCTCCAACAGAGAATTTTTCTTTACCTATACTGGATCACAATGGAGAAATAACTAGTTCATCAAGACTGCCTCCTCAGTCAGAAACCAATAAAGTAAACAATTTTGTTACTGCAAAGGAAGATGGTGTATTCAGTGATTCATCAGAACAAATTAATTTTGATTCTGAAGATTCTTCATGCCTACCTGAGGACTTAAGTGTTTCCAAGCAGTTTAAAATTCAAATCAAAGAAGAGCCAGCAGATGATATAGAGGATGAGGTCACTGAAGCCAGTAGAGAACCTAAAGAAGTAGTCTCGAACAAAGATGCTGGTTTGTGGCCCTGTGAAAAATGTGGGAAAATTTTTACTGTACACAAACAACTGGAGCGCCACCAAGAGCTCTTATGCTCTGTGAAGCCGTTTATTTGTCATGTGTGCAACAAGGCCTTCCGAACCAATTTCCGGCTGTGGAGTCACTTCCAGTCTCATATGTCACAGGCTGCAGAGGAGTCCACAAATAAGGAACCTGAGATGTGTCCACCAGCTAATTCCCCATCACCACCGCCTTTGCCTCCGCCTCCACCCCTACCCAAAATCCAGCCATTGGAGCCTGATAGTCCAACAGGCTTGTCTGAAAGCTCCACTACTACTGAAAAATTATTTGTCCCACAGGAGTCAGATACACTCTTTTATCATGCTCCACCACTCTCAGCAATTACATTCAAAAGACAATACATGTGTAAACTCTGTCACAGGACTTTCAAGACAGCGTTTAGTCTTTGGAGCCATGAACAGACACACAATTAGATAGCTTTAACAGATGGGTTAAAAAGCTGGCTCAGTGGAGGCTATTTTCAGGGTCTCAGATGTATGCCATATAAACTAGAAATCTAAGAGGATCAAAACAACAACAGTGGAAAAATAGGAATTTGTGATGCTGCTGGGATTTTAAGATTAAGGTAACTAACTCTGTTAGTAGATAGAAGTCTGAATAATTTAAAATACTGTGGTCTGGGATCTAATAGTAACAGAATAATTTTAATTTTGTTAACACTGAAATATGATCACATCTGGATTGTATGCATGGATCTTCATCCTGTGATGTTGGTGTGTGCGTGTGTATTATAAAACTATATATTAAATGAAAGAGCAACAACAATTTGGATTCTAACTGTGAGTTTATAGTAGTGAAATACTGTAACCAATTTAAATTTTTTTTTTTTTAAGACCACACAAGCTCCATATAAATAGTTGTTGAGCACTTGAAGTTAGGAAAGAAGTGGATGGAGTATCTTGCTGTATTGACTTAGGTCTTGGAAATCTTTAGCAATAACAAATAAACCTCAAGTTTGAGTAATCCTAATGTTATTGGATATGAATGTTTGATATTTTAAGGGGACATGGAATTTTTTGTTGTTATATGGAACTTGTGCAAATGAAAATAGAATCTAAGGTCAGCAATATTATTACTAAGATTTTATATGAAAAAAATAGCAGCAAGCCAGCTTTCAGCCATTTAAGTTTCTAAGAAAAAATTGGGGGAGGGAGGGTATGTTGCTTTATATAATGTCCCAAAGACTAATTTACTATAGATATTTCAGTAGCTACACTCATTATATAAATAGCCATCATAATTCAAATGGTACTCTTTATATATATGAACTAAGATTGAATGGATGTCAGACAAATTTCATAATTTTTTTCTGCTCTTTGTACAACTGTTTGTAATTCTAACTACAAAGGAATGTATAACTATTGAACTGAAAAATGAGAGCTTGTTAAGGGATAGAAGAGATAAGCTGTGTTCCCACACAGTAAGAAGCTTGGCCGCAAATACAAAGATATGTTTTAACAAAAATTAAAAATGTAAATATTTATATGGACACCTGTATAAATGAAGAAGTATGTATTTGAAATTTGTATTAAGTATGCATATCCAGTTCAAAGCAGAGGAAAAAACATCACACTACAATCACTGCATTTTATGAATATGATGCATAGAATATTTTTCTGCTGCTTTCTATCATTTGTGATACTGTGTTACAATTTTCTAATTTGTTGAAAATCGTGGTAATAATGGGCTGCAGATGTTTTGTGTGGCTCCATTATTTTACCTCAAATCACAACTGGAGCATTTAATGTGACTAGGATCATAGATAATTACCAGAAGCTATGGCAAGGGTCCAAAGTTATTCTGTAAGCAAAAGAAGTATTTCCCCGGAAGTAGATGGTAAACTAACAGTGAAACATTCTTCTGCTAGAATTTGACTTTAATAGAGTGGTGATGGATAAGAATGAACAGCAAGAATGTAAGTGATGCCAATGGTATTTACGATCCTGACCAACCTTGACTGGGAGAGGGAGATGGAAAGGATTGCATTCCACAYTACCTAGTCAGAACCCAGCCTGTGTTCGTGGAAAGCAGCAGGAGTCGGGTCACTGATTACAGTGTGAGCAAGAGTGAGGCTTTAATTATGTATGGATCTAATCATGCATTCCTTCAGCATCCAAAACTCTCAGAGAAGTAAAAAGAAATGCAAACTCATACTCATTTAGCAAAATTAAGCACAAGCGTAACTCTTAAGAATATGAGAAAGAGCATCCTTAGTTAGACATGCACAGGAGTAGCTTTTCTCAGTCGGAGCCCAACCATTTTCTTCCTAAGCAGATTTACAAACACACACACCTCTGGATGTTAAGTTTTAAAGAAATGGCTCAGTATGGACCCCAGACTTCTTTCAGCTACCAGAAATTGGCAATGTTACTTTCAAGTTTTTTCTGTTTTATTGCTGATGAAAATCTAAAACTGTTACTAAGCACTTTGTAATAGTGACGTGTTTTGACCTATTCCAGGCAAATTGTATCCGGATATAATTATGCTAATAGTTAGAATATTGATTAAACTGTGCAAGTGAAATTGCAGTTAAAACAAGATTCCTATGTACCTGTGTAAAAGTGACATTTCTAGATGTTGACTTTGTTCCACCTCATAAGACTATATTTTCTACTGACAAGAAATAGTTCCAATATGAAATGATCATTGCACTCAACTTGATTTAACAAAATCAGAAACACATAAGCCATGCTAATATCCTTTCAACATATTTAAGAAAAGAAACCTGGGTATATAAAATCTGAAAAAAAAAAACAAAAAAAACCATTTTTTCTAAACATCAGTATACCTTCTAAAAGAAAAAAGCAACTATTTCAATTATCATATGATCATCTAACTTCTGATTGGGATTCTACTATATAGCATGATGATACATACCATGCATTTAAAATCAAAAGCTTGTGCAACATCTTTGAAGAAACTTTGACCTTTTTCTTAGTATAAGATGTATTATTAAAAAAAAAAAAAAATCCTTAAAATATTTTGGTCTAAATGGCCTTCTTCTAAGTTTTTATTTAGATTTGCTTTTTAAGTATTGTTTTTAACTTTGAGGGTGTTTTGTGTTTTCTAAATTCAGTTCCTGTTGTCTAGAAAAGGAATTCAGGATCTCTGAAGTTTAAATATGAGATGTTTATATAGCAGTTCTGGTTTTCTATTAGCTTTTATACAGTGTCTTAAAAAGCCCTTGATAGAAGTGTTTATTTTGGAGGATATGGAATAAATATGCTTCCACTTATATAACTTTAATATATGTTTAAAAAGTTAAATTATGGGGGAAAATGTTAGTTGCTTGTTTATAAATAAAGGTCTTTTAAAGAGTGTCTAGTTTGGCCACAGGCAGAATAAAAGATAGATACAAAAAACCATCTTCATAATATTTGTTTAATTTTGCAGCTATGTACTAAAGTGGCACAAAGTTAGAGATCTTGTTAAGTATAAGAGGTTGATTTTATTTCTTAAAATTTGTAACAAGAATGTGCAGATGATTTAATATATAGATTAGGATTTTTAAATCTTTCATTTTTTGATTAGTTTTATAATCTGTCAGTTAAATCTCAGAACAATCCTGTTTCAATGGAAGTACAGTGAAAACTTCCATCACATTTAAGAGCAGCATGATTGAGCCAGGAAATGTTTTGGGGGTTTATTTCTCTCCCTCCCACCACCCCCTTTTTAGGCCCAGTATTGGCAAACTGTATAAGCATATGCTTAAGTTCCATTGAGATCAGTCTTAATACTCTTAAAAAAATTTTTTTGCCTAAGTTATTTGCTGAATTGGGACCATGATCAAATACTGAAAGTGAGCAATAGCAGAAAAATACATATGGATTTTATGTTGTAGAACCAAAAGCTAAAATGAATCTTCCTCTATATAAAAACTGCATATACAGGTAGTGTGTAATTCTGCAGTTTTACAAAAACAAAGGACATGAACCGGTAGTAATATGGTCTGTACTTCTCATATCTCTTTAAATTTGTAAGGAGGGATAAAACACCCTGGCAGTTAAGTGAGCAGGTAATCTGCTGAAGCAGACACTAGAATTTGTCTTATGTATTTCAGAATAGAGATACAGCCTTACCAGTGAACCAAAACACACAGCTCTAAGAGACCTGTTCCTGCATTTCCTATTTAGGCAAGCCTTCTAGTAGACATTTGGGTTGTTTGTTTTTTTTTTTTTCCCTTCTAAGTAGGGCATGCAGGCCTCGTCCGAAGCTACGTGTACTCTGTTTTTATTCCAAGCTTCCAGTGATAAAAGTGGAAATTTCTTGCATGGGATAAGGACAGACTATGCCTAATTTCTCAGCACTGACAGTGACAGTGCAAATATCTGGCATGAGCCTGTAATCTGGCATGTGCCTATACTGTTCAATAAAATTGTTTACATTTTCCTACCAGAAGATTTAGATGAAAATCAAAGCAAGCTTAGATTTTTTTAATGTTGCTGTTAATGAATCAGTGTTAAAATCTTTTTTCTTTTTTTTCCGAACACAGCCTGATAGTATTTTTTAATGTCATTGATTTTTTGTTTATTTAAAATGACTTGTGAAAAGTTGTACGATAACTGTTGTACATAAAGGGACACTATCAAGAGAGAAGTTATATACTGTAAATGTGCTTATCTGTATTAACAATACTTGATACTAATAAAAATCAAAGAATTTAAAAACATGAATTGACTCATAATACTTGAGCTACTTGGGCATAAACATGCCTTATTAAGGGCACCCTCAATTGTTGCAAGGATGTCTGAAAAATTCGTCTGGATTCTGCGAGTTGAGCTTATTCGTCATGTTGCTTTTTCCTCTTAATATTCCAGAATAAAGGACTTGATTAATTTTTCTTTTTTTCAGTTTCTCAGTGACATGTTACCTTTTTAAAGACACAAGCATTGTCTCTAGCTTCCCACTTTGTTATCAGCATGTTTAATTAAAATATATATGTAAAAACAAAAAGAACATATAACAAATACAAGTTTTAAGACTTATTCTTGACAGTGTCCCTTTAAAAAGCAGGATAATGGGATCACTTACAGTGCTTGGGTACAGRGGAATGTTTTCCTAAAGTGTCTAGACACTGGCATTGTCCAGTATATTTGCTACAGAAATTTCCAATTAATTAGACAAAATCACTTGTCATTTTAAAGAATTATAGAGGTAAGACAAAAGAAGCTGGTTTTATAATCCTGTATACCTTGTAGTCATTGTATATCGGTTCAATGCGCCAGTGTTGAATTTTAATTAAGAATAGGTTTTTACTTTTTTTTAGGGCTGAGACTTAATAGCTTAGGATAATGTTTTATTTAATGTAATGTAAATCCATTGCTGCTTTGTACAACTTTTTCTACTGTGTATTTTCTTTACTTAGATCTTGACTAAGAAGTGTTGGCGTCCAATAAACTTACACTTTGTTTCTTTTGAATTATTGTGTCTTATACTGGAATCTCTTGGCAGATCATGATGATATTATGCATACCATTATGTCTGTTGGCTGGGAAATTGGTTTACAAAAGAGCATCTTTTGATCTATTTGTTGTATGTAAATGATAGTTTTTACATTACTAAAATATTATATTGACTTTTTGTTTGTTTCAGTAAGTGCCTCCATTGAACTTCTTATGGGGAGGGGGGAAGAAAACCAACTGTTGTAGAAAAGTTCTTCAAAAGACTTGAGCACCGATCAATTTCTGCTTCCTCTGCAATCAGCRATTAAAATAAGACTGTGTGGAAGCAAGGTTACATCAACTGAGAACCTCTTTAATCTAAAATTGGGTTGAACTACATGTTTAAAAATACACTGTTAGGACTGGTTATGTGATTTTTSTTTTTTTCAGTGCTCTCATTAAAAGCAATTTTACTACATGTAACCCTTGTGGGGGAAGGCAGTATATGTATTCCTATGATACAGAAATTGATCTCTTATCTTTTGGGTTTGCTAACTTCCACTCTCAAAGTAGACTGATACCTGCCTTTGAAAACCCAGGACTGTTTCCTCAACTTCTTGGACCAATAGCTGCTGGCCTTCACCCTTTTCACTGGGGCAGAGTCTTTGATCTCATAGACCAATTTCACTCACAACAGAATCCTCATAAAGATTATTGACTGGGTAGCAAAGAAGGGATTAGTGGGAAGGGCTCCCCAAAGTATGGGGTATGCCGAAGTCAAGAGGATTGAGCCCAAGTCAAGAGGCCCTTTTCACACTCCTTGAACTGCTTTGAAAAGGGGAACAAAGATTCCTAGAGCATCTCTCCTTGGAGTGTCCCTACATGCCAGAAGTGAAGTGAGCTGTAGAAAAGTTGGAGAGATGTGAGAGCTGCTCTCTGATCCATTCACAGAGTGGTAAACTGCCACAGGTTTGACTCTCTCTTCTCCTTCCACTATATATATATATATAAAAATCTCTTTTGCACCCAGTTAAGATCTGTAAGTCCCTTCTCTATTATTGTTACAGAGCAGTCTTAACATCTTCTTTACACAAAATGGCTGCTGTAGAGACCATACAACCTATATTGACATAAAAGTCAAGAAGCAAACCAAAGTCATAAAAAATTAGACACTGATGTTATAAACATTATGCCTAATTTCATAGTTATGCTTTGGTTTATTTCCAGCCTTCCACTTCTAAGGCAACTGCTCCATAGACAGATCCAGCAACTTTTACTTATTCTTCCATTCATGGGATGTTTCCAGTTATCACTGTTAAAATCAGCTAACTCCAATAAGATAATTTTTACCTTTAGATATGTGTGAGTAATACTTCTATTTCCATTACTGAAATACTCTGGCAATGGAAAAAAATCAAGGTGTTAGCTGCAATGGAGCAACATATACAAGTCCTATTTCCCTTCTTTCTTATAAGAAAAAGGGAAACTCCTGAAAAAGAGATTTGCTTTTTGTCAYCTCCATAATTTTGATCCAGCCCTTAAGAATTTCTTAACGTCTTGGCAGTCCAGGGCATGGGACAGATACAATTCTTGAATGCCTTAGAGTCATGGTTGCAGTTACTAGGTTAAGCACATCCTCTTATCCAGCAACACACATCTTCAATGAAGTGCACATGTGTTAAAAAGATGCAGTGTGTGATARTATGATCTGCTGTGCTAACCAGCATCCATAGATGCTTCTGCTGGAAGGAAGAGACAGTGCTGAGGTCCACAGGCTCCATGGTCAGGTGTCTTGAGGAACAAAGTGCAATGAAGGGGAAGAAGAGGTAGGAGGGAGGAGCATGCTCCTCTAGCATGAGATAGAGAAAGGAGCACGCTGTGGCCCCTCCAAAAACAAACAAACAGTCARCTTCTCTTTACACGTGTGGTTTGTGATGACTACTGGTCTTTGGTTCCTTTTCCTTTCTTTCCCTAACAAACAGCTAGGAGTCTCTGAGAGTCTTGACATCTTTTAACCTTTTGTGGCTGGCATCCGTTACTCCATGCTATAAAGTCTAGGAAAGAGTTTAAGGAAAGAAAGACTTCCCAAAGGATTATTTAATAATATTCTCCCTACAATATTACATTAGAGGAAGGTTAGGTCCCTTTGAAAGAAGGCTTTGAAACCCTATATCCTGAGTACTTCAATGGGTGTAGCAACTATTCCTGTAGAGTTTTAGTAGCAGTTTTTCCACCCTGCCACRTACACCTGTGAGTCCTAAAGAAAGGAGCTGCAGAAACCTGAGAAGGCTCTATAGAACAGTAAATACAGATCTGTCAACCACCATCCTGCTTTCTCCATTTTTAGCTGGCTAGTTCTTGGCTTCATGCACATGTCCCATTCTGCAGAGCAGCCTGTGTGGAGTCTGGTCAACAGCAGAACAAAAACGGCTTTTCTCACCCATAACTGGAAAGGTGAAGAATTCCTCTCTGCATGGCAGCCCAATGCTGCGRTGAAAAAGGCATCTGCTATTTGCAGCTACCTCCTCTTCACTCATCAGTCAACTGAACATTCAGGTGCCACAAGCAGAAAACTTAGATTTGTTAGCTCGCATTCAGCATATTTGTTTCAGAAGTTTGACTGAGTCATGTAAAAGTAAATGCATCTTTTAAAAGTATAAGAAATTAAAACACCAAACTGACACTCTGAAACAAAGACTGGAAGAGAATACCAGAATAATAAAACATGAGATTTGAAATTGGGTACTTTTTTAGGAAGTAGTAATACAGCTCACAAGGCATGAGAGAGTACTTCATGGAGCCCGAGTTTTATGAAAATGACCCTGTAATCTATTATGGCCATCTAATACAGTGTACAGGCACTAAGAGCCAAAAACAGAAGATCGCAAAATCACATCCAAAAGAATAGCCCAGCACAAAGGCACCAAACAGAAGGTGAATTTCTCTTTCTAAAAATATATTCTTATTATTTATATTACATATATTTTTAAATCTCTGTAATGTGGCAAATGCTGGCTTTGGAGATGATTCCCTATTAGATTAAAAGGATGTAACAATATGCTTTTGTCTAAAAACTGTCTTCTCCTCCAGTATTTCCTTCATTAACCATCCTGTGCTACCAGCTTGTTTTCTGCCTAACTGACATATCGGAGTGGAGAGAGGGATTCATCTGCAGACCCTGTGGTCATTGGCTTCCTACTGGAAATGCCAAGGAGGATGCCAGTTTATGCCAGTGGCTTCAGCAATGCAGACAGTCATGTAAAAAAATACAAACAGAGGATTAGTTGTAGCTTAATAAYTATTGTCATAACTTATAGTCAACACACTCAACATAGCATGAAGTCTTAAATGAGGAAATAAAAGCTTTTTACCCTTCGTCTGTTTCATAACGCATGCCATTCTCCTTCAAATAACTTTAAGGCATTGCACACTCATATTGTGAGTGTTCTTATACCCACACACTCAAGACTCAATAGATCACAGCCTTAGTGCAACACCCACAGGGGTGTGCTCTGGGATCACGCACAACACAAAACTGGTATCTTCCCTTGGCTTTTCTTAACCATGTAGCTGAGTTGGAGCATTTTCACTGCGCTTCTCGAGGGAGGTTTAGATTTTGAGATTTTTTGTAAGTCTTTATTTTATTTCATTATGTTAATTTGCTACAAAATTGCCCAAATTGCATTTGATTAGGATGATCCATTGCTCTGTCTCTAACTTGAAAATCTCTTCTACTACTTAGCAAGTCCTCTGTTCTTTCTGATGCCCAAAATGCCTTTCTGATTTCCCAAAGCCACTTTGTCTTAGTGTCTCCTAGCATGTGTCAGAGGAGCATGAGGAACATATGAGTGTACTGCACAGGTGAAGAACTCACCCCTGGAAAGCACAGCATCTCCTGGCTTGRATCCCAAGAGTCAGAGAGAGGGGCAAGATTCTCTCCAGTGCTTCTTTGGCCGGAGATCCATCAGTACTATTTTGAACCCAGAAAGCCTTAACCATTTGGTCTCAATGTCAATTCTGAGCCTGAACTAATCCAAAAACAATGAATTTTATCTAATTGGTATCATCTATCACATTGAGAGTGCCTATTCTTGAGGAAGGCAGCTTGCATGATTGCTTAGCACACAGCAATCTTTCCATCCCTGCTCCATCAATGTAGTCAGAGATCGCTTGGCCTCCACCACTTGCGCTCTCTGGTGGAGAGAATATAACTGGCTCCAGCAAGTGAAAATAAAGAGGAAAATAAAAGAGCAGCCTCTTTGACACGCTCTCATTTTTAAAAACTCACAATGCTTTGCTGAAGTCTAGTAAATACACTTTTGAAGTCATCATAATACAAAAAAATAATACACTCAAAAATATTTTCCTACTTGCACTACCAGATAGAATAAGTAAAAGCAACTATCAGCAATTCCAGATAAAATGCCTTTTATTAGGCTTTGTTCATTTCACAAAGTTGTGACCACTTAGAAATTGATTATGCACCCAGATATTTGAGAATGGGAGAAGTTTGATCATAAAAAGAAAAGTAAAATAGTTATAATATGATAAAACAATCAGAGACTTATGAAGTGAATGAGTGAAATAGTGATGTGCTTGGATGAATACAAACACCACGGCGATACTTACTGATTTGCCATGAGAAGCAAAAGTGAAGGCCTAAGGATATCATCATCTCAGAGCCTTTTGCACAGAACGAGACTCCTTTACCAAGGCGAAGAGAGTGTCTTCTGAAAGGAGGAGAGTTATTCCAGATTAAGAGCTAGTCCAGTGCTAGCCTTGTGCCCTCATGTTATTAAAGCCCTCCTAGCTACTAAAGCTTGTTTAGAGACACCTGCTTGGCTGTCAGACTGCTGATCATCTTCCAGCAGCTGGGGATCTCAGCTGGCCCTCTTTCCATTGCTCTCCTCTCAGAGGGCTGTCACAAAATAGGTGGCAAAGTTTTTGATACATCAAGTCACTTGAGGCAAGATGAGTCACGTGTAAAGTTGTATCAATAGAAAGGGGCTACAGAAACAGGCCCACGCTGGAGAGTAGGCAGAGAAGGGCAGGACCAAACATATCAGCTCGTCTTCTGGCTCCTGAGTCATGCCTTCCCCTGCTCCACGCACTCCTGGCTGACTTGCCAAGTGCCCAAGTCAGCAGGTGCTAGGACATGCCTGTTACCCGTCTCGGCCACAGCAGGGGGGATAGAGTGGGAGAGAGGCTGACGTGCTACATGTGAACGGGAAACGTCCCCTGCGCATGGGAAGTAACACACCGTGGGTCATGTTTCTCATGTGAAGAGTGACAGCCTGATTCTGCTGGCAGAGCTCTCTCTGCGAAAAGTGCGAAGCACTGTCACCTCAAGCTGACTTTCAGGCTAGTAAAATTTCTTAATGAAGAAATGAGTATATTCGCTTTGCAGGTAAAGGCAATCTCACAGAGAAACATGCGATGCTGGAATAACCTGGGCTGCTAAAGTGCAGTTTGGCAAAATAAGCACCTCTTACACATTATACTGTCCTGACAAAGTACTTGTTTTAGTGCATGGATGGACTCTTTTAACCTTCTCTTTCTTTAATGTGTGTAACAAAACACTTTAGGGCTCAGAGGTAGAGAATTAGTAGGAAAGGTTTGGTCTGATTTTATCTCTGCACATTGTAATTATGTAGATGATCATTTCATTGCTGTGAACCTACTGCTTTCTTTTTGTTCTATGTACAGCTTTAACAATTAAAATGATTAAATAACAAATAATTACATAAATATAAATAACAAATGATTAAATGATTCCATCCTGCCCCCTTTGCTTATATCCATATTGTGGAATTCAGGATCGTTTTGCAGCTCCCAGGTCTGACTGCATACTCTGCTGAAGTCRTCTGCTGAGCCAGAAGATGAGCTGCCACTTTTCACAATCCCTGTGCCAAGTTCAAGCTGCAGTCACACCCGCCTGCAACAAATCTGGACAAATAGTCAAAATCCTAAAATTCTGCCTGCAATTTGTCTGAAGGAAAAAAAAAAAAAGGAGCCTTTTTGAAACTCAGGTGTATGATGAACCCAGCTGCACTCATTAACAGGTGAGGTATTTTGTTGTTTTTGCTCACTCTTCTAGGATAGCTGTACCAGTAAGCTAGTGGTCTGTAGTTTTCTTCTTGCCTAACACAGAAAATGAAACTGTTAACAAAGTTAATACTTCTAAGAACCAAAACTGGACATGTGCAGTAACTGCAATGAATGATGCACTTGTAACTCTCTTGTTGCAGAATCCATCTAAAATCTWCTCTGTATCAATAAAAGTCAGTTCATATTTTCAAAACTTGCTTTGCAACCATCATAGAGAAAGGTGTACTTATTTGGTAAATACAATGAAAGGTGGGATTTGGGAAATATAGAAGTTGCTTAACAGAAGTACAGTATATAGCAGAGACCAGCAGGAAATTAGAATCACTATTCCCAGCTTCAAAGTACAGAGAATTATGAACAACTAATTACTTTATTTACTAATCATATCACCCAAGCTGTACTTTGACAGATAAGATCYAGAATGTTCAGAGGCAACTATTGTAAGTTTGTGGGAGCACATTAAGTATTCAAGTATTCGCTGCCACATATTTTGGCTATATTTAAAAAGTAAAAATATAAAATCTTTCCAGTAACAAGACAGTCAATGAAGCTTTGGAAAGTTGTTCTTACTATTTAAACATAGTCTTTTGCTCTTTCTCAGCACCTAGCTAATAAATCCGGTCTCTCAGCAGGGTCAATTAATCCATGTACATTGCTGTGTTGACCTGGCACTACAGCTCTGGTCATGGCTCTCTGGAAACCTTGGCAGCTTGCTGCTTGGTATCAAGCACGTGTATGTTCTATCACCTGCCTAGAGTCAGGCAGGAAGRAGGAGCTCCTCACTGAACAAACATGGGATTTTCCTGTGTCCCAGGCAAATATTTTAACTGCCAAGTAGCCATTCTTATGCTTTCACAGAGAAATAACTGCAGCAGATAAAACTGTGCTCTGGCCCCGATGACTCTGCAGTTCGTAGGTGCAAATGGGGGCAATGATTTTACAAGAGAAAATGATCAAATCACTTCTCAGGCAACAACTCATTCCTCTTCTCAGAGGCTTAATTGACATGAGGAGCTGGTGTTAGTAATTAATAACAACACTGTATTAACTAAGAYGTTAATGTAATGTATTCCTTTCCAATTTCTATCTATCTCTATTTCTTTCTAGTTGTGAATTTGCTTGAACAGCAAACAAGCACTCACCAGCCAGGCAGTGAGGAAGTTAGACCAGGGTCCTGTCCTTGAGCTGGGCCACCGCTGGGCCCTGGTAATCTACCTCTGCAGTCCATGGCGCTCACTCAAACRGTCTGGAATTTCAGTTTCCATCAAAGGAAGGAAATTGCTGCTCTTTCAAGGCTATAGTGGCAATAATCTAAATGTCARTGGTGCAAAAACTGAAAATGACATTTCATTACCAAACTCAGTGACTTACTTGCTTATTATTTTGGTGCCTAGATTGGCCAAAATACACAAGTGAGGTCCACTGGCTAGGAGCTACTACARGTGAAAGAAATCACCAAGAAAGAAACAGCAGGTAAAGAACAGGGCAACAAAATGAGGACACAAAAAGCGATGGGCTGATAAGGCAGCACTYGACAAACCAAATAGGAGCTTACTAAAGGTGAACGTCACAGAAATAAATAATTACGAAACTTCCATTTACTATCAAAAGACAATTTCCTCCCCTTTATTATTCTGCAAACCTCCTACCCCGATATCAAGAAAGTAATTTCCCACGTTCTGCAGAAAGCACTTAGCTCCGAATTTACACTCCAGATCACAGAGCGCGGTGTAACACAGAATTGCTTTTTCTCCTTCCAGTTAGTCTGACATGCMTGGCAGAGAAAAGGGCAAGATGCTGAGGTACCAGCAAAGAAAAGCGAAACCTGCATTTACCCTCTGTGATGGAGTGGAAGGGAAAATAAATGCACAGCAATCTCCTTAGGTGTTCCCCCAGCCAGTCCTGTGGCRGGAGGAAAGGCTGGCATGGTCGCGGACCTGCCAGCATTGCTGTGTTGGGTGAAGGGCTGCCTCCACGAAACACTCCGTATCGAGGGCAGTGTGGCAGCTCCCTGCRTGGGGCTTTGCAGCTATGACATAACTAGGCCAACACGTCTCGTCTCAGCCTTTTGAACCAAAAGAGTACGTGATCTTTCTTATGGAAAACGTCAGGCCATTTTTGTTAACAGGCTCCCACTACGCCCACAAGCAGGTATCCATCAGCGGGGTGCAGAAATGTGAGGGTCTTCTTGCACAGCTTCCAATTTGCAGCCATTCCTCAGTCAGCAGACAGCAGCAGTGACATAAGGGGAGACCTTCTGCCGTAGGGAAAACATAAAAACGAGTTAGCCCGACACCGGCCTCTGTCCCGGTCCTCGGAAAGTCTCCTCCGCTCCAGCGGCCTTATTTAACTACCTCCTTTCCGAGCACCCTCGGAAGAGCCGTTCCCGTCCCGGGAAGTGTCTCGCCTGCTC
>NW_028185051.1:3223666-3249730 GCF_003343005.1 Rhea americana | reverse complement strand
AGCGTCCCGCCGCTGCAGCAGGGCGTACATATATATATATATACGTGTGCGTGTGAAAATACGTATTGTGAAATATATATGTGTATATACGGATATATTTGGTTGCCATTTAGGTAGCAGTTCCTAGGGAAGAGGTGGCCCAAGGTGGGCGCACGCAGGCGACCTGCGCGGCCCCTTGTCACTGCCCGCCACCGATAACCTCGTGCGGGAGCCGGGAGGACGTCGGCAGCGGAAACTTCCCGCTCCAGCAGCCGCCGGTATCGTTCGGCAAACAGCTGCCACGGCCGGGCTTCGTCTGCGTCCCGCGCAGCGGCCCTTGGTAGCCGTGCTCCCGGAGGGCTCGCCCGCCGCGGATGGCCGCGGGGTGGTGGGGGCTTCCGTCCTCGCTCGCTTGCTTGTTTYGACCTACTCGGCCAGGAATGCACAAAACTTGTCCAGCCCCTTTCCTTCCTCCCCTCTGTTTGCAGAGGACGTGATGTGACATGTTGCTCAGCCGTTTATAATGATGCAGCCAGCCCTGAGAGGCGGCGAGGTTAGAGGAGGCCGGGACAGCCTAATTCCCCGGTCGTGAGGATTTGAATCCTCGCTGTGTCAGTGGAAAAAGCCAGGGTTAAAGGGTCTAGGAAGTGTTGTGTAGCTGAAGCCTCCAAATTTGTGTGTAGCCTTCCGCATAGGTCTTCGAGAGAGCTAATTCGTTTGTGGGCTGCGCCAGAGGGCTTCCCTGTTAGGTGCTGGGGGGAAGGTATGCATGCAGAGTGCTGTTTAACTCTTTCCAGGCAGCACTGTAAACTAGGGCAGYGAAAAGGAAAAGTGAAAATTACCTTGCCTACCCTTTTAAATTTCACCGCGCAGTCCAGAAAAGTGTGTGTGGTGCTAAGAAAGCAAGGTTTGCTTTGTGCTTGTGCAAAAGAAGAAGCCACCTAAGACTCTTTGGGAACAGGTGCTAGAAACTGTAAYGAGCTAGAAACAAACAGCAGCACGCTGTCCCCAAAGGGAGACCAAAGCGAGTTAGACCTGTGCACACACACGCTCACCCTCCCTTCTTAAGAGAGCAGCTGGAGCCTTCRCTTTGGATGAGTTCGCTGCCTGGCACCGCAGCCTGGTGTTGTTCCCGCTGTCAGGCTCCCAGAACAATGTCGGCATCGCGCAGCTAATGAAATTCCTGCGTGTGGGCGCTGCTGCACCAAAACSAAACGACCTAGGGTGACTGGGAAAGCAGCACTGGCCGCTGCGTGTGTGCAGCATGTGCGAAATGCAGTTGCTGATGTTCCTGAAAGTGCGGCCTTGCTGCAAAAAACGTGTGTTTGGTGTTTTTCTCTTGCTGTGTATCTGAACGTTGAGTAGTTGTCACCACTGTTAATCTTCACATATAAGGTTGGGTTTGAGGGGGTAGTGGAAAGGGTTTCTTCCCTCATCTCTGCAAAAAAGTATTTGAGTTCTCTTAGTTTTGGCATAGGCTACTGGAGCTTTTTTTTTTTTCAATGTATTAATTCAGTTATTAGGCCAAGCCAAAAATGCAGCGTACCCTGATATTCTGCTACAGTGAAAGATGAGTTGTAATGAAGCTTATTCGTGTCCTAAGTATAGGTTTTTAGGTTCTGCCTTGTATTATGTAGTGAGGTGTAGTGCAATTAATATAAACAAGTTTTGACATACCTTTGCAATTCTGTCTCTGGTTCTTCCAGGAACTTTTCTGATAACAAATTTTTGTCACTCGTTTTCAAGTGATAATTGCATCACCTAATAAAGTAATGCTTCTTTTTTTCCTTCTTCTTTCTTAGGATTCACAGTTGATTACATTTGAGAACCATGACCCACCGGAACCACTTGAGTTAGCAGTTAAAGAAGTTGTTAGTGTTGTAAAGTCAGCACAAGAGAAGGTAAACTTCATGTGTTTTCTTTTATTTTCAGCTTACTTTTAAGTAGGAAGCGTGACTTCTTTGCTTGTTAGTGTCAGCGGGAGTTTTGTGTTGTAATACTTCTTCATGCTTGACCTAAGGCTGGTAAGAGACTGCCTCTCTAATTAACCTGTATAAACTCTTTGCATTTGTTCACTTCTTTTGCAAGTCATGAGCAGTGTGCACTGCAGGGCTTCTGCTAAATGAACAATAAACAGAGTGATGTCAAGTTTGTTCATAGGCCTTTAATGAACTCATACAGCAGCCTTCTTCCCCTCCTAGCCCCCGCCCTCAATCTTATGCTTCCCCATCCTATTGTTGAAGCATAGGTGGGGAATTCATGAGGAAGGGTAGGGATGCTTCTGCTCTGGGGCACTAAAGTGTCTTTGTCTGTCTCTTGCTGTTCGACTTGCTGATTACAAGTTTTGCTTCATCAGTCCCAAGCAGATAAGGATCAACAAAGCAGGTGCAAAGTTTTAGGGGTGAAGTCCTGGCCCTACTATTCAGTGAGAATTGTCTCAATTTTTCCCACACAAATGCCCTCAGCACATCCTGGGAAGTTGTTTTCTCCATACCTAATACATGCAATATTGAAATGAGGCAGAATGTGGCTCTTAAAATGATACAGAGATACATTAGAAGGAAAAAATATGTATGCTTATTAGCAATGATAGCTTCTGCATTTTCATCCTGGTTGTTTTAACTAATAGTCACATCTGAACTGGCACTTGACGGTAGGCACCTGAATCAAATTAGCCTGGTACTTTTTTCTAGTTTTGCTTTGTTATTCCAGTTTGCTTGTCTGTTTTTGATGTTAAGCAGCTATACTATGATTCCTTTGAAAAATATGCATGCTTATCTGCCCGATATACATCATACCAGTCACACCCTAATTGGTGGTGCAGTAGCTAGGGACTGCCAGCATGTAAAGGTGTTTATTTTTTCTTTCTTTTTTTCTTCTTCTTTTTTTTTCCTACCAATGCTCCCTGCCCCAGCAATTTGGGCTAGAGAGAGCAGAGCTGGGAGGGCTTTAGAGTTGGTGTTAGTGTTACTCAGTGCTGCTGGAAGAGATGTCAGTGTGAGGGGAATTGTAAGGAGAGGAGAATGACAGATTTTAAAATAGTGTTTTGTATAATGTGTGAAGCCAGCACAAAGAAAGAAGTGCTACAAATAAATGGTAGTGAGTAACAGCAGAAAAACACTGCTTTTTGTGGCAGCGTGCTGTCTAAAATGTTGTTGAAAAGTGTGCAGGGCTGCAAATGTATTTGCATGTGAGATGAATTGCAACGTTCCAGCCTGCTAGGTGGCCTTGGCCGTTATATGAGTATCAATGTTAAAATGCAGTAGGGGCTGGTGAGGCTTAGCTGGCGTGTAGAACACAGTGCCTGTGACTAGGTCACAAAGCAGCAGCAACTTAAGGCTAAAACCCCCTTTGGTCTTGCCTGCACAACAGAACTGAAGCGTGATGTCGTGGTCCTGGATTCAGTCCTTAAGTTAACTTTTCCATTGCTTAAATCTAGCTTAAGTATTCTGATTGCCGTAGCAGCAAGGTAAGTTACTGTTTGTGGTGCTCCGTGCTTCCATGGTTAGGCTGGGATAGCTCGGGTAGCAGAAGCAGGTGATTTGTGTCTCTATGGCAGCCTAAGCCAGTTTAACTGCTGGGTGCTCCAGGGCTGTTCTCTTGCTCTCCCTCACCTGTGGTTTTGTGATCCCACACCCTGCCTTGTGCAGTCTTTGGTGCTTGTTTGACCTTGGGTTGAGCCATTTCAGCATGCTAATTGAGCTGTTATTGGGCCAAGAACTGAATGTGGTTTCACAGGAGCTTAAACATATACAAGCACATTTTAAAATGTATTGAATTATGACATTTTTGCTAATGTAAACTGGGCTGTGCTGAACTGTCCCAGAACCATTTCCATAATCTTGTAGACAGCTGCTGGAAAAATTTCTCTGAATTGTTCTTACTCTTTCAGTTAAGGTATAACTTGAATAATTTATTTGGATTTCAGGATATAATAACCGTAGAGTGGCACTCTGGTAGTTACTTTCCCTCCCTCCTTAAAGGTGGTCTTTCTTGAACCACCTCAGGAGTTTTCCTCTCACGCACTAATTTTCTCTTTGACATACTCCTCAATTTTAGTCCTCAGCTTTCTCTCTGACATACTCCTTAAATAATACCAAGGATCTAAAGGTTTTTTTCCCTTTCTTTTTAAACTGCTCTATCTTTGCAAGTAGTACTAGAGTATTTAATGTGAAGTAGAAATCTCTCTCTGCACCTTGTCCAAACTCTAATTTATGTTGTGAGTTTGTAACTCACTATGGTGAGACTGGCTCTGAGTGTAGTTTTTGACCATATGCTGCATGTTTATCAATGTTGTAGCATTCCACAGAGCTCTGCACTTGCCTGAGGCATCACCTGGCACAAGATGTTTTACTCTAACCAGTTCAGCATGGTTCTTTACTTGTGATCTGTGTGGCAAGAGTGTACAGGTGCTTTGGTCAGCAGCCAGGGGCTTGGTTTATTGCATATCATTTCAAAAACATATTTTCAAGACCTTGCATCAGAGAGGTTGTGGTCACAAAAGGGAATAGAGGATTGAGGGTGGGAGGTCAAAACAGCAGTAAATATGCAATCTGTAATGGTGTAATGCAGGTTTATGTTGGTAAAGCACTGTGGTATTTGAGTTTTGTTGTGGGTGGTCCTTTGTCCTCTTGGATGTTGGGCCTTTGAGCACACCCAGGTGATGAGCCCACATGGCACCAGGCATGAGCCTCGTGACTGTAACGCTTGCATGCAATCTTACACCAAAACAGTATGGAATTACCAACCAGACTGTAATTATTATATTACTGCTGGTGGTTCTGGTTATGATGAGGACATGCACTGACACATGCAGTCCTTAGGTATAATATATGCTGTCCTTTCCTTGAAGAAGCTTAAAGGTATGAAACTGGTGTACGTCCCACAACGCAGTGATGCAAACACAGTTGGGGAAGTTCCTTGTTGTGAGCGTGGCACACATTGTGATGGTGGCTGAGCAGCTCTGTGAATGATGGTTGCACCATGCTACTTTTCGACAAAGCCTCTATTTATATATAGTCTTTACTCCAGATTTTTAACTGGCTTGGGCCACAGCTTAAATACATAGAGTGAAGTGGCCTATTTTCACTGTATGTTGTTGGTTGGTTTACTTTATTAAAGTAAGCATTAGCAGTATCCTTAGCTAATTCTGCCAATCTTTCCATTACTGTAATTATTTCTAGAGGCTTTGAATTTGACAGTAAAAAAAAAAAAAACATACAGCAAAAAGCTGACTCTCTTGTCTGGAATTTGTCAGAGAAAGGTTTGGACAGAGCAAACTTATGTTGTAGTTTAAAGGTTACAAAACAAGACAGAAGTCTCCCTCTTTTTCCAGCTTTGTGCTTCAACAAAAAGGGGAAAAAATACCTTCAAGAGCACCCACTGTTCAGCATTCCCTCAACAAGTTATAATAAATTGTTAATCAAGGAATCACTGTCTTGTGTCAAGCAATAACAAATATCAAAGCTTCAAGTTAACTTTTGTATTATGAATCTTGCTAGAAGAAATGGTGGAGAGAAAAGAAGACTATTTTATAGGCTCRTGAGAGGTATTGTTTTCAGATGGGCTGTGCAGCATGCCTGAGAAGGCCTTGTTCAACCACATGACTATCGCAGCTTTATCTTCATTACTTCATTTCCAGTCATCCTGTTGTAAACTGGCAGCTGATGTTAGAGTTGCACTGGGAAGTTAGGCCTTCTAGTTCCATTTTGAATCAGGTAAAGACATTGTGAAGCAAAAGCTGTTTTGAGCTCCAGGAAAAATGACTGTCATCTTGAACACTACGRTACGGACGGGGGTTCATTGCTAATTTCGTATGTGTGTTTGTTTCTGTTTGTTTTTGAGCCATGCCATTACAGGCATTTTTTTGAGTGAAGCTTCCTGACCATCATGTGCGGTTCCTATTGTCCATTAACTCCCTCTTCTGCTTGAAAAGTTGTCCTAGAGCTTTGCTGCTCTAATGGCTGTCTCTTTCAAGCCTAAATAGAATCAAGGACCACATAGCTTTCTTTTTCTTTGCTTCCCCCTTCCCTGTACTATTATAATCCTTTATCCCTAGTGTGTTTACTTTTCTTACCTGGTGATTACTGTCAGTAAATATATCATCAAGGAATTATATTTCCTTCCAGCTTTTGTTTAGCTTGGGTAAATAAGTTGTTCCCTAAGTCCTCTTTTATGAGGTGGGCTTGCCTTAGAAGTGCATTCATCTCCACGCTTGTTCCAGTTAAATTCTTCTTGAACTTGATGTCTAAGTGACACACAGCGCTACAGATGAGGTCTCATCATGCTTTGAAATTACTGATCTTTGGTATCTCTGAAAGTACTTTCTTCGTGTGTTTTAAAAATCCCATCTGCCTCTTTCATGGCTGCATCATACTGTGATTGACTTAATGCATCCAGGTCTTTCTTCCTTTGTCATTCTCCTAGTGATAAGCTCTGCTTCATGGTAGTGTTTATTAATCTTCATATTCAGATGCTTTGTATTACAAATTACATTTCTTCTAGTCTTCAAGGTTTTTCAGCATTTCTGTGTGGTGTTCTACTTTTCTTGTATATTGCTGCTTCTAACTTCCTTTCCTTAGCATCACACTTCGGCAGATTATACTGAGGACTTCTGGACAGAACTATGTAATAGAGTAAGCTGACAAGCTCCCTTGTAACTTGCTTCCAGGTTAGCAGCTTTCACCTTTTGGCTGCTGTGCTTTTCTTTCCCTTTCAAACACATCCCTGTTCACCTTAAAATGTGAACAAGTCCAAGTTTAATTATCAGTGGGGTAACCTACAGGAAGACTTACTAAACCTGACAACATAATGACATAATTCTTCTCAAAGGAAGACATCAGAGTTAGGCTCTGCTTAACTGGAGAGAAGACTGATTTTGGCGCTGTCAGGTATCCTGCCTAGCTTCCAGCTGCTACTGCCGAAGTATGTGGGCCTCCTATAGCTTCTGGGTCACATCTGTCAGCCCTGTGCAAATGTCTGGGATATGTTAGGCAACCTTCACAGTAATATATACCTGTGTCTAGTCAAGTGAATCTCTCTCTGAGTTACTGTGGTACGAACTGGCAAACCTCTCTTATGTGTTACTGTCTTCCATTTGTCTCTGTCTTCAGCTACACTGTCTTCCAAATCAGTTGTAAACATTTGTGTGTTTGTGAGGCTAAGCCAACAGACCAATATTTCTGCTAGTTATTTTTCCTCTTTTAAAATATGAGTACTGTTTCTTGTCCTCCTACCATTTGGTGCTCACTTGACTTGATAGGCTGATTAAAAAATTCTTCCTGTCCTGTTTTCCTTGTACTACCCTCCTTTTTTTTTCTTCCCTCTCTTCCTCTTTTCCTTTCTCCTTCTTTCCCTTCCTTTTCTTTCCTTCTTGCCTCTCTTCTTCCCTGGTTTGAATTTGTGTGTTTGTCAGTCTTGGAGGAATAGAAAAATTCACTTGTTCTATCAATTTTGTTTTACATCTGCTGCTTATATGGAAATTTCTTTCTTCATGCGCTCATTCCATCACTCACCCTGTCTTCACCCTTCTGTTTTGTGTTTATCATCATTTTGGAAAACTGGCTCTGAGGTTGTCTCATTGCATTTGTCTGCAACCCTGGTTTGTTACAGGCTTCTAAAACTCCATCCCAGCAGTGCCTGGRTTAGGCACCACATTTGTCTTCTCTGCTTGAATATGTCTTTGTCATTTGTTTGGGTAGAGAGGAAATGGTGTAGAAGCTGTGGAAAGCTCACATGAAGTAATCCTAGGCCCTGGTAACCAAGGAGGACAATACAACTCTCTTTCTGAACAGCTGAATGTTACGTCTGTGTAAAGAGAGGAGAAGTTTCTGACAGGAAAATTTTCGTATGGTGAGGTTTTAAGCTGAGCACGYAAACCATCTGTGTGGCCATTGACAAGATAAGTTTCCTGTGCCAAAAAAAAGAGTGCCTTCTCTTTCTCAGAGTAGTATTCCAAATCAAAAATTGGAATTGTAGGGTTCCTAAATCTGATTGCCTACTGGTTCCTACAGCTGAGTTTATGGCATTCACTTTGTGGATGCCTCATGATATGCTTGTTCTCTTGTGCAAACKTTTTAGAGATTTTTATTACTTCTTCTATTGATATGTATTTTTGAACCCTGAATAACCTACTCTGTCTGGACATTGCCTGCCATGTGCAGTAAAATTAATTCCTTTGAAGAAAGAAGGCAATCAAAGGCCTGCAGTGCTGTGAGTTTTATACGTGTGCTTTGATGCAATCTTGGTTATGGAGGAGGAGTRAAAGAACTATAAAAATTTCCTATTTAAATCAAGGCCACTTGCCATTCACTTCACTACTGGAGAGAATCTATTTTCTTATATGGGGAGGTTAGGAAGAAAGACTATTCAAAATTACAAAAAACTGTGTGTAAAGCATAACTCTTTATGGTACCAGTACCTAAACTGAAATTTTTTCAAGGCATAGCAGAGGCATCTTGATTCTGTGAACTGAATTAACTTTTGCTACTTCTTTGAGAAGGGGAAAAAATACAAATTTTACAGCCCTGTTCCAAGGAACAGGGAAGGAAAAAGAAGTGGAGGTATGGAGAGAGAGGACAAAATAGTAGTAAGAGGGGAAAAAGACTTAAATAGCTGTGAATACATACATTTAGACATTTTACTGTCTTAGAAAAATAGCGTATTTCTACCTTATTCCAACTGTAATGCTTTTTCAATCTTGTTAATTCGCGCAATTGTTTATCTGAAACCTATTTTTTTAGCATAATTTTACTAACAATTTTAGATACATGAAGGCAAGATGTGTAGGAGTGCTTGTGCATATGCACCTCGGTATAGAGCTTGRTACCAATATCAGACAAATACAGAACAGAGCCCAGTCCAGGAGAYTTTGCCTAAGTTCAGGGCCAGTGTGGTCAGGAACAGCAACCAGAAGGCAGAGGCAAGTGAGGGGGGAGGCCGGAGAGTGCTGAGCAAATGGCAAGAATAGCCCTGGTGTGGGCATGATAAAGTGCCCAGAGTGTGTTGATCATGGGGAAGGTTGACAGACAAATGAAAAGGAGGAGGAGAAGGAGGCAGCCTTGCCAGTGAGGCCGCTTGAGGACATGCTGGGAACCAAAGCAGCGCAGATCAACCTGGGAGCGCAGGTAGCAGCACTGGTAGTGGCGTGTTAATGTGGTAGGAGACGATATGGGAATGCTGGAGCTACGGAGATGATGAAAGCAGTAAACATCTTGGACTTGGTGGTGCAAGAGTCCSAGGTTCTTTGTGCTGCTGCTTCACCTCACCCTCTGTCTTTASTTCAGGAAGTCTTGCTTGTCCAGATGTAAAATAGCAAAGAAGAACTGGGGCATAACCTCTCTGGGAGTCCCAAATTAGCCAGCAAGGGCTGCTGTGCAGTGGTGCAAAGGTTTCATTTTGTGCAAGCAGTTTGCGATGGAAATAACAGGTTTCTTAAACTCTAAACATGAAGTGTCAATGACTAAGGATGTCCTTAAGATGGAGAGATGTGAGAGAGAGGGGGRATGAAGATGAATGAGGCTGAAGAGCAACTATTAGTTCAGATGCTGCTGTTTTCTTATGAAGGTGTATATTTCTTCTTTCCCTTTTCTTTTTACCAGAAAAGGGGTGCTTGTCTGCTAGACCCTGCCCTCTTCTGCTGACAAACACATTTTGTCTCTAATTCTCTAATTACAGCTTCACCCTAAGTTTCAGGAGATGAGTGAGGTGCATTTTGTTGGTAATTGCTCTTTGTCTGTTCAGGGAAAAAGAATATGAGGAAGCTGGTTGGATGAGGGTGGGGAGGAAGGGGAGCATAGCACAGGAAGCTTCAGTATTTTTCTTCATGTTATTGTTTAGGTGCAAATGGCCTATTTATTTCTCCTCTAGTCTATCAAAATTATCTGCTATGCTTCTAAAGGAATGTCACTTAGAAAGGGAAGTGGCAGTTGTGGTCTCTTCTTAATCTGCTTCCCACCACTTGTAACACTATCGTAGATGAAGACAGAGCCTCTTTCTCTTCTAATTTTAGCCCAGAATTCTGCTCTCCTCAGTGTTCCTATTTCATGAATCATCCTGCTGCCCCCAGAATGAAGGAGGTCACCTGATATAAAGATAAGTTATCTTCTACCAGCAAACATGGTACCAATTCCTTTTTCTGACTGAATTAGAAATGAACAGACCTCTGCGCCTAAGGACCACAACTATTTTATTTAAAGTGGAGGGAGAGGGGAGCAGGACTTTCTAGATGACCTAGGAAAAAAATGAGTCAAGGAGATTAAAAACTCAAACCCTACTGTTTTATGCTCCTAAAGTAATGGTAAAAATATCAGTTAATGGGTTTTAATCTCTTGACACRGTAGAGAAAGAAGAATAAAAGTTCTACCAGCTAGAGCAGCTGTTTCCATTTTTTTTACYTAGAAGTGAGATCTAAGAATAAAAGAGTGCATGAACACATTTACCAACTCTCCAGCCACACTTGTCTTTTTGTGTGTATTTTTTTTTAATAGTAATCAATTGAGAAGAATTGATTACTGGATGTCTAAGAATCAGTTGGTTCTTAGACATCCAGAAATTCCAGACTCTACATCAAATGTGCAACAAGTCCAACTTGTTCTGAGTGCACTAAACTTCCTATGCATATGTGAATCAGTTGTMTGTGAATGATAAACCACTGCATTTAGGACATGCAAGTGTCAGCAGCTTTTGCATAATACCTATCCCTTTTCCTTCTCTGCACTCCAAAAAATGGAAGAACCTATCCATTTTCAAAGTGTTTAAAGAAGAGCCRTGAGAATCCATCCTCACCATGAATAAAATGAGTAATTCAGGGTTTCAAYTCAATTACAAGCAAAATAAGCAGGAAGTTAGCTCTTTGGTCTTGTTAACTACTTTAAAAAAAATACTTAAAACTCATTTCTGCTATGTCATATAGTGGTTGTTCATGTTGCTTGTACAGGAGTAGGGAATATAAATTAATTTCAAAGGAATTAGATTTTGAGGAATGGGAGTAATGAGGGAAATGTATTTTTCTACTTCCAAACTATCTTTGGCCAAAGACATAAACCTGAAAAAGCAAATCTCGCTGTTTGTGAGTGTGWTTGGGATTTTGGTTTGGCTCCTGCTCCTATCTCTCTTTCCTGCTCCTTTGTAATTAAGTCTCTACCTTAATGGATATRCTCTGAAGCTCTTGATAATGCTCTGGTGCTTCTTATAATATCTTCTATAGAGCCCTGGAAGATGAAATATATTTAAGAGGAGACTGATAAGGATCTTCTGGAAGGTACATGATTCATTTTAAAGCCTTCAACTTCAATTTCAGTGTCCATAAATGAATCAGTAAAGCACACAAATATAATAGCGTACGTACAGAGTTTCCATCAAATGAATCTTGCAGAAAATTATTTGTGCGTTGCATTAACCTGGTTAACTTTGCTTGAATCAATTTAAGGAGTATTCACACTATCCTTTCAAATGTTGAAGCTGTGGAGACAGCAGCCACAGAGGAACAGTAGAGAAGTAGCTTTCTGCAACCAGCTTAGCTGTTTGCAAAGTGAATTTCTCTCTGTGACCTTAATGAATGATTTCTGTCTTCTATATCAGGGGCTTTTCTGTGCTGCAAGATGCTTTCTGTATGTTCTTTGAATTTTGAACAGCAGTTCTGGAGCCTAAATTGGTTTGCAGAGAAGCGGGAGAAAAAAAATGATTCTATTTGTAAACTTGGTGCGATAACAAGTTAAATTACCGCATGTAAAAGTGCRGGAGTGTACTTAATTAAGTATATTGCAGTCAAGTGGCATACAAACTTGTCTCAAACATTTAGTTTCATTACTKAATTTCAGGGCCTTTCTTGGTTTAATCAAAAACTTGAATAGMTATTAAAAGCCTCCTGTTCTTCCCTATCCTGTTGGGAATTGGAATTCCTTGACCAAAATCCTCTTCTTTACAGCAGCAGTGTTCTGACAARGTTCCCTATTTGTGAGATACCACTAAAAGCAATCTTGTTTAGAWCACTTCTTTGATTCAGAAACTAATGTCAGGTAAAACCAGCTATCATGTGATAGGATGTTTAGTTTGAAGCAGGAGAGGAAGAGGAATGAATTTCTTTTGAAGCTCAAAACTTTTGAGTGYGTGYGTGTRTRYRYATAYAYATAYATAKATGTGTGTGTGTTTTGTATTAGATGACAATASAAAAGGAGTTCTAGAGAATACCATAATTGCTAGATATTAAATTCTGTGTCCAGAAGTGAAAATATGATGTACCATTTTTAGAACTGAATGTATGGAAGGCGGTAAGGAGTGCCTGGAAATCTTCCGTCTACGGAATTTAGCTTAATTCTATTAGCTTAAAGTCCTTCTTAATTCATTTCCTACCTTCCCCATACATTCTTCTAATGACTAAATTGTTTTCTCTCTTCCTTTGTCTCCCCCCACCTTTCCTTTCTTTAGGTGGTTTCTTGTAATGTTGTGGGAGATTCCATTACATTTGCTGTCAATGTCTTGCATACTTCACACACTACTGCAGAAAGTCAGTCATACAGTGTGAAACTGTCTCCACTTCACTTGCAGGTAAAGTGTTATCTATTCTCTCTCTTTTTTTGTTGTTATTGTATGTAATCCCATGGCTAAGCTGCAAGATCTGAAAGGTGATTTCAAGTTTTCATCTTGTATTTGCAAAGTGCATACAAGCTCAATTTGACTCAGGTAAAACATTTAATAATATTAAATAATTATTTAATAATAATGCAATTCATCYAATCCAAGTGATAAATATGTGAAGTAAGCTTCTTCAGTAGGAATATTGGATAAATAGCACTTTGGGTAGACTACTCAAATGCATAGAACAAAAAATGCCCTTTTTTGACTGGCATACATTCTCAAAGCTTAGGTAACTTCTGCCTTCTTAGACTGTCGCTGTGGCATTTGTTCACTCAGAAACTGGTATTGTTCTTGCTTTGGCGAGCCTTAGTATGGAGGGTGACTTAGTGGCTTACCATTTCGTTAAAGAATACCAAAGCACTCTCCCATATCTTCTTTCGTATCAACAGCTTCAGCTCTACGTGAAAGACAAGGGAGAAGATGTCAAAGTTGAGTGGTTCCTCATTAATGCCTCTGAAACCAATTTTGAAATCCAGCCATCAGTGCAGGAGGTCAGTCAGTAAGTTTTATTTATTTGTTGTAACAAATTGTCTAATGCAAAAATGTAGTCTGGGTTTGGAAAGGCCTTAGACAAACTGTCTCAGATTCTTCAGTGCAAAACCCAAACTATTGCTTTAGAATAACTATGAAAGTCGCTAGAGCTAACATACCAACCCARACTGGAACAACTGAAGCAAAAATGCTTGTTCCTTTCTGCTGACTGTTCTGGTAAAAGAGTAAGATAGTTATCTCTTGGCAGTAGTGTCTTAAACTGTTTTAGTGAAATTTGCTGAGTCATCAGTCAGAACCCTGAATCTCTGAAATCTAGGAGCATCTCTCAAGATTACTGAAGCGTTTCACAGACAAATGACTTTAAATGTAGATGAAAAATATTTGTTAAGATGTGAAAAATAGCTATTCCCAAAGACCTTCTTTCAGACCACTTCTAAAAAATTTGTAATGATATTCCCATCAAAGTAATTACAAAGTTGCCATTCTTTAGCTTAAATCAGCCTTGGAATCTGGCAACCCTAGGTCAGAAACAGCTCTGAAAAACTAAAGATTTTTAAGGAAAAGGTAGGTGATGTAAAAGTATCTTGAGGCTTTCTGATTTGCATGTTACCTTAGTATATACACACTGAGTCACTGGGGCTTTATTTACAAGTCTCCTGAAAAAGTTCCTTTATGATTTGAGCCTTTCTTCTGCCTTTTACTTTTCATAATTCTTTTTATTGGAGCCAGGGGAGGATGACAAGAATGGTAACYGTTATGCCTTTCTTACAACAGTGGGTGCACTATGTTTCTCTTGCTTTTGTTTTGTAAGGTCACTTTTCTGACTGGAGGTCTCATTAAAAATTAGCTTTATTCCATAGTAGAGCTGCTTCTGAAGATCTGTACTGAGTGACCTAGTATCATAATAATTTGTTGCCATATTTTTATACACAAAAATGTAAAACTCATAACTAAAGACAAACAAGTCCTTTGAAGTGTATTTTAATGTAGATTCTACTGGCATGTGTAGCAACATAAATCACCTTTGTGCATTGGACTAGCATGTTGATTATCCACATATTGAACAATCATTAACTACTTACTGACAAATGCAAATGACTGCCACAGTCAATGTATTTGACTYGACTTTATAACCTGCTTTTTGAAAGATGCCTGATGCCAGAGTTACAAAGCAGTTACAACTCACTCTGCTTGGCCTGTGCTTTTTAGAACAAGCCTGTTAAGTTCTTAATATTTCAGGGTTTTATTTTCACTTTGAAATTTCTGTTAGCATTGGGGGAGGAGGGAAAGCAAACAGCTGAAACCCGTCAGCAAGCTATACCTTGGAAATTTGTTCAGCTCCTAAACTTTAATGACAGCTTTTGTGTCTTGGTTTTTCCTCTTTTGAGAGAAATATTTGTGCACAAATAAAGAACTTTAAGTGCTGATCATCATCTACACAGCGGTTCTGTCATCAGGCAGACAAGGTAAAAATAATAAGAGTTTATTTTCTGTTGATTAAAAACTGGATGAAYCTGAGCTACATTTGGGCACCTGGATGACTGGCAGGGCTTGGTTCTACATGTTATGATGTTAATGTGACTTAGTGAACTGCCGTGCCTCATGYTAGCCACGGTAGTTGACTGCAGACCCCTAATCCATATCAAGCTCAAGGTAAGATGTGTTGTCTTAAATCTTTCTGGTTGGCAATTAAGCCACTATGGCTTATCTTCTAGTGAAGTGAGGTGTGGTCAAGCATTTCTTTCCAAATCATGATGGCTAAAAATGAGGTTGGCTGAAAAGAGACTCTAACCAAATTGCTTTGCCAATGACTATGGAAATATCAGAAAATGCCTATGAATAGAAGTCCAATTACTATTAGAAGTCCAATTACTATTGTGGCCATTGTTATCAAAATTAAATGTCAGACCAATTTGATGGCAAATTAGAGCTGGCCTGAATTTTACAACTTTCTTCATCAAGCAGTATTTAAGTAAGTTCTGGGGCAGCAAAACCACCTCCCAAGTTATGAAAACTTAAAACAATATAACTGCTTAGTTATGTGTCACAAAGATGATTATTGAAACTGAGACTTTGGTCTAGTTTACTTTATTAATATTTCTTAAAAGCTGTGGAATATTATCAGCAAGTTGCAGAAATGTGCTGCTGCTTCTTTGGCAGCTGCTTTAGGGAACACAGCATGAACAAAGCAAAACTACTTTCAGTGGAATCAACTGATACTTTTGTACRTTTTGAACGGTAGCTACATATCATCAAAAGGTGATTACAGAAGAAGGTAGTGAAACAGGTAGTGCTCTCTACACAACATTCTTGGGATTTTTATGAAACAGCCTAGGTGCTTCCATAATGCTCCAATAATTGRGAAAGGGCTGTTGCTCCAAATTTGTTTGACCTGTTGTGCAAGCTGCAAGCATACCTTCACAACTGCAAAAATAATTCCATGTAGTTTTCCTACACTTAAAATGTGATTGAGACTTCTGAAGTGATCTCTTGTGATTTCTCTTGTGCTGGGAACAGTATGTCAAAGAGCCCAAGGTCTCTATAGCAKAGGACCTTGGTGCAAGATGTCCAGGGTAGCAGACCTGTACAGCTTTACTCAGAGATGGTTGTTTCAGACTTGAGCTGTCACCTCCTCATGGCTTTATGTTGTGTGGCTGCACTAATGTGGATCAGGTACRCTAGTGGGAAGTGTTGACAGCTGATAGTRCACAGTCTAAGTGCTCAAATGCCAGGATTAAGCTTTCAGTTCCTCACTTGAGCTCCCCATTGATGCAAATTCAGTGTCCCTGTCATCAATGTGTGTGGTCTTCTGCAGAAAGGTTTCGCTTGTAGGCACTACTTAGTCTCTGAATCAGCCACRGCTCACTTGCTATAGATGTGCTCTCATTACAATACAGCATGCAGAAGAACACGTTTTCTTCTGCCTTGTAATTATGGAATTGTCCAACTCTTCTGCACCTACATCTGTAAATCAGTTCCCTTTCCTTAAAAGCTTTGTTCTGTAGTAGTACAGTCTCTCAAATGTGATTCCAGCTAAGAAAAGATGGATGAGTCCCATGTAGTTGAGGTCAGATTTGTCTCCTGCTTCATGATTTCCTAAGGAATAGAGAACAAACCTCACTGAGAGTCTTCCTGAACTAYGTTCAGAGCAACAGAGTATCAAACTGCGCTTTCTGTGATTAACTTAACTTCAAAACTCACGCAATTTAAGACACTAAGCAGAACAGAACTTCTCAGTACTGTGATACTGAAAGCAGACTTTTGCCAGGGTCACAGGGATGGCTCATTGTCTTCATAAACTTCACAAGCAATTACTTGAAGCTGCATAYATAAGCAAAATCTGTGATATGTTCTGATGCATCAAAGAGGAAGTATGTAAGCAGGTGTTGTTAAATGCAGGTTATCATGAGATTTTTGGGTGGGCAAACACGAGTCAGTTTCTYGGAGCAGCATGACTATCCATCCATACAGTGCACTTTTTAGCAAAGTTGAAGTCACAGACAGATGCTATAATAATTTTTTTGTGCAGCACAGGATTAGCTTGTTCTCAGCTGTTGCAGGCTGGCATAACTCCTATTAAATCAGTGGAACTGTGCCAATCTACTCATCTGATGACCTGACCTGCTCTCCTGGTGAAGTGCATAGTAGTACAACAAAATTTAAAACAACATCATAAGATATAACCTGATAATGAAACTCTTTTTTTTTTCCTTTTTGTGGCTAGTAATGGTTCTGCTTCATGAACTCTCAGAACATTTTGTGACTTTTTTAGTGCATATTTCCAGTTTTCCTTTAGTGCTTAAGATCTAAGATTAAGCAATGGTTTGCATGGTATCTTGGTACATTTTGCTGTTGTCAGCAGAAATCTTTTTCTCTTTCAAAACATTAATTTTGGATAGCTTTGGTAGTATGGATGTACCAAATCAATTTTTTGCTTTAACTTTTATTCCTCTTAATTTTTTGAAGCATGATTGTTTGTTTCTTCTTAGGGACAGACAGCAGGGATATGTGCAATATCTGAAACACTCAGAGATGTTTTGAAGAACCTCTTCAGTTCAGTTTCCGCATCTGTGGTGCTGAGTACAAAGCCTACAGATATAAAGGAGGTACAGGTAAGTTTTTATTCCTGCCTAAACCTTTTGATAAGTCTCTTTCTGGTCAGTGTTTTTATTATCTATTCCTGACCCACGACTGAGTAAGTTTAGCACAATTCAGTGATCAGAAACAACTGGAACACAAACCTTAAAATAACGTAGCCTCTGACACTGAAGACTTTGTGATTATAATTCCATGTGGCTATTTGTTGATGTTACACCACATCAGATGTCTACTTCACTATATTAATGTGACAGAAGTTATAATATTTGGTATTTGCGTATGCACGATCCTTCTTGTTTTGCTTGCTTTTCACAGAATGTACAAAACATAAGCGTTGTCCCTCAGGGCACTAGTCCACCTAAACCTCCAAGGGCTCATGAACTGAAACTACTAGTAAAGAACATCACGGTAAAACTAACTGATCAAAATGCTGCAGGTAATGTAGTCCATATGATGCTGCTCATTTTCAAGCTGAGTTTTTTTTTCTGCTGAAATCATTTGGTAGTTCACTTGTAGTTTACAAACTTGTCCCAAAACAAGCTGTAAGCATTTGCTGTAGATGGATTTAGTCATGTTTATAAAAAGCCTGTATGTTTTAGGTTGCTTGATTATTTAAACATCTTGATCGTTCTGTTAAAAAAAAAAAAATCCATCCTTTTTTAACACATTGAGCATAATTTAGAAAATGGGTTGATTATTATTCTGGAGTTTATTTTTAATTTCTCAAAGTTACCTCTTTAAGTATACCCAAGATGGAGGGGCAGGCTCCAAACCAACTCTTCATTAAGCTGATAGCAGTGAAGTTTGTTTGATTCAGTATTACTGTATTTTTACAGCTGCTTTACTTTGAGYTATTTGTTGATATATCTAAAACTCTCCTCCTTTGTGTAAACTTAAAAGGTTGTATTTTGTTGTCATTGCTTTTTCTCCTCCAATAAAGTATCTTTGGGGGGGGAGGGGGGGAAGGAGGCTCAAATGGAGAATGAAGCCAAAAAAGAGGTCACTACCTAATGAAGTTTCACTGTTGGCTTAGGAAAGAAGCTCCAAGCCTGTCTAACAAGTATTAAATCTTCTTCAAGTGCAAGCATGCCTGCATCATGGCTTGAGGCATGAACAAGCATATTTCAGATTTTGTCACAGAAAATGCGAATTTGAGGTCCTGTAACTGATGGTCACTAACAACTCTAACTTTTTTTTTTAGTGGCAGTTTGTGGCTGCTAAGATGGTGAAGGCATTAATTTTGGATAAATATCCTACTTGCAGTACTCTTTTTTTCAGTGAGGTACAATAAGTTTCTGCCCCAGATTGTTGCATAATGCTACTTTGCTCATCCTGTTTGGAAGTGATTTCTCTAAAACTTTCTACAGACTGTTTATTAGAAACAATTTATTTTTGTAGTTATTCTGGAAGTCTTTTCAGACTTTATACTGTCAAGTATAAATAAAACCATGCTGGAAACTGTAGATTGTTTTAAAAAATCATTAAGAATTCATTATTATGCCACAATTCCATAGTGCAAGCTAAGCTTTTCAAAAGAGCTGATCATTTTTGGCTTCCTCTGCTTGCCCCTTTTTTGAAGGAGTGAGGGAGGGCAACCTAATTTGAAGTGCCTTTAAAAGTCATGAGTTACCTTTATAAGCATGGAGTGCATATGATAAAGCATTCCTACATATATTCCTCCCCCTCCTTGAAAATGAGGGGAAGAGGGGACAATTATTATGCTCTGCTGTGATAACTCAGATCTTTACATCCAAATAATCATTTGTTCTTCTRAAAGGAAATGGAGGAAATTTTGCTGCTTCCTTAGCAGCTCTGGAATTTAGTAGGAGAAATCAATCTACATACTGGGGTTTAGCTGGTCACTCACTTTAAATGCAATGGAAATATTGCACAGCTGGCAATGCTAGCTTCTGGATTTGGCCTGCTGCCTTTTAATTATTGTTCCCTTCCTTTTCTTGGCATTGCCTTGCAGCAGTCATTAATCATCACATTGCAGCTCACCAAGACGCAGTAAGAGTCTGCAACATTGCAGACTAAGCTGCACAGATATGCGGTGGGTTGGGGAAGGAGAGAGGGTGTTCTCTGGATCATTAAGATAAACCATGGATTGCTAACCTGTTTTATAGGCGCTTGTGGCTTGCCCATAGGCATAGTAGCTCAACTGGCGAGCAATCTGTGGCAGAATTGGCCTTTGCTTATAGGTTGTGCTTATTTTTGTCGTTTTRTTTTACATATATAAACCAACATATGTCCTAGATTAGAATCATATGGTCCACAGTACATCAACTGGGGAAAAATGCGATTTCTGATATAAAGGAAAAAACTGTTAGTTGTGTAGACCAGAGAGTGCAGGGCAGTGATGTTGAAATACCTTGTTTCGCTATCACTCAGTCGGTGGCTCCAGTGTGATTCCAGGCACAGCTATGCAAGTGTTTCTGCACCAGGCTGCTTAGCACTGCTGGCAGCAGAAGCATGCCACAGAGACATATGGCTGGCTCCACAGAAAACTGCCCCAGGTTCATTAACTCAGGCTCAGCATGCTKTGAAAGCAGCTAAACTACTTATTCCAGGGTTAGATCACAAATACGCTGCATGTACATAGTGCTTTGTCTCCTCTAATAACCTTGCCAGGCTCAAGCTGCTCGTGTGCCTGTGATAGGGCTCATCCACAGCCCAGATACACCAGCAGAGGATAATTTTAAGTTGATGATACTAAATATAAACCTAGATTCTTCTAGAGAATGAGAGGCAGTATATCTTGTGTTTGATTTGCACAAAGTCAGTACTGAGCTTCTTGYTGCTCTCCTTGATATTTTGGTACTCCAAGACTGATGATTTCTGATGCTGTAAAAAACAAACAAAAGAAATTATTTTATAAGCAACGCATTGTGCAAACTATTTCCCTGTGGAATAGCAGTGTAACTMTTCCAATATGCCAGTTAGTGACTCTACCAAGCTGCAAGATCAGGATATAGATCTACAGACCAAGACTCTAAAATGCCGTGGATTTGTTAAAAGCTACAGTCCCTAAAGCCACYGTTAATTAACACTGCTGTGACTGTTCATTTGCTTAAAAAAAAATTTTTTTTTTTTAAAAAAAAAACTTTGATTTCTGAAGAAACCACTGTGAGTTTGCCCAGTACGAACTTTGAAAACATCTGATCTTTTTTTTAGCATTTTGTCTTTTTATGCCTTCATGCAACTTTTTGCTTCGTGCCAGAATATAAATCAGGTCGTCGTGTTTTACACTATGCTGAGCAGTCTACAGGACAATGATGACCCAGTCTTGACCACAGCCATTAATGCAGATGGAGTACAAACTGAATGGAAATTTATTCTATGGGTGGGTGAGGAAGTGTTTGCAATAGTTTGTTCAATGGGCAGTGCATAAGGGTGAGAGTCTTACTTTCTTTTGAGTAAGTGTGCCTACTGATGATGGAATATTAATACCCGGATATTGATTGTTCTTTCTCCTTATAGGCAGCACAAACCTTGTGTGTATACTTCAGTTGAATGACCCTATACAGAAGTTTTCCAGCTCTGTAGCCAAAAATGCTGCAAATCTCTTTTGGAAAGAAGAGTTTATCTTGTAAGTAACTTACCTACTGAGAACACTTTCGTAGCAAAAAAATTTTTTTTTTCTTTAAGCTATGCAAGGTTTCAAGGGAAGAATGATATTTTGAAATATGTCCTGTCAAGTGTGTCAGGTGGCCTCAGAAATCTGGCACTAGTAAGGACCTCAGGATACTTAATTACTCTTTTCATGGATAAGAGATCAAATAGGTCTAGATCTTCCCTGGCAAATATCTGACTTTATTAAATGATAGCAATGACAGGCATGATAAATTACCCTGTGCTTTAAGTAAGTGCCAAAAAAAAAAAAAAAGGTGTTGGCAAGGTTTTGAGTTCATTTTTTCTTGAAAACTGCGTTTCAGAAAGTGTGATTTCTCTCCCACCCCTCCCTCCAATGGGAAATACAAATGTGTGGAAAAAWTTGACCATCTGAAAGAATGGTAACTGTTACTAAAAGGAGAGAGTAAAACTAACCAGATCTTTCTGTAGAATAAAAATGAGGATTTTGGTGGCTTGCACAGTTTTGTGATTTATACAGCTTCTATACACACAATCAAAAGAAAACAGTTCTAAAATTATTTTCATTTCTGCCTTTTAGTGGCAGAGCAGAAAATATTTGGTAGCTTCTGTATTGTTTGAGTTGAGTGTGGGAGCCATTGATGGAGTGGATCAAAGGTGAGTTTCTCTAGTGGCTTTAGATGCGAACATGTGAAAGCACAAGCAGCTTCCCAGGAAAACAGGAAGAGATGCTGCCATGTGATGTACTGCAGATGCAGCTTTTTTTTAACCAGGGTATTCATGTGAGATGCACCTGGTGCCTTTGTTTCTGTAGCTTTCCTATCCCACTGCAGTTTCACTCCTCCTTCCCTCCCTTCCTCCGTCTCTCTCTCTCTGTATATGTGTATGTATGTGTATACATACACACACAAAATATATGTATGTTTTTTTAATATATATATATAGAGAGAGATGGATATTAAAGAATAGTGCTACTTGGTTTCTTTTATGATGTTTTCTTCACTGTCTGGTCGCAACCTGGCATCCGCTGTATGCATTCCTTCTCTCATAAAGCAGAGGCTTAGCTTGTAAGAAAGTGAATGTGTATTTGATGCTGCTCCTGTCAGTGCTGAGTGCTCTTCTTGAGAATGCTCTGAACTTTTGCATGCTTCTCCACAACTTTGAGGGGCAGTGAGTGTTCAGTGCACAGATCTTTCTTGTTGCTCATTGTGAATTTTACATGTGTGCACACTGCAGAAATGGGTATGCTGGGTTGGGGGTGGGTGCTTGATGTAAAAGAAGGCACCAGACTGGTCATCTGGAGTTGCATAGAACTTAAAGAACACTGGTCCCCTTGAATGTGTGAGAGCTGGGGGAGATCTGAAATCACTACAGACAGCAAAGAAAAGTTAATTTTGTATGACCACACTGAAAGGCTTCATTTTTTAATGTTGTCAGATGGAGAAATATGGCCTGTGTGTGTTCCTGCTTCTCATCTTTCTGCCAACTAGAAAAACAGCTAGGAAGCTTTCCTCCTTAAGACGCGTGCAGTCCAGTGACTTTTTTTTTTTTTTTTTTTTTTACCGTTTACATCGAAAATGCTCCTAGACTGTAGTGATAGATAGTGTTAAATCTACAAGGTATCAGCTGGTTTTGTATGTTTTTACATAGCCTAGTTTTAGCTTCAAGCATCTAAGACTTCATGGAAAGCCGCAGATCAGACTGTATTCTTCTGTGGCAGTGTGCTATGTTGCCATCAAGACTTGGGGATTAACATGATGTGATTTCTTTCCCATAGTAAGAAAAACAAACTCACTTTGTAGCAGCTTTCTATTCTGGAGTATCTCAAAGTGCTTCACCCACTGGGTTTGTGAATCACTTCAGCCATCTGTTGGTGGAGCAGCATGTCTGTTCAGTGTCGCAGAACAGATACCTACCTAGTGCTCTTGGACAGGAAGTTTATAAGAATGCCCTTTCCTATTGAAAGTGCAGAGAGAGGGCAAGCAAGCAGGATGTGACTAAGTTGGCTGGAATTTGGCCTTCACACTAAGGTTAATGCTGGGTTTTCCGTGGTGTTGGGTATTTTTTTTAAAAGTGCCTGAAGTAAGCTTGGGGAAGTCCTGTGGGATTTTTAAAGATAAATGATCAGGATTTGTCTGCATACTTTCTTTCATGTTCATTTCTCCCCCTCCCTTTTTTTCCTTCAAATAAAATATCTCAGTAGCTTGAAGACCAGTGTTGCTGACCACTGTGTCAGTCTCTGCTTTAGCTTTATAGGGAAGAGGAGCAATTGATACCTTTGAGGTGCTTTCTTTTGAACTTCTAGAGGTACAGAAGGTCATGATAGTGGCAGGGAAAGGTTGAAAGCTGGTACACAGATAACATCCCAAGGCATCTGATGCATGTGAGATGTCTGCAGCCAACATCACATCATCCTGATTTGGAAACATAGAAAAACAAAATACATACATGCATGCCCTCAAGGTTTTTGGTAGAATATGTACTGAAAAAGATATAAAGTTTTATTAGAAGTTTCCTCAGTAGGTACTGAGTTTGCTTCACAGGCTTAAGTGGAGGGAAAGTTTTTGYATCTCTTGCCTAATCCGTCTCATAAAGTATTACAAATGACAGTAGTTCTGCTAATAGTTCATACTGGTTCTGTTACATAGCAACTGATTCTTATTCTTTGAAATGTTCTTGAGCCTTATTTTGGAAAAGTTATGCTCACTCTTTTCATATAAGACTTGTTCCATCCTTTATTTGCTTGCTTCCATCCTGCTTCYGCAGGACACTTTCCCGCTTTGGCAGGATACTGCCCAGCCTTGACTAAGTTGTTAATTGACCTGTTCCAGCCTCTCAACTTAGAAATTTGGGAAAAACTCACTTTCAAGAATAAAACAGCTTCTTAAGGCTTTTTTATAGTAATCAGACTAGGGACCAGCATCAGCTTGAACAGCAATGTTTGTAAGCTACTGGGCAGAGGAAAAGCCTCTGAAATCTTGGGCAACTGCCATTTTGTAACAATGCTGGAGATACCCAAACTTGCTTTCTGACCAAAATGCCTTCCCTCAGTCTTATCTGAGGCCAAGAGAAACTGGGCAAAGCATTCCCAGCACTCTAACAATTCTGCCTGCTTCAGCTTAGTGCAGGATAAGAGAAGTTGTGGTGCTGGCAACTAGAAAGGGAAGGGGAAAACTTCATAAATGAGAAGGGAATTAAAATACTTGCATGCAAAGACCTAACATAGTTTCATTTACTTCACAGTGAATTAAGTGCCAAATCAAAAGCATTGCAACTGCAAATAGAAGATGGAAACTTGGACGGTAAGTACTAAAAATGAATTATTTTGCATAATCACTTCATGAGCACTGCTAAATGTTTACATAATTCTTCTTTTAGTTCTACCTGGCTGTACAGATGTATAAGAAATTTTCTGAAACCTATTTTCAAGTGTAAATATATTCTACCAACTTATCTTGGTAGCCAAATGAGGTACGCTTCAATAATGGCTCTGGAGAACCCTAGATAGAGGAACAATTATAATCTCTGTAAGCCCGTCTTAATATTAAGATCCTAGAGTTAAAAAATATGTGGAAAATTACAGTGTGAGTTCTTGGGTGATACCCAACTCATGTGAGTTAAGTGCTATCTATGTACACAGTTGCTTCCATCTGCAGGCCTGGACAAAAGAGAAAGTACACTGTCTCTCTTTGTCCTAGTTTGAGTTAAAATTACAAAGAAGATTTGAGCCTGTGTTTCTTTCTAGCCTRTCGGTATCCTTATTCTTCCATCTGCTGATATCCTATTTTTCAGGTTTCTAAACTTCTAATAGGGCCACTGTGAGTAACTTTGTTTTCAAGTTATGCTTTCCTTGCCTTTCTCTGACTGACAGAAAATTATGAACAATCCTAAATCCTTTCCTTTTGAGCCCCAGAGGTCACCTAGACATTACCCAGTATAAAACACGGTAATTCCAGTTATATTGGATTAAATATAAAACATGGAGAATTAAATGTTTTTACTACTTGATTGTGTTGCTGTAGTTACCAGCTAGCCTTCAATGGCAAAAAAATCCATTGCGCTATTGAATTTTTAGTTGGAGAAGCATTGAATTTCTAGCAAGGTTAGGGGAAAGGTAGGTTTTCAGACTAGAGAGCATGCTGAGCATTTTGTATGAGATTTGTAAACTCCCAAGTACTTCATTATTTGGGCTTTATTAAAATGATGACACATTGTAAATTCTTTAAATACCGGAGAGAGTCCAGCGTAGGGCTAYRAAGATGATCAGAGGGCTGGAGCACCTGCCCTATGAGGAACGGCTGCGAGAGCTGGGCCTCTTCAGCCTGGGGAAGAGAAGACTGAGAGGGGATCTTATCAATGTGTACAAGTGCCTGAAGGGAGGGTGTCAAGGGGACCAGGACAAACTCTTTTCAGTTGTCCCGTGTGACAGGACAAGAGGCAATGGGCAGAAACTGAAGCACAGGAAGTTCCGTCTGCACGTGAGGGGGAATTACTTCCCTGTGAGAGTGGCAGAGCACTGGCACAGGTTGCCCAGAGAGGTAGTGGAATCTCCTTCTCTGGAGATCTTCAAGGCCTGCCTGGATACAACCCTGCCTAACCTGCTGTAGGTGACCCTGCTGAGCAGGGAGGTTGGACTAGATGGTCTGCAGAGGTCCCTTCCAACCTTACTGATTCTGTGATTCTATGATTCTAAATACACTCTACGTGTTTTTTTGCTGGTACAAAGTTTTGCTTTAGCTAGAAAGAGAAACTGTATTTTACCTCTTGGATCAGTTTACTTGCCTCTGCTTATATCAGGTTTCATCTATAAGAAAGGAATTGTTATTTTTTGGTGTTCAGCTATTTTTCTTTTGTTTTGGTACTGTCAGTTGTATTCATCTTACTTAGTTCAGGAAAAATCTACAAAGTATTGGTCAAAACTCTCCACACACAGCAGTAAAAATCTCCTTTTACATGGTGTCTGTTAGAGTGGCTAAAGTATTGGCTAATAATTTATTAAATCTGGCCTAGGTAATAACATATTATCTAAGCCATAGTTAATAATTAATATAGCCAAGTGGAATGCGTGTATGATACTGGATTTTGTTTCTTCTTTTAGTAGTCTAGGTATGAAAAAAAGTGTTGTAATTCCTTGAAAATAATCAGTGATTATTTTCAGGATTGAGAAGTCAATGGTAGGTGAGTGCTTTACAAAAATTATCTGAAGTAGATGCTGTTTGTAAAATTGTGTAGGGTTTTTTGAAGTGGAAACAGTCAAACTGACTATTG
>NW_028185051.1:3203244-3223136 GCF_003343005.1 Rhea americana | reverse complement strand
TAAGGGCTAGCATTTATCCCTGAAATCATGCAGTAATATTGCTACTAGTTTGCTCCCATCTAATGTAGCTAGTAAACTAACGGGAGAAATAAGAGAACTGCTCTTATTCAAATTAAGAAAGAATATTTCTAATGAGATACACAAATTTAATGGGAATCCAGGGAGTTTTCTCTGAAATGAAAGATAAAAGGTAATTTTTGTGGACATTATTTAAGAAYCTAGTGGTGATGTTCCAAGTATATATGAATTTTATTTTTCCTTTAAGTATTCTGTATAGAGAGGGGAAAAAAAGGCCAGAAATAGCAGCAAACAGGTAATGCTTGATGTCTCCATTCTGTTCTGTTGCACAGTGTTAGGCCATGCGTGAGGAATAGTCATAAAGGAAAGAAAGCTCTGAAAACTAACTTACTGTGGTGAGAATCAGTTCTTGCAACTAGCTGCTTTTGTTCTTCTCTTCCCTGTCTTCTCACCCTTAAGTATACTACAGCTCAGCTGAGTGCTGATTATGTTGCTTTTATTTCTTCTAGGTTCTTTGTTGGCAAGGGCAACTGTACCTCTTGACTTGTTCAGAAAACAGCCTACCGGCCAGCAAAGCTTTGTGCTGAACAGCTGGGCCAGCGAGAGCAGCCCAGAGTTTGGGCCTGAGCTAGGATCCATTAGTGCTGAGGTACTGCATTTGAATGCTTTTGTGGTGTTCTTTGACTTCTGGAAGTACTTGTGAATGCTCATCTTGTGCTTTAGTCAGTCACAGCAAAGTGCAATGTATGGCCAAGTCAGAATAGCACATTCATATTGTATGGTATCATTTCAGAATGTATTTGTGCCTTTCAGAAGAATTAGCAATTTGGCTCCTGAATGTTGATAAAAATGTTTAAAAGATTACTAGGTAGGAGTGTTAGTGTCTTTCTTGTTTAATTGTGCCTCTAAAGCAAAAAAATTTGTCTTCCTAGTTCTCTTTTATAGAACCTAATGAATTAAAGACTTGGCAAGTTTCTTCTCCGGTGCCAGGCACCAAGATAGAAAAGGATCGAACTGTGATGCCCTGTGGGACTGTAGTCACTACTGTAACTGCTGTGAAAACCAAACCTCGACTAGAAGGGAGATCTTCCCCACTGAGCACAGGTGAGGCGGTCTAATACTTTGTGTTCACGATTAGGATTATCTGCGGGGAACAGAAGTGGGGGAAAGGTGGGAATGGAGGCCGCTATCGTCCAGACTTCTCTGATGTGTTGGTGGTAAAGGGTGTCTTTTGTATCTTTCAGTAGCAGGTTTTTAATTTTCATGAAGCCTTGCTCAAACCAAAGGAGTGGCTAATGCTCTACTTAATATTTTGTACACTTTTCTAAGTTTCATAAGCAGAAGAACAAGGTTTTGGTGRCTGACTTTTCTCATTAGTGTCAGACCCTTAGCATGCTTGCTGATGACAGACCATCCTGTGTCTTCTAATCTTGATGACAATCTTTAATGAGGATTGGTGTCATCTTGTGATGAGGTTTTTAAGAGTCCCTTTCAGGAGCAGGCTTTTTGGTTCTTCTTGAGATAAGTATGGAAGTGAGACCTCTAAACAGTCTTTGTGTGAAGTTACACAAAGAGCTGCCTTGTTTTAAGTTGTCAAAGTAGATCATTTACTTAAGTGGATATTGTCTAGCATATTACAGTAAAATATTTAAAAACAATAAATTCTTCAACTTTAAAGGTCTTTTGCAGTCAGGTAACACATTCACATGTGTTGAGAATTTGTGTTAAACAACTTTCACAGGCACATTTTGAACAGGCTTTAACCAAAATAATAAGAATTTGTTATACCTGTGTTGTAAGTGTCCTGAATAGTTTAAATAAATAACCAAGAAACTTGCTTCTCAGATTCTCCTGTGAAAACGCCAGTTAAAGTAAAGGTGATTGAAAAGGATTTCTCTATTCAAGCTATCCATTCCCATGGTGCTCCAGTCAGCAAAACTTTATCATCTTCAGATACAGGTAACAGAAACATTCAAAGCTTTCTAATTGGAATACATCTCTCTGCTGCACAGGGGATTACTGTGATCCTGTTAAATTAWCAGCAAACCCATATGGCTGCTGCCTTTCAACAGGCACTAAGTGTTTATATTAGCAAAGGCTATGGTTAGCGATGTAACAAACAATCTTGCAATAGAAATCTGTTGTTAATTCATTGTTTACATTACTAATTCTGAAAAAATAACAATGAGTTGTGGTTTGGAGAGGCAAGGCAATTACAGAAAAACTAGCCTGGCATTTTCTCCTCCTCCTGAATGCAAGAGGAGCCATGAGGGCTGTTAAGCCTTGAGGGATGCTGCACAAAATATTGAGTGAAAACCCTGTGAYGCTTACCTCTCTGGCCATTGCGGATTCCCCTGATCAAAGGTAAGTCCCTATGGCTGGCTTGATGAAAGGCAGGCTGAAAGAGTAGGAAGATTAATTCTCTTCTCTGCCCTGCCACTGGGCTTTGGCTGAGGTAAATCATGCTTGGGCAAGCATAACCTTGCTGTGCCTGTTCATCCACCATCTTAAGGCACTCAGCGTACCGATGAAATGCCTTCAGAATGTCAGGTAGCACTGATAATACTGTTACTTATTGAGGTGCAACTCTGAAGATTCAGCATGTTTTTCAGTCATTTGAGTGGTCACCTTTTGTTCTCTCTGTAGGCAACTTTAATGAAAGGTGATCTGGTCTAGCTGCAAATGGCAGATGTTATGGAGTTCAGTTTTCTCTGTAGGTTTGCACATAGGTACAATCTGGAGATGATCTGGACTGCTCCTGGAACAGTCAGAATGCTTGCTGGCTGGTAGAGATAGAGATAGATTGGATAAAGGACAAAAAGCTGGGGAAAAGCATGAACTAATAACCATTAATAGCAAGTAGCACTTGAATCTTTCCCTGTATCTACACAAAAAGTACTCTGGTACCATAAAGCAGGAAGGTGGTATTAAGCCAATTTGGGAATTGTTAAGATAGTGCTACACTTCTCTGTTAACTCTCGTAACTGATTATGGTATCAAAGATACAAAGTGCTTACTGGAAAACTCACCTGAATACAACCTAGAGCAGATTAATAGATATGAATAGTGTGTTTTTGACAATGCAGGGGAATTTCTGTGAAATGTTTATACAACATAGCAGGAAGAATTACTCATTAGAACAAAAGCTTGAGTGAAAAGAAATACAAAAGAGCATTCAGGATGGCAATAACTTAAGTAAAGGCTATTACAAGCATCATGCAACTGTGAAGCCTTGTTCTCTGCTTTTAGCTAAAAGACAGCAACAAGCACTATGGAAAAATATGCCATGGCCTTACTGTGATTCTAAGTGATAACAGTAATAAGAATTACCAAATGCCACTGACATTGTCCTGGACACTGTCGGCTGTTCCTGTGGGGCTTTGCAGTGGCTATGAAGATGTAAGAGAAGGAATTTGTGGTCAGTGGGCAGATGCTTGTGCATATATACAACTTAGGCACACATACTCTTAGTATCTAAAATACTTTCAGAACCTTAGTGCAGTATAACTGTTTAGGCCTCACCTTTTAGTGCCTTAATAGCATATCAGAGAATGGTTGAGGTTGGAAGGGACCTCTGGAGATCATCTAGTCCAACCCCCCTGCTCAAGCAGGGTCACCTAGARCACATTGCACAGGATCACATGCAGGTGGGTTTTGAATATCTCCAGAGAATCATAACATCATAGAATCAGTAAAGTTGGAAGGGACCTCCGGAGATCATCTAGTCCAACCCCCCTGCTCAACAGGGTCACTTAGAGGATGGTAGACAGGGTTGCATCCAGGCAGGCCTTGAAGATCTCCAGAGAAGGAGACTCTACAACCTCTCTGGGCAACCTGTGCCAGTGCTCTGCCACTCTCACAGGGAAGAAATTCCCCCTCACGTGCAGACGGAACTTCCTGTGCTTCAGTTTCTGCCCATTGCCTCTTGTCCTGTCACACGGGACAACTGAAAAGAGTTTGTCCTGGTCCCCTTGACACCCTCCCTTCAGGCACTTGCACACATTGATAAGATCCCCCCTCAGTCTTCTCTTCCTCAGGCTGAAGAGGCTTCTCTTCCTCTTGCAGCCGTGAGAAGGAGACTCCACAACCTCTCTGGGCAACCTATTATAGTGCTCTCTCACAGTGAATAATTCTTCCTCATGTTCAGACAGAACTGCCTATGTTTCAGTTTGTGCCCATTGCCTCTTGTCCTATTGCTTGGCACCACTGAAGAGAGTCCAGCCCCATCCTCTTGACACCCTCCCTTAAGGTATTAGTATACCCTGATAAGATCCCCTCTGTCTTCTGTTCTCCCAGCTAAAGAGGCCCAGCTCTCACAGCCTTTCCTTGTAAGAGAAATGATCCAGTTCCCTAATCATCCTCATAGCCCTATGCTGGACTCTCTCYGGTAGCTCCACGTCTCTCTCGTACTGGGGAGCCCAGAACTGTACACAGTACTCGAGATGAGGCCTCACCAGGGCTGAGTAGAGAGGCAGGATCACCTTCCCTCCACCTGCTGGCAACACTCTTCCTAATGCACCCCAGGAGACCATTGACCTTCTTGGCCACAAGGGCACACTGCTGGCTCTTGGTTAACTTGTCTGTCAAAACTCCCAGGTCCTTTGCAGAGCTGCTCTCCAGCAGGTCAGCCCCCAGCTTGTACTGGTGCCTAGGGTTATTTCTCCCTAGGTGCAGGACCCTGGACTTGTTCTCGTTGAACTTCATGAGGTTCCTCTCTACCTAACTCTGCAGCCTGTCCAGGTCTCTCTGAACAGCAGCACAGCTCTCAGGTGTATCAGCCACTTCTCGTAGTTTGATATCATCAGCTAACTTGCTGAGGAGGCACCGTATCCCTTCATCCAGGTCATTGATGAGTAAGTTGAAGACAACTGGCCCCAGTACTGAGCCCTGGGGGACACTGTTAGCTACAGGCTTTCAACTAGACTCTGTACCACTGATAACAACCCTCTGAGCTCTGCCTTTCAGCCMGTTCTCAACCCACCTCACTGTCCACTCATCTGACCCACACTTCCTGAGCTTGCCTATGAGGATGTTATGGGAGACTGWCAAAAGCCTTGCTAAAGTCATAATAACTAAAGGCACTACTCAGTTTAATTAACACTAATGCTATACCTCTCTGTATTCTTTATCATTAAATTTCTTATTAAAGAGCCCATCTCAGCCAAATAATATGTTTTTTTTCATTAACTTTCTTAACATTTTTTGCTTCTAATCTTGATGAACTTGATTAGTGTATATTAACTGTGCCTGAAGTATATGCATATTAAGTACAGAAGTAGGCACACTTAACAAACCTGTTGTGCCTGTGTTTAAAGAGTATTTTAATAGGCAGGTTCTGTATTCCTGTACAATATTTGTAGGCGAAAAGGAAAGGCAATTTCCAGACTGTAGAGGCAGCTTATGAAAAGCAGAGTAGCTGCCAGTTTGCCTTCCCTATCCTATTATAGTGTCATCAGCAAATCTGGAAATGCTGAGCAGTGAAAGGAAAAGAGAGTAAAATAGTTGCCTGAAGAAGTGCTAGCACATGCTAGCTATGTACCTTGTTAGCTCTATGGCTCTATATAATTGTGATATCTGACACTATCCACCACTTACAACTAGATAACAGCTCTTGCATTGCAGTAATAAATTGAAATAATTGGATGTTTTGTGTAAGCCTCAAGCCTCGTATGCACTTTGGGTTGTGTCTACAAGTGAAGCTTTTGTGCCTGTTTCCACTGGGTAAGATGGGCCAAGCTGAAAAGAAAGGAAGGGAAAGAAACCCAACAGCTAAGTGGCTGATTGGAAATTGGTTTGGTACACATGGTATTTAAACCATTTCAGCTACCTGCTTTGAATTTTAAGTAAAGAAGAAAGTCTGCCTCTTTGCTCTGATTTTGGCTGCTTTTCTCTTTCCCCTCTGAAAAAAATGTTTTCCTTTCAGAGCTGCTGGTATTGAATGGCACTGACCCCGTTGCAGAAGCAGCTATTCGACAGTTAAGTGAGTCTGCAAAGCAGAAGCTGAAGTCTCCTAGAAAGAAAAGCACCATTATAATATCAGGAGTGTCAAAGGTAAACAAGAAAACAACACTCACATTTAATGCTTCATAACAAAAAGTCTTTGCTCCATTGAGTATGACACTAACTTTGTGTGTTGTGCTGTCTCCAATTCAGCAGGCTGTGTAGGATCTAGCTCTGTGTGCCTGTTTCAATGACTGTTTCAAGTTGAGCCAAATCAGGGTGGGTTTGTTTTGGAGAAGTTCTGTTTAAGGCTTAGGTTGACAGCCTGACTAAAAAATGCCTATGAACTGGGGTGATCAGGGATTTGGACAGAAAAATTCAGGTGAGAATAGGGACTAGTCATACCCTGTGCTTTGCCACGGAGTGAAAGAAAAAGTATGAAAGATTTTTCTACCTGTCAAACTTGTTTAAAGAAAACTCTCTGAAAAGCTTTTTGGTCCTCTCTCAGCTTTGTTCAGAGGATGGGGAAACAATACTGCTTCTCACATAGTGTTACTGCTTCTCACATAGTGTGTGTAGCATTATTCCAGACTTTCTTCATCCACACTGCCATTCTCCCTACTTGGTTTCTACCTGTAGTCCTTTCCCTGCAGACTGCTGTAAACATTTGCTGTAGAGTCGTCTTGTTCTGCGCAGTTTCCCTAAAAATTTCTGACGAATTTTGGCTGAGCTGGCATTAATCCACTTGTCATCACTGTACTGTGCTGAGGCAGGGAGAATGAGGATCAGCCACCACAGTGCGAGATGTCTGCTTAGAAAGTGGGGTACTGGGACTCTGTGGACTTTTGTTTAGCCAATGCAGCTGCCAAGAAGTCTATCTTGTACAAGATAGAATATTTGCTATTTGTTTTCTTTAAAATGTGGAGGTTTTTTTTTTTTTTTTGTCTGTGGAAGCTGATACTTCATTAAAGCAGCACATGTAGGAAAAAATGTCATTACTTGAGAGGGGCCGGGGATAGGTGGGAGGCATATAATTAAATATTTTTTCCGGTCATTTGGCTTTATGATATGATTAGAACTTGGCTATATGCTCCTCTTCTTTAGTGGAACCACGGAAACCTCACACTGTGGTTTTTAGATAGGCCTAAGCAGCATAAATAGAAGTGTAAGAAGAGAAAAGAACAGAACCATTGCAGGGAGAATTGTTTTTTTCCAGAAAAGCAGCTTATGTCAGTGTTGTCTCTTATTTTCCCTGTCCAGATCTCTTTATCTCAGGACAGTGAAGCTGCACTGATGATGGACTATGCTGCAACCATGGAGGGCTCTTGCAAAAAAGCAGATCCACCYGCTGCGGAGGAGCATATTGCAAAAGTCACCTCTGATGAAAAGCTATCATTAGGTGCTTCAGAAACAGCACCTGATACTGATCCACAGCAAAGTGACCATAAGGCTTGGGGTTTGGAGAATGGCAGCCAGCAGTGGAACAGCAACACACTGCTAGACCAGACTTGTGAAGAAATGTCTGGGAGCTCATTAAGTGTTTCAGAAACTGGGAGCATGAAAAAATCTAAAGGTATGTGACCTTTCTGTACTTAATAGCAGTGTCATGCAACACTGAAGTAGTTTGTCCTCTCTTACTGATTTTTGCCCTTAATATTCTTGCAATTGTGATGTTGGTAGAAGCGGCCTTACAAACAACCATAAAGACTGGCATCATGCAGCCCTCAGACAGGCATCTCCACACTTCCTTATTCATCAGGAAATAAAAGGGCTCATCGTTAGAAGTTGAAGGGCAAATCATTAAGTCCAGCTAAGTTATCTGGGAGGGAGATAACTGGCCAAATTGTCAACTCCTTGATGAAACCTGTGGTTTTTTGTAAATAAAGACTTGTGCTGTACTTGGAACCCCTTTGCTAAAGTGAAAATAGCAGCATCCCACAGTTGCTTTCTGGTGCGTTCCTTTCCCTCCCTCACATCTCTGAGCATGCAACTTCCCTACCTTCACAAAAATATAAGTTCACGCAACTCTGGGCAAAGCTAGAGATGTACTCTTAACTACTTAAAACAGTTCTCCCCTTTAACATTTTTCATCAATATCCATTTTGCTAAAGAAAGTGGAATTAAGGGTGATTTTTAAAATAAGTAAATGGTCAGATAATTTTGCTTGTGTAGGTAAACAATGAATGGATGCGGTTTGAAAATGTCTTAAGGTTTTTCTCATTCCCTTTATAAGTCTAGTAACCCCTGAGGCTTTTGTAGTGATATGTGGCTGGGTGGTAAACACAGGTGACAATTAAAAAGTCTGAAAGAATAGCTAGTGCAGTGGACTCCTGTCTGTGCCTTGAACAAGTGGCAGAGCAGTCTTGCAAGCTGCTCATAGGAGCTGCGAAAATTACTTGTGCTTCTCACCACCGTCCATCCCTCTTTCATTTTATTATTTTRTACTTTTTCCTTACCCAGAGGTAGTGTAAAGAGGCTTAGTACAAAACCTCAGTGTGTTGCTAGATAGTAGTATTCCTCCCATAAAAAGTTTATATTGGATCTCTGTACTTAGAACATCAAGGTTTTCTGGCATTTTCAAAGCTTTATTATTCCATCTAATAGTTTAAGGTGATACACTAGCAATCATTTTGGCATGGATGGGCAGGCACTAGAAAGTTTGGGGATTGTTGAGGGGAGGTGCTGGGACATGTGTAATTTCTCATGCGGAGCCAGGAAAAATTTAGGAAGCAGTATGAGATTTTGCAAAACCTCTAGACTCTTCTTTAGTATGTTTCTAAAAGAAAGAAATGGAAATTTGTATGTGAGCTGTTGCCTCATTTTTTTATTCAAAAGCTCTGCTTGCATTTTTCCCTATGCAGTATGTTGCAAAGAGAACAAGCTTCTAAAGATTCTGGTTACGTGGTGCAGGATAGGACTACTAAAAAGCCCAAACAATCTCTGAGTCCTAATAAATAAATAAATTAATAAACCTGTTTCAAAAAATGACTTAAACAGATCTCTTTGTTGAACTCTTGAATCCTGCTCTGTCACAGTTCAGTAGCATTCATGGAGTGAGATAGCATATTTCCACCTTCCTGACTTCAGTTAACTTTGATAGTTCAAGGTTTCTGTTTTGTCAAATGCTTTCCTTTTAGAAAAAAGAAGACCTGCTTTAAAAAAATCTCGTGTGTAGTGTTAATGATTTCAAGTTAGAATTGTCTATCATTATCTTTTTTATTCTTGCGTATTTTTGTTTTCTACCTCTCTGACTTCCTCTTTCTTACCCATTCCCTTTTGTAAACTTAAGAGGACTACTATGCCAACCAGAATTAATTGCCTACACAGTAAGTTATTTCTGTCTTGTCCTTTCTTTTTCTTTTTCTTTTTCTTTTTCTTTTTTTTTTTTTTTTTTTTTTTTTTTTTTTTTCTTTGCAGTGGAACACTCATTGTAAAAATTGAAGCAAAATGTAGTTTGGCACCTCTTTTCTTCTTCCCCTATCCATTTCTTTCCTTCCTCCAAAATACCTTCCTGTGCTCAGACCTCTTAGCAAACTAGTCTGCTCTAACAAATCATGTGAGTGGTGGATGTTCTATCCAGGTGGATCATGCAGAATGGACAGCAAGGAAGGCTTGGAAGGGCACTGTACATGCCTGATCTCTATCATGACCATTCCTGTCCTATCTAGTTATCAGTCAACCATCTTCTCATGCAAACCGTAYGTGATCCCACAACTGGATATGCGTACACAAAATGCTTATTTTAAAACCTGCTGCTCAGTTTTTCAGATCTCTTTTCTAGCGTAATTTCTGGCAGGTATTTACACAACTTTCTGGGGAAAAAATGTTTTGAAATTGGGAAGAAGTGCAGAGAAGTGATCTATATATATCTAGGTAGATGAGGGAGCAAATCTTCCTCCTTTAACAAAAAGTGATCCTAGCCCCACAAGGTTTTTCTGAGCACCCTAAACTACAGCTCAGGAGCCTGTGAAGGCCAAGCAGGCTGTACAGCATTATTGACGTATTCTCTGCTTATCTCCTGGTTTTAGGGGTGGAGTTGGCTTATGGATCCTGTAAAACTTGAAGTAAGCATGCAAGTAGCACAAACATCACCAAGTTTGTGATTTGCCCTACCCTGCCTTCTTAATAGGGGTGCATGCCTTCACAGCAGCTGGAGCCACTGACAGGCAGCACATGCCAGATTGGCTAGAGACTGATGGGTGGCAGTGGGGATGTGGCAAGCTTCCAGGTAGCAGGGACCTCAGTACCTCTGAACACACAGCAAGCTTTCACGTCGGTGGACTGCTGCTTGTGCTGACCCTGTGCTGTTCTCAAGCAATGTCTGCCTGCAGTTTTTCAGCAATGGCAAGTTGTCCCAGGTCGCCAGCACAATTTTTGCAGCATTCCTTGCTTTGGTTCTGTTCCCTAATATGGGAAATCAGTCTGAATGGATAGGACTAAACAGCTGCTTATGGATGAACTCTTCTGTCCTGCTSCTTCTGTTGGCACAACTTCAGCTGCAGCTGCCAGGGCTGCTGGGCAGAGCAGCTGACTGCTAAAACAAAAGCTACATGGCAGTGAGGCCTCATCAATCCCCACCAGCCTTTGCACATTAACAACTGTCAGTACTATGGGGTAGAACAGTGTTTCTTTTATGCTGTTGACAACAACTTGAAGTGGTAGGCCAAGCTTTTGGTCTTGTCAAAAAGATCAACCAGAAGGTGATGGGAGAGCAGTCAAGATTCAAATCCCTGAGTTCCMGTTGCTTTCTGCTGACTTTGCTCTGATCCCATTGTGCTCTGAGAAAAGTCACAGAATTCATACGTGTCAGGAGCAAGACAAAACGTACTAGAGTGTCTTCCCAGATGCTGAGTGCTTGCTTTTAAAATAAAGTAATAAGCCAAGCACATGTTTGTAACTATTCCAGTCTGAACAAAGAAGCATCTGGCTGTACGGAACAGAGATGCCATGAAATGCCTATTCTGCAGCTGTTGCTGTGCGAAATGACATGCAGCTTGTGTGAAGTCCTTAGAAGACAATTCTAGCTTTTACACAGTATCATGTGAAAGAATTATTATGTGTTGCTTTTTGTATTTATTGCAACTAGGGAGAAAAAGCAAAATGGCGACGGGAATTAGTAGCTGAGTTGAGAAAGAATGGGAAGTTTGATAGTGGCATGGAGACAAGCTATGGAAGCTCTGTCAAGGAGATGACTGCCCTCACGTACCGGTCTGACTGCCAAAAGGCTCCTGTGTTGGCTTGCTATCTGGGTCCTCTTCTGTTCAAATTGGCTTATGCCCCTTGGACAATGACACCGCCCATTTCTGCACAAAACTAGAGTTGCTATTTTAACATTAGGCTGCTATACTGACAACAAGCTGAGTGTCCTTGGTAGTTCAGAGTGTTTTTCCTGCCAGCTGTCACCATGCTGCCTTACATGTCAGGCACATATGTATATAGGGAAAGGGGCAGTGGAATTCTTCAGAATGGTGACTACCAAAAAATCAAGACTTGCAAAGGGAGAAGATATTACTGGTGTTTTGTGTTGTGAACATGAGTCCCTGGTGAGATGCTAGCTACAATTGCTGTGGCTACATAATAGGTTTGACATAGCATCAAGGGAAAGAATGTAACAAAATTAAGCAATCTAAACTAATTTACTACAGAAAGGATTTGGGAGGATTTCTGAGCCTAATGGAAGCAGATGTAATATTATTTTTAATCTGCTTGAACTGAATTGTTACTCCTAACAGGATTTTAAAACAGCAGATGCTTCATAATCTCTACTCTAGTTGGTGCTCCCAAATTTTTATAGAATACATATTGTCTATTTGTATGGGCCTTCTGCATGAAGGCTGAATACCAAGTACTGTTTGCGGAAATCAACAGTATCCTGCACTTGGAATTAAAATGCCAACTTCATTTTGTGTATAATGGGCTAAAATTTTCTTCTTGGTTCCTTTGATGTGTGAAACAGCAAAGATGCACTATAGCATTTCTTTACTTCCTTTGTTTCATTCTTTACATAAAATATCTTGTGCTATTAATCTATTGGAAGGATTGAATATGCCTGTTTGACATGTGAGAACCCAGCATACAACCCACACCAAATGCTGTGCATGTGAATGTTTGAACACTACCATAGCTTTCAGAAGAGCATTTGAAACTAATCAAGTATAAGGAAGGACGCTTCTACAAGGTGTGTGGATTGGCTTTTCAGAAATTGAAATCAGAAGATTTGATGCTTGCTCGCTCGTAGACATGTGTGACATTAGTTTTCCTTCCTTCTTTCAATGAAGAACTGTTTCTGCAAGAGCTGAAGGAAAAGTTAGTTTTTCTTCAGTGCTCCTCTAGCAATACAATTGAGCTCATCTTCTTGAACTTTTCTGCTGACTTTGTGTGTATGTATAAGCATTGATCTAGACCTACCATAGCCTGTCATGAATCTAAGCGATTCAGTTTGCATGATAGTTGCATGGAATGAGGAGAAGCAGAGAAATACATACTTCTGTGCAGCCTAAATTTCTTAGCAGTATTCAGCTGGGAGAGGGCTGGATCAGCAGTGGGGTGAGGTGGACTCAGTGGCATGTAGTGCATGTACGTGCGCCTTTGACAGAAAGCACAATAAATTCTTGCGTTTACCACTATGTGAAATAAGATGAATGACTTGGTTAGAGATGGAACTCATGAACTATTATAACCTCTAGGTTAGAAAGCATCAATATTTTTGCTTTAGTTTTACCACACTATTAGCTTTCTAACATAGCTTTTGCACTGAATAGTTAAAAGGGTGAATTTAAATCAGAAATAGTAAGATTGAGGCTTTTTTCAGTACTGTTGCAGTTATAGTTAAAGCTGAGACCTAATGGGAAAGCATACTGTTCTGTCTAAAGTGTCCTCTGCTGTTTGTGTCTTCAGGTGGGATTTTAAAAAAAAGCGCAAAGCTCTTCTTTCGGCGGCGGCATCATCAGAAGGATCCAGGAATGAGTCAATCGCACAACGATCTTGTCTACCTGCAGCAGCCACTGTCAGAGGAAACGCGCAAGAAGGGAGGAACACTTTCACGTATTCTTAGCAGGAAGCTCCTTTCCAAAAACAAAAGCAAGAACAAACTGAATGGTGCTTCAGCAGAACCATCCATATAAGACTGAACACACTCGAATGGGATACTTGCACATCAGTTGATCAGTTGTTTACAGAGCAGTACCAGATAACACAYATGCAGCTGATGACCCACATAAAATGATGTTCACTAATACAGTAGTCGAGGAATAAACAGAAAGCTTGTCTTTCCTTTATTTTTCCAGAATGCTTTCCTTTATAATTAATGAGTTGCTCCTCCAAATACAAGAAGTGTGAATTGTATCATGGCAGCATTTGAAGAATTGCATGGTTTGTTGTAGAGGATGAGGAAAGATGGRGAATGGGGGGAGAACTTTTATGCGAGCACCAAGTTTACATTAGTGGAGAGCTAAGAACTGAAAAAAATCCTACCTGCTGTATGACTGAACCACTATAAAAGAGATGACATACCACTGTGCTTCCTTACTGCAACACGGAATGGTAGCAACACAAGTCTCAACTTGGTTTTCTAGTTAGGCTGAAAGACAAAAGAGAGACACAGATCCAGTTTGTATTGTAATTTAGAAACGGGTAAGTTTTTAGAGGCAGAACTAAAATGCTGATTAAGATAGCCTGCTGTAATAACTCTAGCCTGCTGTATTAACTGCTCAGTCCATGTAGGTGGAGAGATGCCTTTGATATTAGCCATAAATCAATAAATTATGCAAATGCCTATACAAGCATATTGTATAATATTCTGTGCATGTTATGCTTAAAAAACAGAACTTTTCCTAAGTCTACCCAAGTCTACTTGCAAACAAAATATTTTAAAATTCCTACATGTAGCTTCTCTTCCATATGTGAGAAACTGCACTGCTAATGCAACAACTTGTCTAAGGGGCTCTAATTCCTTCTCTCAAGCACTTGTTAAACAAGTATATTAATCATCGTATCAAATGCAAAGCTAGGAGCAATAAGTGTTGAACAGAGCATATTTAACCTTACATAAGCTTTTCATTAGATAGCTTATTTTAGATGCCAAACGGTTACTGAGATCTTAGAAAATGCAGTTGTGAAGAGAGCTTCTTTCTTTAAAAAGTAACAGTAATTATCCCCTAACTTCAGTTTCTAGAGGTATCAGTGTTGTCACATGGTGAGTGGTTGGTTGGGCTTTGACTTTTTACTCATTAAATACAGCAGCTGGCTCCTTTAAATTAAAATGAAAAAATGGTGAAAGTAAAGTTGTAGTTCTATTTTTTTTTTAAGATACTTAAATAGAGGAGTAAAATATCAGTTGGTATCTCACAGGCAGCATCTTTTGCGCATACTTGTACTTTTCCATCGTATACATTCTTACCAAGAACAAAGGACTATGCCAGTTCTCTTTAGCCAAGAAGAACACCTATTTCATCAAAACTTCTGACATAAATGGATGATAGATTTGTGCCTGCTTTGCCAAGAGTGATTTCTCCCCCCTTAAAAGACTTTACATTAAGATGGCAGAAAATTGGGCTTACATCTTAAAGCATCCTTCAAAAATAGAAAAACAGAAATACATTTCAAAACTTCTGGTCAGTTTCGAGTTCCCTGGCAAATATTTTTGCAAAGATAAATCTGGAGGATTTTTTTTTAATTTAAAGAAATGAACTGTAAAAATCTTTTAACTGAGTCTAATGTTTAAAAATACAGTTTTTATGTAGCCTACTAAAATCACTGTGCTACTACAGCAGTCCAGACGATCAAACAGTTGTATGTTGAAGCATTCTGCTTATTATGAAAACACTTGAAGGTGTTCTTAATGTTCTATGTTTAAAAATTTTTTGTTACACGAGTATTAATGTGTTTAGAAATCCCAGGTTAGTAATACAGGTTTGTCCTGCTTATATGTGCTTGAAGAGTTTTGTTCAATTTTAGTTTAAGACAAAGTAGAAGTTAGGCTTCTTTGTTTAGGCTTCTTCATTTGCTCTATGGTAGCTCATAAGCTAAGCATTAGAAGACTGATGTTATGTTCCCTCAGCATACAATTTTTCCTATTGACCTTAGCAGGAGTTCTCTGCATGATGGGGAGAAATGAAGTCCCTATCATGTTTTAAATGTTTAGTCTTGTCAGTCTTGCTGAAGGAGAAAAATAAAACAGCACTGAGCTCAAGAAATCAAAGTATAATTAAAGTGAGAYCAGGTTCTGTGTATAACAGCCCCTTACACTAAAAGCTAGAATTAGGAATGTAAAGGGATTATGTATCACTACTTGAAGTCTATTCAAATTACTGAACTGGGATTTTAATTTATGGAAGCTTTTTTACTGTAGGACGTGGTAGAATTAATGCTGAGTAACTTGCAGAGCACAGGAGTAGGGTTTGCTTGTATATTACCCCAAAGGGAAAAAAGCCTTGAAGGTGGTTGTTTTATTTTGGGTTTTTTAACCTTTCTTAAGGTCTTGGTGGCTGCCTAAATGCACGTCTTAATGGTAGGGACTAAGAGCATTCAGTACTGCAAACTGTATTTGAGCTTGCATATATTGAGAAAGAATTAATTATTCAGATGAAGGAAACAAGGTATTTGGGGTAAAAGGGGAATCTTGTTTTTTAATTACCTTCACTCCTCAGGAAAATAAACACTATTTGGTTTGATAATGTGTTTGACCTCCATATCTGGCTGCTGTGTTCCTCACCTTTTCCTACACCTCTAAAAGTAATTTCTGTAATGTAACATGCTAAACACAAATGGGCAGTTGAATTCCTTAAGAGTGATAACCCTAAAGGCCCATAATATTGAACCCTGTTCCTCCTTCCAAGGAGGCTCCTTTTAAGATAAGGAGATGTAAGTCTGTATTTTGTGTACTAGTAGTTAATGTTTGTGTGAGTTGAGTCCTGACAACCTGTGAGAGCTACGCTACAGTACAGAGTAGAGAGGACTGGATTTGTAAAGCGGCAGAAATTAACGCAGGGACTAATCCTATCAGGTGCTGAGCATTTCCTCTGCAGTTGTCTGAAAGGTGCTAAAGAGCACCCCACAAATTATTAATCTTTAAAATTTTAACAACTATACATTTGAAGAACACAGTAATCAAATTTCTGCATTATATTACATAGAAAACTTGCTGTTTTCTGTCCTCTAATTACTTCAGAGCAATACTTTGGAAACAATTTATAGACTTCTTTTTTTGCTCCTCTTCTTACACTTCTGTGTTTCCAGAAGTTATGTATGCCAAAGAAAGCATGGTATTTATTGTATAAGGACTACACTGTGAAGGTTTGTTTTTCCTTTCTAAAGATTTTTTCTGACCATAATTGAATCATCTCAACCTGTGTTTATGTGGTTTGTTTTGCTCTATGGTATCTTAGCTTTTCATTTGCCTTGATGGAAAAAACCTGCATCCTCACGTAAGTAAGATTTGCCTCAGCTTTTATGGAAATTTTGCTAAGATCTGCAGGAACTGAATTTGTAGATTAAAACAATAAAGCTACCTATATATCTCAAACGTGAAGGCAAGCTAGGTGACTTTGTTGAAGTGACTTGAGATGGAGGGAAGGGATCCTTTATCACTAGGTCACCGGTATTGCGTATTCAATTCACCCCATGAAGAAAAGGTCATTCATTTACTCCTAACTAAATATGAAACTTGCGAGATTTGAGGCAGCAGGAAGGAGAGGGAACACAATAGTGGACAAAAATATGTATTCACTAAACAAGCAAAATACCATTAGCAAATTTGTTTGATTACTTGACATAACGGAGATAGCCTAAACTGTACAGGCATGGATATCGGGTGTTATTCTAATGCTTCCTAATACATTTTTCCCTTGTTCTTTGGGAAAGAGTTTGGAGTCTAGCTTATACAGATCTGTAGTTACTGTCTGGCTCTAGAAAAGACTTAGTTTCTGATGCTGCTTTTTCAGAGGGATTCAATTGCCTGGTAATGATACCAATTTTGAGGACCAGTGACATTTTCCACTAGTTTCTGGTACTGCATCTCCTTGCTAGTTCTAAGTGGCTTTCAAGAGAATGCTTTCTGATGTGTATTTCTTGTAATGTTTTGGTCCCTTTGAGGTGTGAAATATAATCGGAAAAAAGCGCAAAGCTGACTACATAAAATGCTATCAAATGTGTATGGGAAAACAAAGTAAGAGTCTTGCTCTTCCTCTAACATCTCTTTCAGCTCTGGTAATTTTAGTTGTTACAAGGAGCAAGAGCTCTCTATACAAAGTGAGAGTCACAAGACTCTCAGCTTATTGCAGTTTTTGAATTGTAGGGTTGAAGTTTGAGATAAGAGCTTATCCTGGTAAAAAATTAAGTATACCATAGCTCTAGGCTAAGACAATTCCCATTGTGAATGGGAACAGCTGACCTCATACGTTGACCCTCACAGGACCTACGTGGATTTGTTCACGTGTTTAAAGCGAGTGTATGCTTCACTATGTTGCTGAGTCACGGCCTTGATGACAAACAGTTCAAGATTAACTATATAGCAAAGGTGACTACTTTAAGTCAAGGGTGAACAATATTATTTCACTTGGGACATCAAAGCTGCTGCTATGCAAAGTGCTAGTGTGGTGTGAAAGTAACCGGGAAGAGTGGGACTGAGGTCTTGCCAATACTATAACTTTGTATTTCCCAGCAATGTAGTATGCTCTGATACAGTCCCTTCTGTGTGTGTGTGTACACAAATCAGTTGATATGGTTAAAAAGTCTATGATGTAGATTTATTATATTACTAAAATGCCTGGGGATTTTTTAAAGAACTAGCTACTGCTGTACATAAAATAAACGCCAGTTGTCTCTGTGTAGTGTGCCGTCATACCTAGTAAGCCAAGCATAATAGATGGTTTTCTACTCTCCTTCACTAATTTGACCTTTTGTTTAATATAGTCCTTTTACCTGTTTATGCAGGAGCAGATTCTTCTGTTCATAAAAAAAAATGTTATTCAGTATTTTTTTTTCCCTAAGTTATAATGTGTTTTGCTGAAAAACAGTGGTACTTTGGGGTAGGGGGAAGTGTTAGGGCATAGATCTCATAAAAGACAGTAATACTAAAATGAGCACACCCTGGGAATAGTTGTCTTGTGTTTGTTTTACTGAAGGAGTTAGGAGTTAGGTTCTAAATTACTGCTTCCACAAAGCTCTACCAAATTAAAAAAAAATAAAAACAAATGAAAAGGCAGGCAATCAAGTGAAGACAGCCACAATGATATTTATTCTTCTCTCCCCCAAAGCAAGTGAAGCTGTACCTCCTTTTGCAAGGAAATTGTATGTTACCTTACTGGGAGTTACTGCCCACATTTAAATGCCTGTTTATTTCAGATTCTTAAGTGCTTAGCTGAAATTCCCTAATAGTCTCGCAATAAACCTTCTTTCTTTTCCTCATCTAATTTTTTTGGGGGGGTGTTTTTTTTTTTGTTTTGTTTTGTTTTGTTTTGTTAACTTGTGTGATGCCATTAGTGTGCACTAGCAAAAATGGCAAGACAGATTACAGCTGGAGGAGGAATGAATGTAGCACTAGCTTGGGTGCCATATACTAKCCTCTAGTTCATCATTCTTAATAAATGGAAGATGTCTTTCTTTTTTTCATAGCTAATCTCTCTATCCTAGAAAGCCTGATGTAAGCTGYGAGTTTGCAGTCTGATGTTAACTTTTCAGAAAGGTGAGAATATTAAAGCTTAAATAAATTAATCATTTTAGAGCAGCAGGGTACAGATTCACATGCACTGTACGTCCAGATTGATACAGCTGGGTAATGTACATCTAAATATTCTGAATTATTTAATATTTATTCTGATAGAATGTAGACATTGCAGGTATGATTATCACACTTGTGCACTGGATGCTGAAGCAACCTAGGCAGGGGCCCAAAGACATGCCTCTGCATGTCTCTCTCCCTGTTCCATGTGCTTGTGCAGAAGGGAATGCCTGATGCATAGGGCCAGAAATGGAGAAGGGGGTCTGACCTTAGCTCCGTATGAGGGCACATCCTTTGGAAAGGATGGAGCCAGAGCCCTCTTTCTATTGTCTCTGGGGCCTGGGGGGACTGAGTCATAGATGACATTTCTTACCAGAGGAAAAAAAAAGCATCTTGCTTTCACACACAATGCATAAGTAGCTCTTGACTTAGGCCTGTCTCTGAATGTCTGGTCTCACTATGCAGCAGTGTATTTCAGCTGGAGCAGTGGAGGGTACTTGAGTAGTCAGAACTGGATTTTTAAAACCCCTCAAATTGAAGAGGGCATCGAATCCAAGTTTATGATTTCCTGGGTGTGTAGCCTCAGCAGTAGCCCATTATATAAAAAGGCATCACTGATTACGATTCTCAATAAAAATATGTGCAGCTATGTTTGCTGTTAAGAACAGTACAGCTGGTCCCAGAGAAAAATCTTAGTAACGCAGGACAGACAAGACTTTGGAACAGCAACGCTGGATGTGTTACTCTCAAAGAGGTGAGACGGGCACCGGGCACTCAGGTGATCGCTTCGCTCTGCCGGTTCTGTGCTTAACCGAGGAAAAATCATAGGGCCTACAGCCTGCCGCACGCCTGACTCAATCCCAGTAAAGGTGACAGACTGCTCTGGTGATTCCCCACCTTCCACTTCACACACTCCAGGAGGAAGGGGGGGGGGGAAGCCCACGGTGCACGGCCTTGGCGCTGAGCACAGCTCGGCGGTGGCGACTCTCTGCGGGTGCCAACGGCCGCTCGAGGCCCGGCGCCGGAGCGAGCAGAGCCGTGAAGGTGAGGCAGGCGGGCGCGCCGGCAGAGAGGGGCCCTCCCGGGCCCGGTCTGCGGGCACCGCGGGGAAATGCCCCCGTAGGAGCCTCGGCCGACGGGCTGCGCCCCGCCCCCGCCTGTCGCTCTCCAACGGCCGCCGCGAGGCGCGAGGGCGCCCCCGCCACGCGCCGCTCCC
>NW_028185051.1:3132790-3202344 GCF_003343005.1 Rhea americana | reverse complement strand
CGTCGCGGCGGCGGCTTTGTTGCGGCCGCCCCAACGGCCGCCCTAACGGCCGCGGGGGCGCTCGCGGGGCGGCTGCGGGCGCGCGCGCGCGGCCCGGCAGGTAAAACCGTTGGGCGGCGGGCGGAGGCAGCCGGCGGAGGAGGAGCCGGGCGCCGCCGGTGCATCATGCTGGGCTGYTCCTCGCGACGCGCTGCTCGTTGAGCAGAAGCTCCTCGGAGAGGCCGCGGGGGTTGTTGCACGGCTCGAGGGTTTAAAGGCGTGATCGACACGGGAGAAGATGGGGTGAGGAGGAAGGTTTAATGATTACCTATCGAAACGGGCCTTTATCGATAACAGCGGGAAACTGGACTCGCTTGTCAGAACAGCTCATCAGAGGGCGTGTTGGCCCTTCTCCCTTCTCTTTATAAACGCGTGCCTTCTGGAAGAAGGTGTGGTGTGTGGATTACACTAATAAAGGGAAAATTCCTAGCCTGCAATGCTTCATAAGCAGAATTTTTCTGCAGTGCACTTGTTTTCCGCTCATATACATTAAACGAACTTTGCGTGTGCTTTATTCACACCAGCCATACTGAATGTGACCGTAGGAAACGTTTATAGAACAAGTGGTATAAACTCAGCATCTGCTCTATTAATCTGTGCTCCCAATGACTGGATGTAACCATGGAGCCACCCGCTTCTCAGCAATAACTTAGTAGTAGAATTGTAATAACTTACTGCAAATGTAAGGCCTCACTGTATCAGATGTTCCACAATGTATTTTCTGTTTTTCTTGAAAAGTAGTGTGAACAAATTAGACTATGTCATGAAGCAAACAAAGCCTGTTTTGTAGTGCATTCTGCCTGTGAGCGTGCATTTGTAGTACCTGTCCAACTTGCAGTGTTCTCAAGTTACTTATTCACACTARTAAAAGTCCACTGTATGGATTTTAGGGGAAAACCTAAGTAAGGAGAAAGGTGAACTTCTTATCTGATAACCAACAGGATAGAATTAAATACAGATTTTATGGACTGACTTTTTTTTTTTTGATTCTTACCTATGTTTTAAATCCATTTATGAGCTTAAAGTTGCTCAAAGATGCAGCTTACCACTGGAGCCTGATTTTCATTTTTTTACTAGGAGAAAATACGCTTTTACACCAAATCATACGTTTTTGGATAACTTATGGCTTGAGTAGTTACCTGACACTAATACTGCACGTGATACTGTGCAAACAGATACCTATGATGAGTTTTAAAGTTTCTGGAGGCCCATCTTGCAATTGGAGTTTGCTTGCTGAATTATAGGTTCAYCTGTCAGGCACAAAATGACTCAATTAATTACACAAACAGAAAATTCTGTTTTTCTGCTCTTTTTCTGCAGCCAGAATTAGGCTTTGTACTTGGGATCTATTTTCTTCTTTACAGCTTTTCACCTGATTATTCACTGCTTAATGATTCCTGTCTGTTTTATATATAAGTGTCTGGAATTCCCAGAAGCTTTGATTATCTCTGTGAGACAAGAACATAATTACGTGCAATAGGATGAGTGACTTAATGGAATATTTTTTCTGACATAAGGGTTTAAGAGGGAAAAYGCAGGCATGGACCAGAACAATATCAGTTTAGAGTAAAAAAATCTGGAATCTGTCTTCAGTACCATCATGTGAGCTAGTGTGACACTCCATGACTCAGTTTACCAGCTGGAGCATGTGTCACGATGGCATTTATTTCGAAAATTCTTGGGAAATATATTTGAAATTTGTGAGGGTTTTTGTGATCTCTGTGTTAAAATTATTATGTGTCTGCAAAGCAGAATTGTTAAATGCACCTTTGGGGTTGCTCTCCCTTTCTCACACTTCCTGTAAAGGAGGAAGAGRAAGAGGAAGGAGAAAAAAAGACCATGAGGAATTGGTAGCAGGGCAGAAATACTAATGCAAGGTAGTCCTCTTTTTGCACCTGCATTTGACTGTTTCCCTTAGAACATACACTGTGTTGGCCCCAGAGCATCTGTGTACACAGCACTTTCAGATGCATTTGATACATAATACTGTCTGTTCCTATTTTTTTCAGAGGTCATTGTGCTGACRTGTCTGACAAAGCAGAAATCATTTACTATGTAGAAAATAAAAGTACTTATTTACAAAAATAATAATTAAGCTAATCCAAATAATAACTGAGACTTAGTGTCCCTATCAACTGAGTGAGGTATGTTTGAGGGACCTTTACRTTTTCTCTTCATCACCTTGAACACTATTTATGTTACTGTGATTCCTCATCGCCTTTACTCTTATTCTCATCTTCTGGCTCCTAGAACAAGTTTGATGTAGCTGCTTCTGTAATCCTGTATGCCATGATTATTACCTAAGATACTTCTAGAGTCAATCTGCTGCTTATGAAGAATGCTGCRCAGAGAATAGTACTAGAAGGCAAATGCATTTGAAGAGTATATTACACAGCAGTATTAGTGATCCTTTTGCACTTACAGTGTCATCTTCCTGCCTCTAGCATGTGTTTGAACCATTGACCAAGGATAGTATTTATTAATTCAGCCATACTTARGGTGACAATCTGGTCAGGACAAAAACTATCTAAAAATAACTAGATGTACAACTTTTCCTTGGAATAGTGCACAGCATCCACAAAATGTCATGGTTAAAAAGCAAAACAAACCATTTTTTACAACAATCTGTGATGCACTTTCCATGGCTTGTTTTGTGCTGGCATACTTGGGAGTTCCCTGAGTGTCTGTTTCACTGTTTACGGTGCTTTCAGGGAAAGAGCTTTTGGGAAATTCCCTGAATTGTTGCTTATGCCTAGCATTGGGCTTTTGTGGTGCTTTTATATACATGCATAGTCCCCAAAAGTCATAGCCAAGGAAGRCTTAGCTTTGCAGAGGAACAGTGCCAGCCATTTACCCATGAAACAGGTGTTATATGAGGTTGCAATGGTGTGAAATAGAATTTAGGAGGGCCGTGCTTGGGACAGAGTTGCCACGGCATGCCAGGGTGCCCTGACTCTGTGCCGAAAAGCCTCCTTTGGCTGTTGGCCAGATAACTGAGCAGCAGTATCTCTGTATCAGCCATGTATTCCTGTCAGTTGGCCTGCTGGCCTTACCTGCAGCCAAAGTGTGACAGTGGATTGTGCCTGGCTAGTTGGGACCAGTTTATGCTTTGACGAAGGAACCTGGTTACTGCTTCTCCTGGAGGCTTGAACTGGAGGGGAACAGCTGTGCAGCTGACAGCGCTGCATCACACCCTGCATCCTGCCATGCTCATGAGTAGGTGCTGAAGTGGCTTTAGCCACAGACTTGGCAGAAGTATGGAGTCAGGCGTGGGTATGTAATAGCTGCTGCCAGTACCTGAAGCAATAGGAYAGAAGTGGGCCAGTGAGCTTCACTTGTGCTGACAAGTCAGTRGAGCTTATACCTGCGCCGAAGTAACTACTGCTCTGGGCACCAGCCTAAGGCGTGTTTCCACAGCCCAGCTGGGCTGAGACTACGATATGATACATCAAGAGTTCAAGAGTAAGCTCWAAAAAGGGGCAACCTTACTTGTGTGTCAAAAGGGAACACCTGCTTCGATGCGAAATCTGAGTAACAGCTATGCTTCTGTGTRTCTTTGGATTGGCTTTTGTTGTTGGAGTAGGAAATGCTTTATCTATTTTCAWACAGGGCTCTGCCGACTTGCTTGTATGTTTGGCCGTGTTTGCTCTCCTCCTGTCTTCCTCCTTCTCACAGATTAAGTCTCTTATTCTTTACCGTTTTTTTCTTGACCAGTGTTCTTTGCTGCTTCTGCAGCTTCGTTCTGTCTGGCTTAGGTCAGGCTCTTTGTGTTGCTCTGCCTCTCACTGGGGCATTAGGAGAAATCTTTGCTAGAGAGCTCGCTGCAGGGCTGGGTATCTCATACTTGAAAATACAGGTATGGAGGCACACAGTGTGGAACAGAAACCTAATTCTGCATTCCTTAACTCTCATGAATTTGAGCTCCTTACTGTTGAATTTGTTTTGTATAACATAAAGATGAAAAATGCACTGAAACTGGTGGAAATTCCTCTTAGGATTTGAGTGAGTTTTGTCCCTAACATAACAGCTATGATCTGTGATTTATACAAAATATTTAGATATAAAATCATGCTTCTGCCATATGCAGAACTTTCTTTAAGAAACCCAAAATCTGAATCTTTCTTAAAATCTTAAGTAAAGCAGCAGGTCAAAGCATCTTTCAAGATATTTGTTATCTCAAAGTTATGTTCTAATTAATGCAAAAAATGTAAAAAATAGTTTAAAATTACTTCATTTATGATTTTTTTCATGATTTTACATAGTATAAAATAGCATAAAGTTAGCTAAAGTAAAAGCATTAAACCCTCAGACTTTGATTTATGGTGTGCTTTGATAGGCATCTTAAAGATGTACTGATCTTTTTACTTCAGAAATACCTTTGTTCATGTACTTAGAATTTAAATACTTTTGTGCGGTTTTGTTGGATGCATACCAGCAATTTAGTAATACTTTTTTTCCCTACAGCTGTGAGCTGTTTCTTTTTCTGAAGCTCTGTCTTACTGAACTCACCACTGGAACATGCTCTTTTACTCTACAGTGGTGAAAGTCTGTTTGTAGGGAATAAAACAATTGATGTAGTGAAAAACCACGGGGGAAAAAATGTATCACATTAAAAGATTAGAGATGACCAGGGAAATAAGTAGTGCTTAGGCCACTTTCATTGATGTTTCTCTTGGTGGTAGTGCCAACTTGAGCTATTCCTTCGCTAAGACTTATCTAGTTGTGTGGGACGGTTCAGTGAGTTGATGAGCCTTGTTTGTGAAGTCCTTGGTTTTTGGCCTGAATTGGTGCCCTGACCCTGCTTCTTTGGAGGCTGCCCTAAAGCTTATGTCAGGGAGGAGCAGGGGCACACAGGAATGGCAGGAGGCTGGTGAGAAGGGGGCTGGAGAGCTGTATAACACAGCGCTGTCTCAAAGAGAAATGTCTGTGAAGCTACAGATACTTATTTAGGCTTCTTGGTAGTGATTTCGGCAACACRTGTAATGACACAGCAGTCACTGAGGGATTATTGACAGCTTTATTTTGTGTTTAACTTTCCATTTATACCCCTGCAGGAGCCAGTATTGTATTTGGATATGCTTTGGGTCAGTCAGCATCATCTTTCCATAAATGGATGTTTCAATAATACGGTGAAAATAAAACTCTTTCAGGACTTTAACTTGCTCTTTTATATTTTGGCAGGTTTGAAAAATGGCTGAAGATGGCAATGAGGAGACAATGTTTATTTGTAAGTATTAGAAGGAAGATGATTTATCTCTCCATGATGTGACTTGTCTACACAGAACATCTGAAATTAAAGACTAAAACAGACCTAGCTTTTATTTAGAAATACATTTATGTAAAGGAAGCTCAATAGCTTATGGAGGAGCAGAGAGAAGATTGCTAATTTTAAGCATACATGTTCTCCTGTTTTTTGCTGACAAATGCATAGAAAGACATCTGAATATGAATTAGTAGAACAGCTTTCTCGTAGCTGAAATAAGTGAGATTGAAGGCCTCAGGGCTGCCAGAGAGTTGTCTAAGCCTTTGTTTATACTGCCAATTTTGGCAACTAGGGATTGCTGTGGGGAACTCTGACACCTAGTGCAAGTTAAAGATTTGCACCGCCGCAGCAGGAGGCTGCAGCAGGCCCAGTAGGAGATGCACTGACAGACCTGCCAAGTCTCGCCCAGTGTTCACTGTTCTCTTGTGCCTCTGCAGCTAGGCCTGCAATTCTTGCGCTTGCAGCCTGGCTTTGTGGTCTACCTTGTGCTGTGTAACCCTTTGTGTGGCTTGGATCCACAGACCAATGGGCTCATGGAGCATGAAGAGACGCCCAGGGAGTCTGGTGGACAGTCCCATGCTTAATGTAGCCTGTCTAGTGGGCTTGTTCCACAGTGACTTGCTTGCCCTRCAGCTCCTGCTTGTCACATGTCAGGACCTGTAGGACCTTGTATTACAAGGACGAAAAGTTCAGAGATCTAGAGTCCACTAACATATTTGTATAAGGGGCCCAGATGTGGATCCGATTGGGGAAGAGCAGAGGGGAGAATTTGTCCTTGGATACACAGACTCTGAGCCTTGATGGCTCCTCAGCTGCACATCAACATTACCGCAACTATATAGGGAAGAAAGTTCCRCCTTTCCTGCTACCACAGATTTACGAGGGTTCTTTCGAAAATAGTGTTGACTGAATGGGGTTTTGGGGTTTGTTCGTTTGTTTTTTGAGTTGCAGATACTGGTGGTAAAGTTACTTTATTTTTCCCTTCATAAACAGATTTTGGTGGATAACAAAGAGTGTGGGAATGTGTTACCTTTTCTTAATTGCTGTGTGTCACACAGCCCTTTTTTTATCCCCTTTCAGTGGAGGCTGCAGTCAGTGAATTTCTTGAGCTTTCCAGGGCTCAGTGTAAGTTTATCCCATGGAACATGGGGACCACTTACATTCTGAAAAAGTGAATTTTTATGAATGATATTATGAACTCCCATCATTACCATTGTTGAGTATATATGTAATAGCCATCAGAGAGTTTTGGAATATTTCTTRTAAAAGTCTGTGAATATATTTCCTCCAGGGCAATTTACCATTTAACCATAGGCTTAGTTTCATATTTTTTCTGCGATCTTAACCTCTTKTAAGGTCACATACAGCAAGTATACCAGCCTTGGGGAATGTCAGCTGTTAGATTTCCCTCAGTTTTTGGGACGTGCCACATAGTGTCAGTGTAATGTTTTTCCTGCTTTGACCATTCATCCACAGTGGGGTTAGACATGTAGTGTGGTTCTTGCACGTAGTTTTGGACAATGCAGTGTGCTGCTTGTTGAGCATGTGCAGTGGTTATCTGTGCACAAGTGGGGGCTGCATAGGTGGAATTAAAAGATAAGGGGAATTGTGAAGTGGTTTGTTTCCTTTGGCACCAAAGCCTGTTTAAGAAGTTGTTGTTCTGGCTATTCCTTCCAGTTCCCGCTGGTTATGACAACTGTTTGTGAATGATATTCCAGTTCATTTCAGTAGTYTGGTTTACACATTCCTCTGCAGCTCTTCCACCCTCTTTGTTTATGGAAATTTATATTTAGCCCAGATTTTTTCAGTAATATTGTTTGCAATGGACATACAGGTAGTTGAGTTCAGCACACCTGAAGGGCAGGATGTTTTGGTAAACTACAGCCCAGGAGTGAGTGAGGCAATTTGGCTGTAGCCTTRGATTTGACACTGTAGCTACATAGCGCAGTTGTCATTTCCTTTGATGCAGCTATTTTTGATGTTTTAAAGCAAACTAGACTGGGAAATTGRTTCAACTGAAAAATAAAGTGTTGAGTAAAAAGGTTATTTTGTTACTGGATTCAGTAGGAGGCACCACAAGTGGCTGTAGAGGAAGAAGTGGCCAGGATTGGAGATTGCTTAAGTTGGTATTGAAATGTATGTGRATTTGCACTGCTATGCTGATTTTGTTGCCAGAATAAAACAAAATGGAGTTTTGTATTGTAGTTTGGGATTCCTTTTCTACGTCTTAGAAGAAATCCTTTTGTTAGTTCACTGATGTAAATGCTGGAAGGATAAGTTTCCAGTTAGGAATACAGAACATTCTTTCCAGAGCAGGGTATATATTCTTGAATACAATTGTCTTCTTTTTGTTGTTGTCCTCCCTCCAAAAATGTCTAGCTACCTCGCACTTTGCAAACTTCCTGAGTATATCTGGCTTGCCCTTACRAATGTGGAGCTCAGATGCAAATCAGCACTCTAGGAATATAACCTCTATGTGATGATCTCTTAAGCTGTGTCAACAGCTGACCAGGCAGTGCAGTCTGACAGCTGTTTTTCACAGTAGAGCAATGTGCATTTGGATTCCTGCTAAATTGGCTTATTTAAAAAGATTTCAAATTATCTGAGTCCTGAAATTGTTTCTTAGGAGCCATTTAGTTCTGGATAATTTACAGTCACTTGAACTAAAAGTTAATTTAGGAGAGCTGAAAATAAGGAGCAGCCAAATTGTATTGCTTGGTCAGCTGACTTGTTTGGAAAGGCACCAGAAGTTATCTCCAAGCACTGCTGACTGGGTGCCAGTTTCCCCCAGGCTGTRTGTGAGAAGTATGAGTGTATCAGGTGTGGTTCCAGGCAGAGCTTGGCACCTGCTGTGCATTCTTGCTCTGCTGAGGTCCATGGGGGGTTTGACTGCTGAYACCAGGGGCCAGGGTTTTTATCTCTATCTCTGAATAGACCACACTATCCAAGTTGTTTTTTAAAGGATTTGGACCTAGTGAAGATAGTAATGTGCTTTTCTTTAGCTGCTAGATGTTACAGCACTTTAGATAAAGAATAATCTCATCTTTAAGCAGAATATTTACTGTGGATGTGAGGCAAATACCTTCATGGAGGAAAAAATTCAAACAAATGTCTTCTGATAGTATCTGTATTATCCATTACCTCATCTGCATAGGTGCCGGCTATTAACTTGTCATTCAATCATACATGTCCTTTTAAGCAATATAAATGAGCAACTGCTTATATATTATGTGCTTGGTGGCAGATTTTTGTATTTATCTCTTGAAGGAAAGAGGCAGATACTCTACAGATGTGTTTTGCATGAACCTTTTTGCATGCTTTCTGTGTGGTTACAGGGTGCGAAGACTGTGGGCAGTACCATGATTCAGAGTGTCCTGAACTGGGCCCAGTGGTGACAGTAAAAGAYTCCTTTGTATTGAGCAGAGCCAGGTAAGTAACATTCATGTTAGCTTTAATTAACCAATGCTCCTGTTAGTTCTTTAAAGCATATTTACTGTTTGATAGCCCAGTCTGCAAAAAGGACATAACCTTATTTAAATAGAAAAACTAAAGCACACGCTTTAAGTGCTCTGCTGAATTGAAGCCAAAAAATATCTTGCTGCTCATTCAGGACTTGGCTTCTTTGCTGAGGTTTCCGGCAGAGTTGGATATTGCCAGATGGGGTGATGGCTTCTGTTTTGGCAGAGTACCTGCAACTTGTTCTCCTCCTCAGATGTATCATACCAGTTTCAGACAAGTATATGATGGTTTCCCAGTGGTATGAATGGTTGCTCGATATAACCTCTGTATATCCACTTCTACTGAGAACCCAAACAAATTGTTCTTCTCATTTTTATGAGTCTTYAAGAATGATTACAGATACTACTTTCGTCACAGCAGAAGTATYCATGCTTGCCAAAGGAAACAAACAGAGTACATTTAGTTAGGAGAAAAGAATACTGAGTAGTGATTCTACAGAGAAATGCAATCAGTCATTGTCAGCAAAATTTATATTAAGCTGCAAAATATTGGGCTTTTGCTAAGGAGAAGAGACAGCTGTCATGAAGAGGCAGTACCACACCCATTTTTCTGGGATTTCTGGAAGTCCAGCACCTTGACTGAAGCTCCTGCTAGAACAGCTTCTGCTGTTCTAAATGAACTCCAGCAGCTAATGTTAATGGGGACTGCTGTCCTCATAGCCCTGACAATAGATTTACTTCATTGATAAGGGTAATTTTGAAATGCTGTAGTAATGGTAGAAAATGATGATGGAGGTGGGTTTCTAAAACAGTAACGGAGCAATGTGGTAGATCTCCAATCTRTACTAAGTAGATGCAATTACAAGTTCAACTATGATTTCCTAGCTTTTATCATTTTTTCTTTCTTTTGTTACACTGTGATTTAGTATGCCTGATGTTCCAACTGAGAATGTTTGTCAATGTGGTGTGTTAGCACTAGTTTTCAGCCTTTTTTGACATGCAGATGCATACATGTTTTCTAGTAGGAGTGTTGGCTGCTGGATAGTGATAGAGTTAAAAAAAATAACTGTTATAGTAAAATGTATTTATTTTCCCGAAGAATTAACAGTTGAAAGTAGATAAGATAACAAAGGGGAAGAAGAAATGTCATTGCAATCTTTATTTTACGTTTGGGAAACAGTAGCTAAGAGAGTGGGTTGTCTGAGGTTGAGGGGAAATTTAACCACAAACTGGATCTGAATCTCATAAATACCAATCTAGTCACTTAATCACCTGATTGTTATTTTCCTCAGTCCTACTGAAAAGATAAAATGGATACTCTATGATTTGAAAAAGATATGTTAAGAAACATGTCTCCTGAACTCCACCATTGCTAACTTTGCATATTCTGTTATTAAAACTGAAAGCTTTTTTTAAAATTAATTTGCTTATCACTAAGATTGTAAACTTTTAAATTTTCTCCATCTAGACATGAAAGTAGATCAGCTAGTTTCAGCTGGTATAGAGTAGTCAGTAGTCTGTCTGATTATTTTTAGGTTTTCATCCATTAGCACAGAGCTGAAAAACCAAAGTTGCAGTTGGTATCTATAGAACCAATATGGTGGTTCCAGTCACAGACTTTTTCTGGAAGATTTTCTCTCTGAGTTTTATGTAGAAAAGATACTTACATACAGTTCTTCTCAGAAGGTGATCTGGTAAGTGAGAGAGGCACTGAAGACAGAAGCACTTGTGATCTGTGTCTGGATGTAATAAGGGAGCTAGAAAACCGAAGAGAAATCTACAGGACTGTCATCTTAAGAGCTGCGATCTGCTTTAGTATGTAAGGTGTTTGAATTTGGAGAAGAACGTAGATTATTTTAAAATTAAGTTTTATCAAAGCAAAAACATTTAGAGACTATAAGATAATTCAGATTGAAAGAGATCTCAGAATGTTCCAGGCAGAACTAACATCCAGTCTGAAYCTCTTTTGTTTTAGTTCATGTCCATTGTCTCTTGTCCTCCCACCATGCACCCCTGGGAGGATCCTGGCTCCCTTGTCTAGGTGACATCCCTGTAGGCACTGGGGGTTGGCTGTTAGGTCCTCCTGCAGCTGTCCTTTCCCCCAGCTGAGCAAGCCTCACTCCCCCATCCTCTCCTCTTGAGTGAGTTCTCCAGACCCTGACTACCCTAGTGGCTTTGCCCTGAACTYGACCCAGTTTGTTGATGTCTCTTCCGTACTGGGGGCCCAAAATTGGACACAGTGCATAGATGAGGTTTAACAAGTGCCAAATAGAGGGAAACAGTCACTTCCCTAACTCTCCTTGTGGTGATCCTGTTCATACAGCCCAAGACACAKCTGCTTGCTGTTGCTGGGGAACACCACGTGCTCGCATCCAGCTCACTGTCCACCACAACCCCCAGTGCCTTTCTTGCAGAGCTGCTCCCCAGCCAGACTGTACCCAACCTGCACTATGGCCAAGGCGCTCTCCTTYCCATGGCAGGGCTCTTTATTTGTCTTTGCTGAATTTCATAAGATTCCTGCTGGCCCATCCCTCCAGCCAATTCCARGCGTTGCCAACTGTTCCTCTCTGATGTGATCTGCAAACTGGTGAGAGTGCAGTCATTGATGAAGATGTTAAACAGAACAGATCCTAACACATATTCCTGTGGTACCCCACTTTGTTACTAGCCTGAAGGTAGAGTATGAACCATTGGCCATGACTCTCTGAGCCCAACCATCCAACAAGTTATTTACCCAAGTAGTTGTGCACCCGTTCGGACCATAATACCCCAACTTGGATACAAGGGACAGAGCTGAAAGCCTTGCCTTGATAAGATCAAGGTAAATGATTGCTCTTCCCTCATCCACAAATGTAGTCATTTTATCTTGGAAGGCAATTGGTTTGTCAGGTGTGATTTACCCTTGGTCAATCCATGTTGGCTGTTTCCAATCACCTTGTTCTCCTTCATGTGCTCACAAGTGGTTCCAGAAAGAACTTGCTCGGTGATTTTCCCAGGGACTGAAGGCAAGATAGGTGGCCTGTAGTTGCTTGGTGATTCTTTTAGCCTTTTTTGAAGATAGCTGCAACATTTGCCTTTCTTCGGTCATTATGGATCTCCCTTGATCCCCATAATCTTTCAAAGATGATAGACAGTGGCCTCACGATGTTATCAGTCAGCTTCCCTGGACTTCTGTGTGTTGAGCTCTGGAGTAAACCCTGACTCAAACTTCTTGCACTGCTGGTAGTTCTCTGTTTATTTATAAATCCTGATGGAAATCAGAGATTTCTGTCACTGGAGAATGGAGAAATGGGTGCTGACTTCTTCCTCCCTGGGTTCCTGCAGGTTTGTGCCATACATAACTGTTCTGCATAGCATCTGTTTTTTCTCGATTTTCTCTTCAATTCTTAGATCATCTCTGCCTTCCAATTTGGAGATAAGACAACTGGAAGACGGGACTGAAGGTGTATTTGCCCTGACTCAGCTAGTGAAGCGTACCCAGTTTGGCCCATTTGAATCCAAGAGAGTTGCCAAACTGGAAAAAGAATCAGTTTTTCCTCTGAAGGTAAGACGCAGCAGATGAAAAGCAGTAACATGGGGTCTGTTTACCTGCGATGATTTTATCCTATCTTCAACTATGAAAAAGTGATGGAGGAGAGAAATATTTGGGGCATCTTTTAAGCATGCCTGATAACAAGCCACCTGCACAAGCCTTCCTTGGACAAGATACAGAAGAAATTAACAAGGGGCATGTTCAACGTCATTGAAGTGAATGTCCTTATAGGAGACAAGGCGAGGATAAAGTCCTGAAAACTGCTCATCTTTCACCTTCTGCACATAATGATACAGGAAGGGTCATGACTATAGCAGTTCATTTCAATGTTTTAGTGAAGTTCTTCAATTTGATCCTGTTTTCTCAATGGGTTGCACCTGCATTAGGTTTATGGAACACTCCGTTTTTTGATTTTTTGGGGGGTTTTTTTGTTTGTTTGTTTTGTTTTTTTTGTTTGTTTTTTGGTCTTCCATTTGTATTACACTTCTGTTGACAAGCTGTGTGGAAAAAACACTATGGTAAAAATGTAATTCAGTCTTCCCTTTTCAGTAATACTGATTTAGATCAGTAATTAAGGTTTAGAAATGCAATTCAAGGGCTAATGAGTATTTCACAGTGTACTGTTTGGATTTCCCCCATTCCCCTTGATCCAGTCATTCAAATTCCAGTGAGAAAATAGTGGCTAAAGCAAGACTTCTTAGAATAGAAGTTCATTCTGTTCCCATTCTGCCACTAGTACTCTATCTTGGCCTTATTCATTTGAAGATGTGACTGATGCTTTTCTGATGCAAGTGGTGAGGCTTGCTTTGTTTCTAATACACATGCAATGAAAGATGTGCAAAAGCAGAAAATTAAAACTCTTTTTAGGTTGGTTTTATTACTGTGTATTTTGCTTGTTTGCCTGTCTGGCAGGTGTTCCAGAAGGATGGGCCCCTACTGTATTTYGATACCTCAAATGAAGATGATTGCAACTGGATGATGATGGTGCGACCAGCCACCGAATATGAACATCAGAACTTAACTGCCTTTCAGCATGACAGTGATATTTACTTCACCACCTCCCGGGACATTCCACCAGGAACTGAGCTGCGAGTGTGGTATGCAGCTTTTTACGCCAAAAAAATGGAAAAGCCAGTGCTGAAGCAGGTCACTAGTATTGCCAATGGTATGTGTGGGGGCCTTTTTTCCTTCCTAAGGGCCCAGGGACTGATGATCTCCTGCTGTGGCAGTTGATACTGCTTTTTAATAGGCTCTGACCCTGAATTTGTTAGCTTTTAGAGTCAGGCTAACCAACATACCTGATTGTCATACCAGAAGAAACATAGATTTTTCACCATGATGTATGTGAGTTTTCAGAAAGAGATGGATAAGCTAGTTGATCATTCAGCCTCTCAAACTGAGCAAACTGGATAAATAGTTCTTAACTAAAGAACTGGTAATTGCATCAAAACACGTGGGTAGAAGAGCTTTCATCTTCTTTGCGAAGTAACCTCAATGTCATAGTAAGTCTAAATGTATATGCAGATTTGCCAAAGAAGCCATTCTCTTTCAGTTGTAATGGAGCCTTACACAAGATTCACTAGAACAAGATAAACTCAAAACTGAACTGTCATTCTGCATGATAGCTTGTGCATTGGCAAGGAGAGACAGCAGATTTATTAGAATCTGTATTAGAATTACCAGAGGTCTTTTATTCCTCTGCCTCTCAATTTTCTTCTACTCTTATGTTTATATAGCTAAAAGGCAAGGTCCTTAAGCATTGCAAGGGCATTTTTTTCTATTGTTGAGTTGGCAGTATTCCCATACAGTGTTATTGCTATGCTGAATGTAATTTGGGGGTGACAAATAGCTCAGGGAGATGCCATTGCCATTAATATGCTTTGAGGCTATTCCTGGTGGTAAGCATAGTCTTAAGTGCTACAGCTGAATCAGTGCTGTTAATATGTTTCAGAATTCCAAGATTTTTCCTTTTGGTATTAATTAAGAGGTTTCCTCTTTTTCCTCTTTTGTTTAACCTGTTCGTGTATTTTTGTGTGCATATATACAACACAAATTGTTCAGGTGCATTCTGTTCAGCCCTTTCAATATACGCTCCACAATATGAAAGGCATATTGTGTGAGATTCAAGCATAAGAATGTCCTGGTTAGGATTTTATGTAAAATTCTTTTTTTACACCTGCTATAGGGCAAAGCTTTCTGGCTATGATTATTGCCCCTTAGCACAGAGCAAGAGAGCCAAAGTGCCTGGAAAGTAATGAAAAAGAACTGTTTTTCCTCTCCACAGATATGTGCCTGGTAGTAATGGAATATGATAAGGAAGGGAACAAAATCTCTTCAAAGCCTTCATCTGCTGTCTTCTCTCATAAAAAAGCGAAGAAATCCAGCATACCAGTAGCTGATACAGCAAGTATGCAAAATTGTAGTATTTTTAAGAGAGCTACAGGACAGATTCAGATCTAAGAGCCACTAGATTTACCACATTTATGCATCTATTATGGCTATATAACATTCAGTAAATAATTAATTCAGTGACAATTCGAAAGTCTGTTTTTGTTTTCATGGATCATGCTTAAAATACTCATACAAGTTAAAAAGTGAGAGAGTCCTAAAACTTCTAGGTACATATTTTTCATTAATTCTATAACTGCTTCTGACTTTGGAGGTGGTTAGGGTTGCAGGAGGGGATGAGCAGGTGTTCCAAAGAAAATTGATCAACTTCTTGTGCAAGGTGCAATAGTTTGTCAGGTGCTAGAAGAAAATAAAAGTATGTGAGCATAGGAGCAGTGCTGTTTGGAAATGACAAGAACAGCAGCTATCCCCAAATTACAACATGATAAGAAGTATAGTAGAGTTCAGACTGTACTTGATCACAGGAACTCAAATTTAGACAAACTTACATGCAAAGCAAATACTGTTGGAGAAGAACAAATGGCTTAGGAAGTCCCTAGTTGTGTCAGAGAATCTCAGTCCCTGAAGTTAATCATGAAGCAACAAAACCCCCTAGTCTCTAATAAGTGGAAGGGTGAAATTAAGAACCCATTTAACACAACTTGCTACATCTAAATGCAAAATCAGAATACATAGTACAGGAATCTGGATCAAAAGAAAGTATTCTGTGTTGTCTTTGGAAAGTTGTTTTGCTAAATTTTGCTTATTGGTATTAACAGTAGCGAGGAGAGGAAGAGTGGCTGGAGATGTGTACAGAGCACTTTCTCAGAAGTATATAGCATTACAGCTAAAATGTAGAAACTGGCTGGAGAGCTGTCTTTTCATTTTGGCATAACTTTAATTTTTCTGGGAAAAAATTATGAAGAACTTGAACAGCCCCTCCTACCTCCTTCATCCTGCTATTGGAAAGTCCAGCTGCAGTAGAAACAGAATGCTGTGTACTGTGCTTTGGGAAACCTAAAATATTCCCACTGTTGCAATATTTTGGTGTTTCCAAAACAAAATACGCTTTTTTTTGATTCTGACTGCTTGCCTACAAAGCTGTTGTAGACTGACAGAGCCATGTTTCCAAGTAAAGTGGAAACACTTTACATAGGCTTATAGGCTCAGTGGCCTACCTGGAGGCCTAAAGACAGAGCAGTCTTCCTGGAAAACCAGTACATAAGTGGGGTCTTTGGGTTTCCTGCTTGAGCTATATAAGGAGCAAGCGAAGTGCAGAAACAGGGACAATTTTCCAAAACAGACTTCAGTTTTGCAAATAGCATTTTTTTTCAGTTTTATTAGCATGCAACTTCATAAGACACAGCTAACAGCTTACATGGTGCTTACTAACATGATTATTTTTCTTCTAGTTAGGAAAAATATTGCAGCTTAAGTTGGCTGTTTTGGCCTCATGGGCAAACATTTCAAGACAGGAGATTCTTTCCATAGCCTTTTCAGGAGGAATATCTGTTGTTACTGAGTCATTTTTTTATTTATTACAGCATGGATAAGATCAGACCTCTGTAGTTGCAGTGCACTGAACACACGTGTGACAAGGAGTAATCTCTGCCCCAGAAAATATCCTATTTCAGTTTAAGAGACAACAGTGGGAGGGAGGAAGTTATGTTTATCATTGCTGTACAGATGAGGATTGGAGGCAGAGAGAGAGATTAACTGACTTGCTCACTGTCATGCAGGAGATTTATGGCAGGAACAAAGTATAATTTGCATCTCCTGTGCTGCTATTCGCTTAACCTAATTGCAGAGCCACCCTGCTTCTCTGGGGGATTCTTGTAGACTGGAATATTCAGCTGTGTGTGTACCAAAATATCTGTGAACCAGTCCACATTTATCAGATACTCTTGATAAATTTAGGCAGATCATCCAAGGACTTAAAGAACAGTGGACTGTGAGCCGAGTACCATTTTCTTGATTTTTTTTTTCATTCCTTATCCATTTCCCTCCCCTTAAGTAAAGAAAAGAATTTTCTACTAGTTTATTTAAAATAATATTTATTTTTTCTTTATTTTCTTTGTGTATGTGAGCTCATGTTATTTAAAACATTAATATGGTAGTTCGTAGAATATCAAGTTAATGAAAATGCTCAAAAACAGGTTTCATTGTCATCACGATTACTTCTGTTAATCTAAATATTCTTGTTTCTGTGATGCTCTTCAAAGGGAGCAAGGAGGCTTTTTCTACTTCTGTCTTCAGCTGGCCTAGAAGAGTACTGGTAACTTTAAAGGTGCTTAAGATTAGTCACAGCAGAGATACTTTGTATTGTCTTGATCATCACACTTCTTCAGTAGGTGATAAAGAGTTCCTCAAGAGTTTACAAGAGCTCCAGCGTACTCTCCTGGCACCAGCTGATTTCTGTTCTGACTTTTCAGGTGTTCATGTAGTCACAGAGAATAAATCATATTTCAGAATTTATAACAGTTGCTTGCAAATTGTACGCATTCAGCTATGTGACTAGTAGTTTTGTTTGGTACACGGATGAAATGTAGCTGGGAAGTTGAGAATTAAGCAGCTGCCTCAGTAGGCCTATTACTGCTCAAATGGTGTCTTGTGATATGCAGAGAGTCCTTACAAGTTAAATAAGGTAACAAGGATTTTCAAAGCTTTTGAGTATTTCTTTTTGTCATGATTTAGTGAACACTCCAGAAGGCAGTGGATCTGCAGAAGCAGAGTCCAGCCAGTGGACGTGTAAAGTGTGTTCATCTGCTTTCCAGGAGCCTCAGCTACTGACGGGTAAGAAGGGTTAGAAATTCTTGAAAGACTATTAGAGACATTAGGAGAATACTGCTCTTGCAGAGCAAGATGTTGTGAAGCCATTTCCCTATCCATGATGCAGTAAGATAAAGGTTTTACGTGTTTTGGTTACTTATTCTTAAAAAAAAGAGAGGGTGTGGAACAGTGACATTACTGATACTGGCAGCTGGCAACTCTCTAGATAAACAGCTGTAGTACTGAATCTAGAAGAAATGAAATTGTTGTCTAGATGGTATCATGTGGATGCTGAAAACATGAAGAACAGTGAACTCAGTGAACTGTTTGTAAGATCAGTGATGCCAGCTTATGCTTAGTGATATTTTCTGTCTGATATTTACAGGACAGATTAAGTAATGCTAATAAGATTATTTTCCTGCATTTCATTTGCAATTACTTTATATGATTTTCAAAAGAATTTGAGCTCTAAAGATTATTTTATGAATAATTTTTGAAAAAGAGACTCAGGTTGCAAAATCTCATGGGCCTTTGGAAAAAATGGATTCATTATCAGTGGGGCACAGCCTTTTTCCAGTGATATCTAACAAACCTCTTAAAAACTTCAGTCCATGTTAGTTATCATTTGAATGTTTAATAGATAGTATGCTGAGAGTTAAGTACAGAGTATTTTGAGAGAGTTTAATAGAGAATATTTTGAAATGAGGCTATTAAGTGAGGCTGACCTGATAGATAGGCTTCAGTTTGATTTATACCTTTGAGTGTTTCATGACAGTATCTTCTCTCTTTGCTCTCATGTTCTTTACCATTCATACAGAGCATTTGCTGAGTCACCTGGAACAAGCCAAAGGTGCCCCCCAAACAAGCCAAAATGAGGTTGTTCCAGAGAAAGCAACAGAGACTCCCTCTGTGGATCAGCCCACAGTTTGTGATAAAACTACTAGTGCCAGTGCAGACTCAAGAAGGAAGGCCAGACGGGGAAGAAAGCCGAAAACAGCAAAAGCAGAAACACCCCTTGTCATTGTTAAAGAGAAAGATCCTGCAGGTAAAACAGAGAGACTTGATAAAAGAATGAGCACATATGCCCTCGTCTGCCTTCTCAGAAAGACCTAAAAAGTAGCACACAGACGGGGTGGAGGTTTTTAGTTTGTATGTAGATTACTAAAGCAGATGATTTACAAATTTATGTTAATTATCTCTGAGTTCTTAGTCTACACTAAATATTGCAACATCTACACTTAGGTAGTCTGCTTTCTCTTGCAAGAGTTTTAGTAATAGAGAAGCCCAGAGAAACAGGGGATAGTAGTTAGAAGAGACCTGCCGTGGTTCATGTAAGCAGAAATAGGAGGGGAAGGATCCTCCCAAGGTTACCTTCCTTTCTCTATCTTAGTAGGAAATTATGTTAGTTCTAGTAGGAAATTGCATGATGCATAGTCAACTTTCCCCTTAGCAGTAGGTTGGGGAACTGCTAAATCAAAAAAGAACCTACTGTAAAAAATTTTTGGCTATGTTACTAGTGACTCGGTAGCTTCTTTCACTATATGGCAAGTCTTATGAAGTTATTAGCCATCATGAGTTATTTTTCATAGATGCCAGTTCAGTGCCATATCCTATTACAAATCTGAAAGCAAAATTCTGCATTGAAGTTTTCTATCTAGCTATCCACCTTAATGCCGTATTTTTGTGATGTGTTTGCAGTGGAACGTGTAGCTGAAATTGTAACTGAGGTCCCACCTGATGAGGTAGCCCTACCTTCAGCTGCAGAAGAGAGGATTATGGAATTGGTTTTAGGAAAGATGCCTAGCACCACAAATAGCATCAGTTCAGTGACAAAGTAAGTGTTCTGGGGTGCAGAATTTCCTCTCAGTTAAGACTATGTAGCATGTAACAGTTCTGCTCAAATTCTGGGCCTGCAGAGCTCTTTTCCGTTAGTATAAAATTGTGTGCTGCTGCTAGAAGAGCTGCTTCGAAATGCCACAAAGATGGCTTGTGCGCTAGAAGATAGTGCATAGTTGGTGTGATATTGGTGGTATGAATGTTGGAGTACAGACCATGTAAATTTGATCTTCTATCATGTTACTGCCTTTACTTAATGTGATTCTTGCAGCTATATGGTGAAATGTTACTCCTGTTGAGTGTTGGTGATAATATAGACAAAGAATATACATTAGCCATTATTATTCAATCTTACTTGTGTCTTAATTTGTAATGACTTCAAATTCATTTGCATATGTGATACCTCAGAGTGAGAGCTGTGAATGGAAAATTTTTGGTTCTGAACTGATGTTCAGTATAACAGAACATCAAGGAGAGTGAAATATCATTTGATTCTTGATCATTTGAATTTAGATTATTTTATGTCTTTTTGTCTCAGTAGGATTGATTTTTTGTGTAGGGCTCATAATGCTATAAAATGAAGTCCCTAGCAGGTGGAGAGCCATCAAAAATTGCTGAGAAATGAGCAGTACTGCTTGTTGGTGCTTTGCTGCTCTCTTACCATATATGCTTTTTGCATGAATACTACCAAGTTTTCTAAGCTCAAATAGTGGTAATGTTTTTAGAAGATAAGCAGAACAATTCCTTCATGTTCCTGTGAGACACCTGAAGAGAGAATTGAAGAGAGAATCTTTGAAGCTGGTGGCTACTGCTTTCTTCTTTTCTTTTCTTTTTTTTTTCTTTCTTTTTTTTTTTGGCCTTAGTGAGGATAGTGTGGAGTGAACTGCTTTCTGATATCTGCTTCCAATGGGTGAAGAAGTCACCTTGCAAATTATGAAGCTCCAGTGCTCCCCCTCCTGCCAGAAGCTGAGCATAACACTCTTTAGCTTTTGCCAGCTGATGGGTCTTTTTCTTGCAACCTGTGGGATACCTTTCAGTCCCTGCCTTTCTTTCTCTAATCCAGTAGGTTTGCTCATCACCAAAACACCATGTCCCTCAAAAGAAGTTTAATTCTCTCCAGTAGACATGGTATACGTCGGAAGCTGATAAAACAACTTGGGGAGCACAAACGAGTCTATCAGTGCAGTATCTGCAGTAAGATCTTCCAGAACAGCAGCAACCTCAGCAGGCACATCCGTTCTCATGGTGGGTTTGTTTGCCTCCTTTGCATATAGTTTTTATCTCTCGTTAGTTTCACCTTTGAGTAAAAGAGCTAGGCTATTCTTAGATACTGATATACGTAATTTTAGCAAAGCTCTTTTTTTCTTCCTGTTAGGGAACTCTTTTAGTTAGGCAGACCAAAGCATGAGAAAATAGTAGCTGAAAGTTGAAATTAGAACATTTACAATTTGAATTCAGGTGTATATTTTTAAACTGGAACAAGGATGTGGTGGCTTCTCCATTACAACTGGTCTTTCAATCAAAACTGTTCTCTCCCTTTATGTATACACAGTCCTTCATTTTCACAGATGCATGGGAAACATTGCTGTGTAAATACCAGCCGAGTGCTTTTTAGTCTGGGACCTGCTGTTCAGGGTCCATAATCTGCTTCTGAGGAATCTGTGAAAAATAATATTTTAAAAAAAGGGTGGGGGAACCAAAACAAATAATTATCAGTAGAAAAACTTAATTAGAATGTAAAAGGTCAAAAACTACTATTTGGATCTCCTGAATAACTAAAATTTTACATCTGTAGCCTGTTCATTTACAATTGCTTGTGCTTTGGTTTCCTCTGACTGTCTGGAGTTGGTTATTTTCAATCTTAGCAGTCTCTGACTACATTTTTTTTTTTTTTTTTAATCTTGATTGATCCCTTCAGGTGACAAACTATTTAAGTGTGAGGAATGCGCAAAGCTGTTCAGCCGTAAAGAAAGCTTGAAGCAGCATGTTTCATACAAGCACAGCAGGAATGAAGTGAGTGGAAATGACTCGCGGGCTCTTTCTGAGGATAGGTGAAAATGTACAGTGAGCTCCAAGATGCTAGCTGGGGAGTTTGGGTCAATTATATTTGAGTGGATATCTGTGTGAATTTCTTGTGAGACAAGACTGATAGGGACAGGTAACATCTTCTGTTAGATGAGCTTATGAATTTGGACAATGCAGACACAGTTTTGGGCATACAAGGTCATCTTCATGTCTGAATTTCCTGTAGAAAATATTCAGACATCATGTAATGCAAGACAAGATGGAATTAGCTGAACCTGTAGGATCTGGAGATGAGATCTGACTTCAGTTTATTGTACTAAGTAGGATTGTTCCAGTCTTGCTTGCCTGTCCTGTTTCATTTATCCCAACCTATAGCATCATTTAGTGTGTGAACTATCTGGGTAAAGGTTATCAAGAGCTATGTGCGTATGTATAACATACAGTGCTTATTGTTGCAGTGCCTGGCCTGTTGATGAGGGCCTTTCAGTGTTGATGCATATAAATAATAAACATGCCTATGGTGGAGCCTTACCAGTGAATATTTCCATTATTGCGATTGCTAACCCTGTTTTGGAGCTGGAGGATGAGTCAGATTATATCTTGCTTTTCCTAAACTCTGTCTCCATGTTGGACCATGGGTTACAAGTAAGACCAGTACACTGTCACAGGTGTATGGCCCTCTCTTGTTTTTGTATAAAGCTCAGATTATATGATAATACAGTATCAGAATTTTCCACCAATGTATGTTTAAATATCCTGTTAAACAAGTGAATTAGAAAAGACAGACAAACAGGAAAAGGTAATTCAATTCAGACTTTCTCTGTCAGGCGTGACTTGGCTTTTGTCCCCTTAAACACTTATTGTTTGCGATCCTCAGGTTGACAGTGAGTACAGGTACAAGTGTACCACATGTGAAAAGGCCTTTCGGATAGAGAGTGCATTGGAATTCCATAACTGCAGGACAGGTGAGAAGGTGATATTCAGCTTATTGTCATGATAAATCATAACTGCATTTTATGGCTATGTCCACAAACTCATCTCGGAATAGTAACTAGGAAGGGAGAGTAGTTATTTTTTTTTTTTTCAGCATCACAACAAACAGCCTGCCCCTCTTCTTTCTCCCTTTCCTCAAAAAATGTTAGCTAGTGATCTGTAGATCAGCAATCACTTACATACTTGCATTTTTGGTGTTTCCTGCCCCCTCCCTTGTCTAATACTCTTGCTGGTACTTCAGTCGTATGTTCACAGATACGCCATCGCCATCTCTGTTTAACTGTCTGTCCTGAAAAAAATTCTCTTTCTTGAGTTTTACCTCTTTTCTCTGAAATAGAGGAATTGGAAAAGAGCAAGACTATCAATAGTTTGTAGTTCCTGGAAATACGGTTTTCTTCTGCTTTCTCATCCTTTCCTTATACTTACACTAATCTTTCTAGATATTTTTGATACCACTAGAAATTGTCTTTTTCTCCCATAACCATCCATTGTGATTACTGACATCAGTTATTCTGAATTGTCTTGTGCTTACAAAATGACATTCTGATTACTTTTATGGACTGATGATAACTATCAGAATCACCTGGGTAGTTCCAACACTATCCAAAGTAGATCTTTCCATTTCCATTCAAAGGTACTGCTTTTATAAAAGCCCTGCCTTATAAAGAGTGGAAAGTAATGTCAAGTGATGTCAGTATTCTCTARTCATTCAAAGGTGCAGCTTTTATAAAAGCCCTGCCTTATGAAGAGTGGAAAGCAATGTCAAGTGACCTCAGTATTCTCTAGTCATTCAAAGATAATAGCTTATGTTCTCTCTCTTAAGTTGACTGTTACCAAAATGAGCAGCGTTTTTTGCTTACTCTTTAACAAATCAAACTACTACTTCGTGATTGCAGTAACATCTGCTGGAGCATGCTTTCATGTTCCAAGGAGAGTCTCAAATACTGAATACAAAACAAATTCCCTATAGGCCTATTATCATGTAATGATCCACATTAGAGATTTTATACTTTCTTCTGGAGCATTTTGTATTGGCTGTTACTGGGACATAGTGCTGGAAAAGGTATGCTGTCATTAGGCATAGCTATTCAGGTGATGCTAGGTTGACCTGTGCTCAGTGATTCTACAAACATTAAAAACTATGATCAATGTTAAGAGAATCCACTCGAAACAGACTTTTAACATATACTAGACCACAATGGAAATGTCCCATATGAGGAAACTGTGATGCTAGAGTCAGCATTCAAGTTAATATCATATTCGTTGCTTTTGAACAAGTGTCTTCTAATGCATTTCAGTGATACTTAACCTCATAGATTTCAGTCAGTGGGCTGTTTGGTGTTTATTATCTTCTTAATGGGAAAATAGATTTAAAAGTAAAAGAAAAAAAAATACATTTTCACATTTCTCTCCTCAGTTTGGGTATGATGGGTTATATGTGAAAAGTCAGTCCTAACAGAAGAACTGTCTGCTTCACAAATACACAAAAACAGTTTCCATCTGTAAAGAGTTACATTGTTTCTCTTGCTTACAGATGACAAGACATTTCAGTGCGAGATGTGTTTCAGATTCTTTTCTACAAACAGTAATCTCTCAAAACACAAGAAGAAGCATGGAGATAAGAAGTTTGCATGTGAAATCTGCAATAAGATGTTCTACCGGAAAGATGTCATGCTGGACCATCAAAGACGACACTTGGAAGGTAAGTATACTGCAGATGAACCTAATTATTGCCCTTGGAATGGCAGTTGAGGTGGAAATGTTAAGGAAATGATTGCACATTAGATTATTCGGGATGGTAGCCAGCACTTTTTAATAAGCTAATGTAGGGTAGCAGGTTTCAGCAACATACGACATTTATTAAAAATAATAGTAAGGGATCTTGAAGGGTAATTGTTTAATTCTGTGAAAACTTAGTAGGAGGGGCATCTCTTTTTCAGCCTCACGTGATTGAATCTAATGTTGCTAATCATTAAGTGAAAGTTGCTTGACTTATGCAATAGCTTAGATTAGCTGATTTTAATCTCTTTTTCTTTCTTTGAATTCTGTTCATTTAAAAAAGTTGAGGTAACTTGAAAATTTGAGGGCAGTACTTGCAGTATTACTTGCAGTATAAGACTGAAAGTGAGCACTGAGTAAATATAAATAATGGAGTACTGTGTGCTTTGTTGTCTTTTGAAATCTTGAGGCTATATGATAATGAGATTGTAAGAACTGACTGTTTAAAATCACAAACATCTAAGGATGTTAGAGATTCTCAAAGATTCTAGAAAAACCTGGGTGATTGCAGACTCTGTAAGTATGATTAAAATGGTACTGCTGCTTTAGATGATAGGACCAAAGGTGATTAAAATAATCAGCCTATCTAATTTAATGTCTTGGATATACCATCACTGGCATCTCCTGTGATTCAGCTCTGTGTCATGAACTAGGGAACAATAGGTGTAGTGACAATAGCAAGAAGTCTCATGTTTAGCTGTCACAGAACAGTAATAGCCCTCTCTCCTACTGAAAGTAGCAGAGAAAGAGATCTGAAGTCTTCTGGGAGCATCAAAGGTGATGCTGAATGGTTGTCCTAGCGACTAAGGGAGAGAATTTCTAGGCCAGATATCTGACTAAAGTGCCAAGGCCTACTAGGTTTGACTTTTTTTCTGTTGTTGTTAGTAAATACCTGCTTTCAGATACTTTATCCTTGGTATAATGACAGTAGGATACAATATATCACTTTGGAAGACTGCTCTTATATTCTTGAGACACCATTTTTACTAAGAAGTGATTCTCTGTTAGGAATTAAATTCTGCATTGAGGCTCTTCCCAGTGTTTCACTCTTCTTTACAGTATTCACCTGAAAGGGCATGCAGATTGGAGTGGAAAACCATGGTTTATTTTTTTTGTTTTGTTTTTTTGATGGGGACTGTTCTGTTAAGGAGTACGGCGTGTGAAAAGAGAAGACTTTGAGCACAGCACAGAAAACATGGTTCGCTACAAGAAGGAGCCTTCAGGATGTCCTGTGTGTGGGAAGGTAGGCTTTTTTGCTAGCATGTGCCATGTGAAGCTCTGTGTTCTCGCTCCAAGAATACTCCAAGGATATTGTGCATCTGAACCTAAAGTCTCCAGCTGAGTTCTTGTGGTATARCCAGTTACCACTCATGTACTAAACCACCACAGCCTACCTGAATAGACACATAGCCTGCCAAAAGATTGAGGTGAATGACTTTCACTAAGGGTGTGTGCCAGATCAGATTACCTTGCGACTCGCAGGCATGTGATCAGTTACCAACAAAACAAGTCTGTGGCCCAGCTAATGTGTGACTCTCTAAACTGCCTTAGCTGCATTGTATGTCCAGGTTCATGCTATCTAAGGATGGTTCAGACTAGATTTTTTTTTCAGACAGATAACACAATATAGAGTATAACATGGCCACTATCTCTGTTAGTGAAATCTTATGACTTGCATTACTTAGAGTGAAGTTTTTATGCCTTAATGTAAAAAGGAGGAATTGACTATGTGTGCATTAGGAATCATTTTCTCTTAGAACTTAAAGTGAAGTCATTTTGTAGCCATGGCACTATTACATTTGAGTGTTTAATACTCACGATCTGAAGTTGGTATTTTTGCAGATAATGAAGACTGTGGATTTAAATAGTGATTTTATAAACATTGAATGATTCATAGTGCAAGATGTACTCAAGCAACCCTTAAGTTGGGATTGTGTGTTGGGGGGGTCTTCATTTTTGATGCTTTGGATGTATAACATATCAATGAAGACACAGTATTCTTGATTCAAAAGACTCTGTCTAAGTATTTTTAAATGTATCCTGTGTAATTCTACGCTAGCTTTGCTGGAAGTCCACCTCTGATCAAAAGCCAATTTCAGTCAGTTCTCTGAAACTATATTCATGTATTTTATTGTGTCAGGAGTTTCTAAGGTAGTCTGCTGACTGAAGAACAGGAGTGTCCATGTGTTTCTGGCTAGAAAGAACATAAACTGGGGAACAAGAAATTAAATATGGTTTGTGCTATTCATTGGCTAACTTTTAAAGAATTGTAGCCCTGCTGAACATGATGAAAAAGCCTTCCTTCCTTCTGCTTTTTTTTAGGTGTTTTCATGTAGGAGCAATATGAATAAGCACCTTCTAACACATGGAGACAAGAAATACACCTGTGAAATCTGTGGACGTAAATTCTTCAGGGTGGATGTCTTGAGAGATCACATTCATGTCCATTTTAAGGTATTGTGTTAATAATTTATTAGAAAAGGCATGTAACTTAGCAAACTTCAATAAACCTACCAGTAAACCTATTGATAAGGCCATGTGTTCATACTAGCAACACAACAGTGATTATGTACTCCATGCAGAGAGGTCGATATAGCAGCCTAGTACGTGTTGTGCTTGAATTTACCCATTGCTCTTTGTTGCTACAGCTGTGTTGCTATAGAGTATTTGGACTACTGTATTTAGTTATTTCAAGTACCACTGCAGGGCAGTCTTCTGAACATAGCATAAATACTATCTCTGTGACCTTAGGTGAGTCACTGAAATTTCTCGGTTTAAATCAGGAAGAATAACTACCTGTTTCACAGGAAGGCTGCAAACAGATTTGTTCTAGCTATAGCTTAACTGGGCTGAGAGGTAACTGCCGTCCTCTTCCCTTTACACCAAAAAGACCAAACAAACCACAAACCAGAAAACTAAATGGTCCTGCCCTTTTCCATGCCAGAGGTTGTCATTCTTTTGTATCTCCCAGCATAACTGCTTGTGTGATCAGTCCCTAAGCTGGTTTTGTCAAAATGATCTGAGTCAAAAAAAAATCCACTATTAATAGTGCTTTAACAGACACATATTATTTAAACAGAACTAGATTAACATGGAATTGAAAGGAATTGTATCACACAATGATGCCCATAAAGATGCCTCTATTGGTATAATACTGCACCAGTTGAGTCTCTGTTTACATTGAGGTTCACTTTCTTTTTATAGACAAAAAAAAATGAGTTTTATCCTCTTAAACAAGTAGTTGTTCCTTGTTTAATCATAGAGGGACCATATTTACCTGAATTGAATGACATGGGAGAACATTCAAATAGTGTTACCGTAGTTGTTAACACAAGGCAGTCTGCATGGCAGAAAAGCTGGTAATGTGTTACTTTGTGAAGTAGATTTATGATCTGTTAAGATAGAATCTTCTTTCCCACCCAAACAGGACATAGCGCTAATGGATGATCACCAGAGGGAAGAGTTCATTGGTAAAATTGGAATCTCATCAGAGGAAAATGATGACAACTCTGATGAAAGTGCAGATTCTGAGCCTCACAAGTATAGCTGCAAAAGGTGCCAGGTAGCTTTAAATACTTGTGAATTAAGGTGTTTTGGGATGGGGGGAAGGGAGAGGAAATATTTATAAATTATTCAGAATTTTAAATGACGTTGAGGATTAGTGACGAGAAGGCCAATCTGAGGCTCTACTCTCTTGTGCAGTACTTACAAATCTCTGATCTGTGAACTGATTCTATTCCATAGACATCGGTTGGTGTTCTGCAAAGCAAATGCTAAACACAAACAGAAAAATACATGTGCACGTTTCCCTTGTGTGTAAGGAAGCAAGCAAAACTGTAGGAAGAAATATAAAGAAACATTCAGCTCTTAGGCTACCTTTCAATTATGTACAAATTAAAGTCGTTATAGAATTTTTGAATGATATGGTTCAAGATTAAATAGTCTTCTAGTCGATATCCAGTTTGAAGGATTAAAATCACTGCATATATTCAGCACAACTGCTTATTCTTGGCCTGCTTTATTACTAGCAGGATGGCATTAGAAATACTACTAGAACATAAACATACTTTACTCACTTGTCGGTTGAGAGAGGTCTCTTTCAACTTCTCATGGTGTAACTTTTGAGTTTTTCATAGAAGTAATAGAGAAGAATGGGATCCTCAAGGCCCACTTGGGTTTTGAACCCTAGCTGGGGGAGCACACTGTGATGGGGTGGGTGGGATCCAAAAGCAATCCATGAGAACAGTAAAACTGGCCAGAGGTGAGACAGGGGAATTTTGGTACTTGAGCCACTAACTTCACCTCTGGAAATTGGAGTCTGTTTCCTAGCCTTCACTTCATGTGGTGAAGGTGCTTAGCCTGTTTTATATCTATGTCTCTAAAATAAGCAAAACAATACTTCAGTCCTCTTTTCTTGTCGTCCATTTACAGCTCAAGTTCTGAATATGTGCATATACCATATCTACGGTAATATGAACTGAGTTTAAGTGAGGCTTATGTCAGCAAACAGAAGATGTAGTATCATAGCATATAAGCACATATTTGCTTTCAGTGCGGTAGCTTAAACATCTGATACTCAGTGGGTACATGAGCTATATAAAAATACATCCTGCTAAGTAAGAGGAATTGTACCATTCAAATTAGCTCTTCTTAGAAGCTAAGTTTTTAGTGCTTTTGTAGATATTTGTGAAGTAAACAGTTGTGTAAGGAAACAGCTGTAGAAAATGAGTGTTACCTGTGATGAGGATGCTCTTTCTAGCTGAAAATACCTGCTCACATATGTCTAAGGAAGGACAACATATAAATGAGTCTTAGTGAAATACCTCTTCTGAGCTTTTCAGGATCTCTCTATTTAATTCTTTTCTCAAAGCACCTCTTCACCAAGCTGTGTGGTGCTGTCAGAAACATCCCTGTTAGTTCCAAAACCGGAACAAAAGAACATGTCATTATCACACTTTGCCCTGATGCATAGGAGCACCTATGTGTTTGTAGTGTTACTTAGTCCAGGCAGAGTAACTGTCTATCACAGCTGTAGTGCTTCTAGGAGCTGAGCTGCAGTTGCTACCCTGCAGTGTGCAGAAATGTCCACTCTTTTGGTAGTCCAAAAGCTCAATGTGCAGAATAGAAGTACCCTTAGAGCTCTCCCTGCACATATAATTGGAGGTGTCTACCTGTGCAGTGTAAGAAGTACTTCTCTGTCCAGAAATGAGTGACTGCCTTCTCTGTTTGCACTTCTGCCCTCTGTCAGCAGGGAGCCAGAGACAGCATCTCAAACTGCAGTCCCCCAAGTGAGTTAACTGATGTCCAGTTGTGACATGCTTGTGTGCTTGTAATGACTGAATAGCTACAGGACTAAGTCTAGATCTTACAATACTGTTTTTGTGTAGTAATGCACAGGATGTTTCTGACTATTAGCTCTGACTCTAGATCACAATAATGTGTTACCAGATCTTTTTTTCTTACCAAGGTCTTTTTTCCCCTTTCATTCACTATTGGTTCATTCCACAGTTAACTTTCGGCAGAGGGAAAGAGTATTTGAAGCACATAATGGATGTGCACAAGGAGAAAGGCTATGGCTGTAGCATTTGTAATCGACGTTTTGCGTTGAAGGCAACTTACCATGCTCACATGGTCATTCATCGGGAGAACCTACCTGATCCTAATGTGCAGAAGTAAGATGACATGTTTGATTGATAAGAATTTTGATAAGAATTGATAAGAATGTTTTTGAAGTCACATTGGTTCTGCCATCTGATTTTGTTAGAGAATTGGGCTATAGTATATACTTAAAACTGTCTAATGGGTGTCAAAATGTGTATTAAACGATTGAAACATATTATACATCATCTAACAACTCACTTAACATACATGATTAGTCAGAAGCCTCCCAGTTTGGGATTTATAAAGTATAAATCTATATTTTTAGCAAAAGTTTTAAACAACAAAAAAACCCTATAATTTGAGGACACAGCAATGCCAGGCTACATCAAGCTTGCAGTGAACTTACAGATTTCTTAAGGCTCATTTTTAAACTGCACTTACGTTTTAAGGAAACYTTTCTAGTAATTTGTATTAACAAGTGAAATATAGTGACTGATAGAGCTGTCTGGAAACCACTTTGTCTCAAGAAAAAAGTATCAACTTTGGTCTCTTTGGTTTCAGATACATCCATCCATGTGAAATCTGTGGAAGGATATTTAACAGTATAGGGAATCTGGAAAGACATAAGCTTATACATACAGGTAAAAATGTTGTGTTTCATTATTCATTATCAATACTAAAAAGAAACTTCTGCTTCCAGTGCCTTCCTTATTTTTCAGGAAGAAATGTCACTTTTTACTGTAAGATGCTATAAGATAAATGCTGTGTTAATGATTTTAGGGTAGAGCAGTTTTCTAAAGCAGATAGTATTAAGGATGATATTTGGTGGACTCATGCAACCTAGGTCGCTTGTTAGTATAATGCAGGAGTCACCTGCTAAAAATCCTAATTCTATATTCTTTTCTTCCTCTAATCCTTATCCATACCACCTTTACACAGACTGAAAACCACTATTGCAAAATCTTTTTTTAGCAGCTGTTTATTATTTTGTGCTATGCAGCATTTTTCTACCTCAGCCTTTATCCTTTTTCAGATCTCACGTGAAAAGCCAGCTTTTCTCCCTTTCCATTGCCCCTTATTCAGTTAGGGCTATAATATGTATAAAAGAGGTAGTTCACAATGCAGATGGACTGTTGCCCTGTAATTTAACAGAGTTTAGTCATTTTTTAGGGGATGCACATTTTTCATTAGAACTCTCTGTTTATGCTGTCTTTTAAATTTATTTTTAAGGTGTAAAAAGTCATGCTTGTGAACAGTGTGGCAAATCATTTGCTAGAAAAGACATGTTAAAAGAACACATGCGAGTCCATGATAATATCAGAGAATACTTGTGTGCAGAATGTGGCAAAGGTATGTCTAATGCCTTGTTTTCAATTACTTGTAATACTGAATTGCAGATTAATTTATGTGAATTAAAACTGAATCTGTTCTTTGAATATTGAGAAAATCCTTGGAGTGCTATAAATCCTGCATTTTTGAGTTTTAGAAACTATATTAATCAGGACCCTTATGGGTATATGAACTACCCCTAATTTTGCACTCCTTGGTTCTGTGCCCTTTAATGATTTTAATAAAATTTGGCTCTGTTCTGCTAGATTGAGGAGTGTTTGCATGAGTGAGTTCTACTGCATTTGCAGCACAAGAGTAAACACAAGTTATTTTTTTCATTGTAGGCTGTTTTCAGGCTTAACAAATATACCAAATATTCTTTTGATTTACTTACACTGTAACTTCAACAAATCTTAACCAGTGCTTTACTGGAAGGCAGTAAATCTGACACCTCTAGTTATATTTTGTCTTTGCTTCTCCCTGCTGTTTTGTTTCCTCCTCACTGGGTTATTCAGATGTGTTCCAGAGCTTTTGCCTGGAATTAAAAACATAATGAAAACATGCATGGCTACCTACACTATTAAAACACGCAATCGTGGATACCTAAGAGAGGTGATCCTAGAGCTACTGGCTAACAACATGATTGTCCTGATTTCTTCTCTGAAGGTAGAGAAGTAGACTAATTGTTATACAGTGCTTTTAGCTGTATCTTTCTGTCTCACAGGAATGAAGACAAAACATGCGCTTCGGCACCACATGAAACTTCACAAGGGGATTAAAGAATATGAGTGCAAGGAATGTCACCGCAAATTTGCACAGAAAGTGAATATGCTGAAGCATTACAAAAGACACACAGGTGAGGTCTCTAAAGGTGTGCAAAAGTTGCACTGGATCAGCTAAATGGTTCCTGGAAAAACTCTTTAAGTCAGAGAGTATGAGGAATACTATTAAAAAAAAGTGTGCATTCTGCTTTTTAAAAGGGGCGGGGGAAGCAAAGAGTCATAGAACCAGTAAGGTTGGAAGGGACCTCTGGAGATCATCTAGTCCAACCTCCCTGCTCAAGCAGGGTCACCTACAGCATATTAGACAGGGTTGCATCCAGGCAAGCTTTGAATATCTCCAGAGAAGGAGAATCCACAACCTCTCTGGGCAACCTGGTCCAGTGCTCAGTCACTCTCAATGAAGAAATTCCTCCTCATATTCAGGTGGAACTTCCTGTGGTTCAGTTTCTGCCCATTGCCTCTTGTCCTGTTACATGGGACAACTGAAAAGAATTTGTCCCCTGGACACCCTCCGTTCAGGTACTTACACACATTGATAAGATCCTCTCTCAGTCCTTTCTTCTCCAGGCTAAAGGCCCAGCTCTCGCAGCCGTTCCTCATAGGGCAGATGCTCCAGCCCTCTGGTCATCTTCATAGCCCTACGCTGGACTCTCTCCAGTAGCTCCATGTCTCTCTTGTCCTGGGCAGCTCAGAACTGGACACAGTACTCGAGATGAGGCCTCCCCAGGGCTGAGGAGAGGGGCAGGATCACCTCCCTCGACCTGCGGGCAACACTCTTCCCAATGCAGCTTAGGAGACCATTGGCCTTCTTGGCCACAAGGGCACATTGCTGGCTCACTGTCAGTTTATCATCCACCAGCACTCCCAGGTCGTTCTCTGCAGAGCTGCTTTCCAGCAGGTCAGCCCCCAGCCTGTACTGGTGCATGGAGTTATCCCTCCCTAGGTGCAGGACTCTGCACTTGCCTTTGTTGAACCTCATGAGGTTCCTCTCCACCCAGCTCTTCAGCTTGTCCAGGTCTCTCTGAATGGCAGCACAGCCCTCTGGTGTATCAGCCACTCCACTAGCCACAGGCCTCCAACTAGGCTCCGCACCACTGATGACRACCCTCTGAGCCCTGCCATTCAGCCAGTTCTCAATTCACCTCACTGTCCACTCATCTAACACATATGCAATTAAAGAAATATTGTTTGGTTGTTTTCTTGTTTTACTTTTTTAAGGGAGGTTGTTTTGATCTAGGATAGATCTAGAGTATTGTTTTTATTTTAAATTAGCCTTCAAGTTCTCATTTCCCCCCCAAAAAAATTTACTTTCCACATAAACTTCTGTTGGATTTCATGTTCTGTCTGATACAGTGACATGGCTTAGATTAAAAAAAAAAAAAAAAAAAGGTGAAGCTGGGCTTTTGCTACTTGTTTGGCTGTGTTTTTTGTTTGTTTGTTTGTTTGTTTTTTAACTAATGTGAGATTTATAATTGTCTCAGATGCCTTAGACCATTATCACTCTGATGTAAATGTACTCTTCATACAGGAATCAAAGATTTCATGTGTGAGCTCTGTGGGAAGACATTCAGTGAGAGAAACACAATGGAGACTCATAAGCTGATTCATACAGGTAAGTCCTGAAAAAACAGTGTCCAAAGACTAAAACTTAATTTTGTTCCTAGGCATGCTTTGAACTTGGTAGTCTTGAAGTAATGTTACATATCATGTAATATCAACATAAAAATGTGCCTCTCATTGAGATGCTGCCAATACGATACTCATCTTCAGGTGCTGTTGCTAACAGCTTTTCATTCCATCTGCCACCAGTAGGAAAACAGTGGACATGTTCGGTTTGTGATAAGAAGTATGTCACTGATTACATGCTCCAGAAGCACATCCAACTCACTCATGACAAGGTAGAAGCCCAGAGCTGTCAGCTGTGTGGGACAAAGGTTTCTACCAGAGCATCCATGAGTCGACATATGAGGCGTAAACATCCAGAGGTGAGTTAGTACAGCAGGTAGACAATGAGGTTTTTTGGCTGTCTGAGTTTTTAAAGGAGCTCTGTGGCCTTCAATGACTTGAAATGAATTACTATTTTTTTTTCCTTTTTTTTTGAGGCTAATTTTGGCCAAGGATAAACCATTCCTTGTTTAAATGGTGTCTGTTAAATGTACACTTAACACAACAAAAGGTCTTATTCAGTTAAGTTTAGGTAGTAAACATTGTCTATTCCTAAAAATAAAGTTGTCCAATTATGTAAATCCCCCTCCCTTTTTTTTTAATGTATGTTTTTTTCCTGTTTTGTCTTCAGCCATTTAGCCAATAATTGATTATTTTCTTCCCATTGTATAATTTGTATTCAGAAATGTTCTGAAAGAAGTGGTGAATTGGGAGGTGCTAATAGCATCTGCTGATGATTTTTAAAAAACTATATATATTCTGAGAATTAAAGATGAATGCTGACTGTGAAGAATCTGGCTAGAGGAATATTTGGTATGACCTTAGTGGGATTGTTTCTGTTCTAAATTTCTCAATAGCTGTTGTGTTTTCTCTCAGCATTTCTTACTTAAGTTGGCTAAGGCTTGTCCTTTCCTTCAAGGCTTTATTTTACAACCAATTATCATCACATACTGCTTTGCCTTGAACTGTCTGCAGTTTGTATATGATGACTGGGAAAGGAAGTTAACAAAAAGCTTCGTTTATTGATTTTTGCATTAAGAATGCAGATAAATACCTGCCATTTAGAGGACAATTTGTTTCTGTTCTTTGATAAGTGGAGATGTATGGATTTCGTAGATTCTACTGTGAATAATTGAGTAGGACACAGCTGATAGATTTGTAAACAGAAATGCTAAAATAATAGTTTTTTGACAAACACATTGTTTTATGTAGAATTCTTTACTTCTCAGGGGGTTGTCTTCTGTCTAGAATACGAAAGTTGTCTTTTAGTGTTGTCTTTAAACTTTGTTGCTGGTTTACAGTGAGAAAGGAAAATCTTATATGCCAGAAGATGTAGATTATTATTAAAAAAAAAAAAAGGTCATGGTTAAATTCATTATATTGATGATGTGTGTAAAATCACGGAATCACAGAATGGTTGAGGTTAGACTACATCATTTCTGCTTTGTAATACGATATACTATGGCAGTACTATACTGTTCGTCCGTGGTTTGCACTGCTACAGTTTACCAGCCTGATACCTGTTTGTCCTTAGGTTCTTTCAGTGAGAATTGATGATTTAGAGCAGCTGCCAGAAACTACAACCATTGATGCCTCCTCGATTGGGATTGTTCAGGTAAACTCACCACTGCACAATTCTGATGGGTTTCAGGCCCCAGGGCTTCTGGAGAGTTGGGGCAATGTTACTTTCTTGTTAAGTATCATAATTGGGCATAGACTGATTAGCAAGGCATGTATATCTTACCTGAGAGAGTCAGCCCAGCCTAACCTGATTTATGCCATCTTTTAAACAGTACAAGTGGATGCAAGTTGTTGATCTGTTTTGTTGTATAGCATAGAGGCTGATAAAATGGAGGGAATTACAGGGCATGTGCTTATTCCTTCAGATGTGTTTTTTGCTGAAGTTTGTCTCTTCACTCGAGAATCAACAGTGAACTGACTTCAGTTGATAGTGTCTTTACTCAGAACTTCACTGAGCAAAATTACTTGATGTTTTCTTTTGAAATTTTTCTCTCCAGCCGGAATTAGCTTTGGAACAGGGAGAGTTACCAGAAAGTAAACAGCATATGAAAGCTCCTAAACGTGGCCAGAAACGAAAGCAAAAGCCAGGTGAGGAGGAGGAAGCTCAAGTGCCTGAGGACCCTGCCTTCAGTGAATACACAGAGAAGGAAGCTGAATTCACAGGAAATGTCGGCGATGAGACTAATTCAGCAGTACAGAGTATTCAGCAGGTGAGTTCCAGTAGAAGGGTGATGGGCAAAATGCATTGCTTAGAGGGATGATACTTCTGTTTTCCTAATGGCAAACACAAAAGAGTCATTTGAGCATTTAAGGCTAGTGTGATAAGTCATGGTAATACAAAGATAAATAGACACTTGAACAAGGAGTCAGGTCAGTCCCAATAAACTCCTTATACTTTTTTTTACTTCCTTTGGCATTACTGTCTCTATTTTCCAGATTCCTGGCTGAAGCTGTGACTGCAAGCGTGAAAGTTAATTCAGCTGATTGTTTGAATGTTACATCTGCCTCTCTCCTTACTTTCTTAGTTTTATACTTGGAAGTTGTTATAATCCAAGCTTTCTGTGTTCCCTATCATCTGCATGATTTCTTCCATTGGTAGTAGTAACATTTGAGCTCATCAGCATTCAGCTGATTTGTCTTGATGCTAGTTATTTGGTAGACAGCTGCAAGATACAAGGCTGAGGATACCTTTCTGTTTTTTCCTCAGGTGGTCGTGACCCTCGGCGATCCAAATGTCACAGCCCCTTCCAGTTCCGTTGGGCTGACAAATATCACTGTTACCCCCATTACTACAGCAGCTGGAACCCAATTCACAAACCTGCAGCCAGTGGCTGTGGGCCATCTGACTGCACCTGAACGCCAGTTACAGCTGGACAACTCAATTCTCACTGTGACATTTGATACCGTCAGTGGTTCTGCTATGCTGCACAACCGCCAAAATGACATTCAGATCCAGCCACAGCCAGAGACAGCCAATCCTCAGTCTGTAGCCCATTTTATAAATCTGACGACGTTAGTGAACTCTATTGCTCCTCTAGGGAACCAGATAACAGAACAGCATCCTCTGACATGGAGGGCGGTGCCCCAAACTGATGTCTTGCAGCCCCAGGCACAGCCAACGCAACAGCAATCAGGACAGCAACAGGTTCAAACAGAGCAACAACAGATGTATAGCTACTAATTTATACTTGAAAAAATTTTGAAATGAACAGTACTTAGAGACAAAAACACAAACATTTGGAAAATTTCTAATAGGATTGTTTGCTGGATACCAAACAGAGATGTGAAAATGTTTATACAATGAAATGTAAGCTAAAATTGGCCTAGTACCCTGCAACACCCTAATCTCAAGATTCTCACATCATCTCTAGATATTGCACTGTCTTTAAAGAAAAAAGAGGAAAAGGAAAAAATCTCATACTAAATTTAGCACCCCCTTGCACTGTGTATTTTGTGCAGTAAGACTGAGATACAACAGGAGCATCACAATACATCTTAACCAAAGCAGGGAAATCCTAAATGGTATGACAGTGATGATTTACAAAACCGTTTTAGCCATAACATGTCATTTCTTTCCAGTCTGGTAATTAAATATGGAGACCTTGTTCACAGTGAGCTGGAATGCACTTGTGGCCACCTTGTAGAGACTGAAATGTAAAGTCACAAATGGGCAAAACAATAATTGTCTTGGTTTTTTTCTTCTTTAGGTCTTGTATCTAACAGCATTGGTAAAGTAGGTGGAGGTTGGGGCTTGGGGTGGGGGATGAGTGTGGTGTGGAAGAAAATGTATGCAATTTCACAAACTTTCCATGTAAGTGATGGGAAAAACCCTGTACCCATAACACAGTGTTAGTACTACTTGAATCAGATAGCTGGTCTAATGCTAAAGCAACTTTAATGGTCTTCTAGCCAGGTTTGATGCAAAACAGTTATGAAGTGAAACCAGAATGTGATATAATTTTATGTAATTTTTCAAAACTGCTCTTTGAATATTGCTTTTAGCTAATAGGCCTGAAGAGCAATCAGTCCCTTTTGATCAAGTTCGGGATGTGAATTTTTATCAATTAGTCTTTCATTGTGTAATAAACATTTGAGAAAGCATTTTTATATATACATATATAGCCTTTGTATGTTACTATGTGTTCCTGGTGAATATTTGTGTGAAGAACACTGTTACCAATGTGATTCATTAATTTTTTCATGTCATATTGCTCTTTCTTGCAGAAATAGTGTGTGGATTCTGCTCCTTCTATTTCTAAAGTTTATAGCCACACACAGACTGTGGGAAATGCAAGTCAGAGAAAAGAATATCTGAGATGTATTCTGCCACATGGAGGCAGTATGCATTAGTGCATAATGGACAAGGTTTGCATGAATGTTGGGAATATAAATAATGGGTTTGGCAAAATACATTAATGCTGATAGTAGAGTTTCATTCCATTCTCCATGTATTGATGCGCAGTCTGGACTCTTGCATATCAAGAAGACAATATCCTTCCCACAAAGGAAAAGCATCTGATATCAAAAAGGAGCAAACTAAAAAAAAGTTTGATACCTGGAATTCTGAAAGGCAAATCTGCCCGACCAGCTGTGGCTGAAGAACACATTCCTTTGAGGCAGCAAACAGAGCCACAGAACCAAGCTAAAGATTTTCTCTGAGGATGAAGCAATTCTGTGTTTGATAGTGAAGACAGAATGATGGTTGTGAAAATCCTTTCTGTGCCTTTCATATCAATTAAGATGTTCTATTTATTAGCATAAATATGATGAGGAAGGAGTTCAGCTGTGAAAGTCTGCATTAACATGGTCTACTTGACCTCTAAAGGATGCCTTATAATCTCTACAACAAATCCTTCTAAAGTATAAAAGTTTAGAAATTAAATGTTATGCTCCCATGGTTTTCTTGGTGCCACACCAGTGCCCAAAGGCCCACTATGTTAGGCTCTGTGCAAAGCCTAATTGCAAGAGGACACGTACAGGAAACTTTGTAAATGTCGACAAGTCCACAGAAAGTTGGTATGGGAGGGACCTATATGTGGGTAGGATAAGGACACATATCGGAAAGAGAAAACGTCACTTAGCAGTGTGGAAAAAGAAGGAACTCTTATTCCTCAACCCCTTCTGACTTCCCCAGATCCTTTTTACACATTAGCATGAAATACTGTATTTTTTTAAGCTTCCCCATATCCTCAGAAGTAGAGATTTATGGTCCTCTATCACATAGGTTATTTCACGATTGGCTCAGGCCAAATGAATTTCTCCTTGGCTGTCATAGCCACCAGGTGCTTTCCTTTCAGAGCAAACCCAGTCGTCAAAAGGAAGCTAGATTTTATTTATGAAACATTGTTTATGTACTTAAAACTTTTTTCATTGCACTCAGTGCCTAAATGGTAAAGGTGCACGTTATCTTTTGTCAGGGTGATTTTTTTTAAAAAAAAAAAAAAAGGAAAGCAAATGAGGTCCTAGAATCAAGTTATTGTAGTAAATAAAAGGTAGTTAACATCTAAAGAATATATATACTTACATATGTACATACAGGGTTATAGTGCTGCATGTAGACTTTCCAGAAGATCTGTTTCTGATTTAGACACATGTAATTGACGATTAAAATCATTTTAAGTGGGGAAGAGGAGATTTTTTGTGCTCACTGCCGAGTGAGTATATCTGCTCTGCATTAATACAATTAATAGTGTTCATGATACATTGAATCAAGCTGAGTCATTTTAACATGTAATTGCATAACTAGTTGATAAGAATGCATATGCAGGTAATCGCTCATTGTGGAGACTGCTCCAACTGTACAAAACCAAATGTGATCCTCTGGTTCCCTCTTTTGGCCAGCTAGCATCCCTCAACATCTTACTGGCCTGCAGAATCCCATGTGAGCTAGTTAGCACCTCGTCTTTCTGATAATGATTGATTCTAACTGATTAAAACAGGAATGATCAGAAAATAAATGCTTAAGTGTGGGTGATCACATAAAAAAGAAATGTCTCTATTCAGTCTTTCAGTATCCCTAAAATCTTAAATCATATTCTGCCTCAGGATGGAAGAATAATCATCATCGGAAAAAGCTTTCACTAGCCCATTTTGATATGCCTGAGTCAAAAAAAGAACAACAAAAGGTTCCTTTTAAATCTTGACTTTTCCTGCAACAATCACTATAGTATCTCATCTTCTTTCAGCTTGATACTACTATTACTACAGTTATTAACATCCCTGAGACAAAACTGTATCCTGACTGCTGCAACATGCAAAATTTCAGAACAAATCATGTTTCTAAAGAAGTTGGAAATGGATTTCTCTTCAGATAAACCTTACTTTGGATAAATAATGAATGCCAGCCATGCTCCCAACTAAGCCTTTTTCAGATGAATACCAAAGTTATACTGATGCTGTTTTAAATTGCACAACAAATAAAAATATGTAAGGGATATGCAATCCAAATTTCCTTTGTCAGTTTATTTCTAGCGTTTTCAGCTATAGGATACAAAGATTACTGTTTTCAGCCATGTGTTCAGGATTTTGCATTACAACTGTTATATAATTATAACAAATTGTAGCATTATTTTGAGCCAAAGGAGTGATACTGTGCAATGTTCCGTGTATTGTCATTATTTACTAAGATTGCTGTTTAATTGAATGCTGTCTATGGTACACGGGCTCTAAAGTAAAGGAGCAACAAGGTACAGAACCCTTTCTCTACTAGCGTTGTTATTTTCTGGTCTTGAATTAGAATTTTTTCTTTCAAATTACATAGACTTACTTTAAAAGCAGTAAGTGTAATAGAGGATTTTATGCATCCCACAATATACAAAAACATGGGAGAGCATTCTAAAATATTTATTAAATAGGTTGTTGATATACAATAACAGAAAGCAGAAGAGATTAAATCTTCCTTGGCTATGGTTGGTGGTGAGTTTTCTCAGGAAAACCTGCTATATCAAGTGCCATTATACTCCCTAGAATTTAAACTTTTGAGATGTGTCAGTACAGAAACTGTTTTTGCAGAAAGTTACCAGTTTTCTATCTGTCTAAACAACAAAGTTTCTGTACTTTCTAATTGATCTAGAAATTGTTTGAAGTTAACAGATAATCATTGGGTTTAGTTCTAGTATTGAATTTTCTGTCAGTTTGTCAGGATGATACACTGGTGTTCTCTGCACCTAAAGATGCCTGAATTTCTCATCCTGAAAACAAGGAATGGAAAAAATACTATACATCCAAGAGACAATCTTATAAAAACTATAGGTATTACCTAATGTGTATTGGGTAAACAGCTTTCTTAGTATCGTTTTGTGAATTCTTGTTCAGAAATATTTCCTTGTAATTCAGTAATACTCCCTTAGTGCTATTTACAATAACAGTATCACTCCTTGTATTTACTTTTGGCCTTACATTTATTATGGCTGTAGGCATAACTGTTAGAAAATTCTTATCCCTTTACATTTTTTGTCATGACCTCTTACGGTGGTTGTCAGTATGTTGGCCCGATCTGGTGCAACGGGAGAAGGAAATGTGCTACTGATCTCCATCACTGGATTCACAGCAAAGCTCCAAGGATTTTGTGGACAGAGCCTGTACAGCCAAGTGACTTGCCGCTATGAGATTAGTTACCAAGGTTTGTATTCATACAAGGGTTTTTGCTGTATAGTGAATCCAAAGTGTTACGTTGGCAAGTGGTGGTGGGGGAGTGTTTCCATTATGTTTGTCATCAATATGTTTGAGAGTTTCTTGAGTAGGGAGACGCCACTACCACATTTGCACTGCATATAGCCAGAGGCTGTTGAGTGTTTTTGAGTTAAAATGTTGGAACTCTGTAAAGCTACATTTACTTCACCTTTCAGTGTAACCATGGTTTGAAAATAGGTTTCTTGCCTCAAACAGTGAGAAGGCTGTTCTGATTCCTTTTTTCCCCTCTTGAGTGCAAAGTGCGATTCTGCATGTGCACTACTCTCAGCTACAGAATGTACAATTCAGTTGAGACTGGAAAACGGCCTAATGATGATTGACACTTTGAAGCATTTTTCTAAAGAGTCTAAGCTCACTGTTGSTAAACTTAAATTCCTAACAGCTAAGGTGAAAAAAAGTGTATCCTTTGGGTATGGCAGGAAAGTTGAGAACTGTCCAAGAGACTCAGTCTACTTCCTAGAGTCAGGATTTCATCATGTGTAGTATAATGCTACTGTCTTTCTATCTTATCTGTGAGCTATTCTAAGCAGTTACTGTGTCTGATTAATCACCAAAACTTTTGAAAAGCTGATTATTTTACAGTTGTAATGGCTGAAGGGCAGCTGATGTCAAAAACAATTAAAAATACTGAGTTTTCAAGTTTACTCCATCTAAAGCAGTCTTTTATTTCTAATGTCTTCCTTGCTCTTTGTTGAGTGTTTTCCTGTATTTTTTAYTTGTGTCTAGATTTTGATTCTAAAAAATATTTAAGGTATTTGGTAAAGGTAGCAAAATGTAAATTTCTACCAAAAAGGGGGCAGAAATGGCAAAATTAGGAGTTAAAATTAGCAGAACTAATGATGCTAATTTTCTACAGATTTCTGCCCTTCTACCCACACAAGTCTAAGGTTCTTGCCACGACACTAGCACAAGGAAAGAGACTGTGCATGCTCTGGCTAGTTTGTAGCTGCTTTGGTATGGATGGATGAGCAGGGTGGTGTTAATAAGACTAGATACTGACTGAGTTCTGCCTTCCCCACAAGCCTTGTACTTACTTCAGTATCTCTTCCCTACACAGCTGGCTATTTTCTCAGAAGGAACATGAGTATCTCTGAGACTCATACATCTCATGCTTAGTGAACTTCAGAAAACAGATTGAAAACTGAGGAGAAAGAGGGACCTGGGGGCTGAGAGGCAATAAAATACACTGCAAATACAGCTAAAAGAAAAAAAAAGAAAATACATGCTTAGCCTGCTGTGCAGAACTATATGGTAAGTTGTGATGTTAACTAAATTTAATGATTCTTATGTTCAGGTGCTTTTTTTTCTGATAGAACCTATGTCTTGCTACTCGTATAGGGCAAAGTGTTAATGTGTGTTTAGTTTACCAGAAATTAAATTCAAAGGTAAAACTTGCTTAGTGTGTTATATGCAGCAACATGCAGAAACCAAAGCTTWAGATACCCATACGGATAAGGGAATGAAGCAGATCCACATTTCATCACTTTTTGGAAATGGCTAGAGCAAGCTTATGGGCAACATTTTCTCAAGGGGTGAATATCCTTTTCCACACGCAGAATAGACTATTGTGCACGTGCTAGCAATGTAAGTCTGACACAGGAGTGTCACCAATAGGACTAGAAGAAAGGAGGCTCTCTGAAAAAAAAAAAAAAAAAAAAAAAAAAAAAAAAAAAAAAAAAAAAAAAAAAAAAAAAAAAAAAAAAAAAAAAAAAAAAAAAAAAAAAAAAAAANAAAAAAAAAAAAAAAAAAAAAAAAAAAAAAAAAAAAAAAAAAAAAAAAAAAAAAAAAAAAAAAAAAAAAAAAAAAAAAAAAAAAAAAAAAAAGACCTCGTTCAAAGGAAAGGGTAGCTAAGTTCTAACCCTAGCTCCTCTCTGTGCCAAAGAGAAAGAGGTAAGAATTGCCCTAAATCTGTTACTCAGGCTGTGTTGTGGGTTGCTTAAAAAGGAAATCAAGTACATGTGTGAGCTCCTCTTCCCCTCTCTCCACACCCATGCCTATGTGAGACCCTAGTCAGAGCTTTCAAAATAATAAATACCTATGTCTGATGTACAAATAGCATTTGTGCCCAAAGGCCATAGTTATCATACAGATTTCAGCATCAATTTTCAACGTAAATGTAGGTACAGCAGTTGGGGGTGTTTGGACAGAAGTGGAGTTTGGGAGGAAGGAAAAAATAGATCTTTCTTGCCCTCCTGTGAAGCCCATTGTGAGGCATTTTTTTTTTTCTAAAAAGCTAGTAGAATCAGTGACAAAGCACAAAGCACAGTCTATAAAGATGCAAAAGAGAAGAGCTTAAATTGCATAATCAAAGAGGAAAATGAGAAACTTTGTCCTGAAGGTAAATGCATCTGCTTCTCATTCACTCTTCTCCCTTTTCCACTACTTTTTTTTTTCCCATGAAATACATGCAAATCCCAACATGCAGTAAATTTTCCTCCAGGCATAATATACTTGTGTGGCTATTTAAGTAAGAAGTGGGTTGAATAGAGATAGGAGCTGAAAAGCCTATCTCCTTTTTTGCAGAAAAGCCTTGGAGAAAAATGCTCTTATTCACTGCTGTTGCTTTAGAGTAATCTAGTCACCCTTGAGAGCTCTGGTTAGTACAGGGATAGCTGTTATTTTAATTATACAGCACAGACGTTTCCTTCTGAATTAATTTTGTCTTCTCTCAGAACAACACTTCTGAGTCTACCCACTGAGGGGGAAAAAAAAAAAAAGCCTTCAACTCTGCGTGAGCATTTCAATCAAAATGAAGGGTGGTTTAAAGGGTAATTGAAGCAGAGCGAGAACCTGCTGGAATCAATGCTTGCAAGAAATCACAAATTCTGGTTGCGTGGGCCACGTACAAAATCGCCAGCGCCTACGAGAGCAGCCGCTGAGCGCCTGGGCGGTCTCCCAGACGCGGCTACGAGGAGCCTTCCCTCTCGCAGTTGTACGCGCTGCCAGTCGACGCGCCTGCGAAGGTGCCTAGGTGCCTAGCGCGGAGGGTAGCGAGGCGCACGCTCTTCACGAGGAGACCGAAGCGAAGAGCGCGCCCAGCGGGAGCCCACCGCCTCTAGAGGCGGCCAGCGGTGAGGGGGCACCGGCCGGTGAGGCTGGTCAGCAGCGGTCGCGGGAAGACGTTTCACCTGCCCGACGCCACGGCTCTCGCGCGGGCTCACCGCTACCGCCCCCTCCCCCCGCCGCCGCTGGGGCCGTTGGGACCGTTAGCGCGGGGAGCGGCTCGGCCCGGCACGGCCCGGCCAGTGAGTTAGCGCCCTGCCTGCCGCGGGCTGCAGGCGGCTGACGGGGCCGGGGGAGCCCGCAGAGAGGGACCGTTAGGCGCTGAGGCAGGGCCCGGCGGTGCGCGGCGGGCGAGTGCGTCAGCCGCTGAGGCAGGGCGCAGCGATGGCGGCAGGGGCCGCTAGCCGCTGAGGGAGGGCGCGGGGGCAGCGCGGGAGGCCGAGGCTCCGGCGTCCCTTGTCGTTAAGGGGAGCGGGATCCAAGCGTGCTTCTTAAGCCATGGTGGATACCGACATAGGTCAATTAGAATAATTATACCTTGAAATATATATATATATATATATATATATATATTTCCCTAGTAATATTAACACAATATTTGGAGTAACTTTTTATTAAAGTTACTGCACTGCTTGGCAGTGAACTGTATGTGGCGTAACTGGTACTCTTCTTATTCTGCAGGATGCCTTTAGGGGTGCCTATGTTTCTTGCTTCGGGTCAATAAAAAGGGACTTGGTGAAATAAAGCAGTTACAGCAGTTTAGGTGGAACTGTTACAATGTGAGGTGAGTACCACTTGCAATATAAGGTGACCAGTTCTTTTAGAAGCTTTCTGGTAATTAACCTGTTTGATGGAGGAATACCTCCTAGTCAGTATTTTTGCTAAGTACAAAAGTTTTGCCAGTTGAGTTGGATGCATTCCCCTTCGCATGCTATTTTTGTAACCAGTGTTATGTCAGTGCCTGACTTCTAATTAGTAGAATCAGCAAGAGCACTAGTGAAGACACAGTCATACTTTTATACTGATGCTTTAGGCTGTTGGACAGAGTTCGACTTCCAGATCTGTATGCGTTGATGAGAAAAATAAGAGCCTCCTCCCAGTTGCCTGTTACCATCCTCCTTGTAAAGTCTGCTGATGTTGGAGATCCATCAGCTGATCTGCTTGGAGACTGTTTAAACTTTTAAAAATTAATACAGATTACTGGCAATAATGCAACTTAGGGAGTGGTAAGCAGCTGAACTGGCAGATCTTTGAAAGACAGGGAAGAAGACGGGGGTGGAAAACAACTGAAAACAGGCTAATAGTTTTTAACAAAGTTTCCTGCTGATGTACCTACCCCAGTCACAAAAAGGCAGTGGAACTCTTTCTCCTGGTTGTGTATTCCGGTTGCTACCTCTGTGCTAGTAAAAACAGTCGTGTGACGAGTTGATCAGAAAACTGATTTAGCCATTTGTTCACGCGTCCTCGTCCACCTCCAGCTTTCAACTGTGTTAGTTTTCTCATTGGTTTAGTGCTTGACTATACAAATTTCAGTGCGGGATCTTGAGAAGAACAAGAATGTATGGCAGGGGAGGATAGATCCAGCCTTGTTCAGTGGGAGCCCACATTAATGTCAGGTTAAAAATTGTGGCATTGCACTCCTGGTAATGATGCTTTGGTTTTTATGTGGAAAGAGGTTTTACAGTACTGCCATAGATTTAAATTATAATATGTGCACCCTCCTTTGGTGGTTGACATGGTGATCATAGAACTCCTATTGTGTGATTGTAATGAAAATGGTGCAACCTGTGGGTTCTGGCAAGTTGTAAAAGTTTGCAAAATAGGGGCTTTCTCTTAAAAAAAAAAAAAAAAAAAAAAAAAAGAGAGAGAGAGAGAGTAGTAAGTAAAAAAAGTTCATGTAACTTAGGAGCTTGTGATCTTAATGGCTTTTTTTTTTTTTAAGGAAATTACTGAAATCTAATATGATAACTAAAACTTCTCTGTATTTCTGAAGATTTTAGGCAATGGCCCCCGGAAGCAAATTTAAGAACTCTGAATTGATACTGCCATGTGAATGGGAAGGATGCTTCTTTGTAGGAAAATGCACAGAGGAATTTTATAATCACATTGCAGAACACTCGAAAGAGTATCTACAGCATCCCCTGGAAAAAGCAGGTCATTTATGCCTCAAATGCCACACATTATATTGCAGTTTTGAAGATTACTTCCTAATCTAAGATACAGTACTGACTTCAGTTTTACCTGCACTGCAGGCCTTCATAGCTTTTACTAGGCCCACATACATGAAGGCCTCAGCCAAGGGCTTGTATTTGCTTTTTGCTTTGCATCTGTTTGTCTTTCACTTTTGTTTGTTGATAGGTATTACTAAAATAGAGACTCTAGAGGTGATATCATGAGAACTTTTAATGACTTTTTTAAATAAGATTAGGGTCTAAGTAGGTGTAATTTTCTAAAGCACATTTTAAAAAATATAGTTTTGAAAGACAGAGTTATTCCCCTTCAAAGAACTGATCAGAGGCTTAAGGATTCTAAGTTTAAAGTACCAGTTGTGGGATCTTTACAGAGAAACAGAAACTTTTATTGGTTGTGCAGTAACTGCTTTACTTGCTTACATACACTGAACGCTTCATAGCTGGTGTTGTATTTTGCATCTAATACGATTAAATGTACTTATAAGGAAAACAGAAGAAATCCTGTTCTGCAGAAGATTATAGACAATCTTTGTGGATGTAATAGCAATAATATATTAGTCTTTTTAATATAGCTCTTTTGGCTCTTGTGTATCCTGCTCTTTATTCTTAACACTGTAATCAAGTGTAATTACAGGTGTAGGCATTTTAATTATAGGTGAATGAGTTTTAATTAAAAGGTGAAAAAAATAGAATTGGACCAACATTAACAATGTCTCCGTGACCTAACCTGAAGAGTGTCATGGTGTAAACCTCAGAAAAATATTAATTTTTACCAGTTTTTCCCATTGAATCTATGAATTGTCTTTCTGCAAAAAGTTGCATTTTAAGCTCTTAAGTACTCCAGTATTGCTGCGGTTTGAAAAAATGGAAAATCTGTTTGCCACTGAGATTTGCCAGGTTTATCTACTGCATTATCAGCAGACAGCAATTACCAGTTTCTCTGCTAGGGTTACTTACAGACCATAAGGTTAAGAGAAATGTAAGTACTAATTGGCTATTGGTAGACTTGTCGTGACACCCAGTTTCAGATTTTGTACAGTGCTCTGTAAAATATTCTTTCTTTCTTTCTTTTGTTTAGAGCAGTACCAGTGTTGGTGGAGAAGTTGTATATTTTTGGCAAAAGATCCCAGAGAGCTGATAATGCATGTCAATTTTCACAGTTACCACACCAAACTGAAATTCATAGGCTCTCAGTTACGGACATTGCACCACAATTTGCCAGCATGTTTGCAGAACAGTCATAGCCAGCATCAATTACCAAAGTCCTCAGAGGAGTTTGTTTGCCACTGGGAAAATTGTGATGTAAGTGAAATATGTTGAGATATTAATAGTCTTTTTTTTTCCTCTCTCTCTTTTCCTAGTTTTACCTTAGCATTCCTTGAATTTGATCTATGGAAATAGAGAAACCTCATTACTGGGAAATTTTACTGAACCTTGCCTCTAAATAGTGTTTCCCACTATCTTCTTAACTAATATATGTTAATCATTATGATAGCATTCACCAAATGTAAACAACATATTTGCATAACATCTAGGACCTTGAATGCAAGTTTCCTTTCTCTTTGTTGTTACTACAGTGATCTTTTTCACAAAGATAAAAGTTTTCTTGTGTTTTAACAGCATACATGCAAACTTGGTAGTTATTTGGGAAGGTCCAGAGAGGTTTATTATTTATTTAAAAAAAGGTGACAGAATATCTGATGTTTCCGTGGGCAGTTGGAAAAGGTTTCTGTTTGTTTGTTTTCTGGCACAAGGTGATATCAGACATTTGCAATAAGCCATTCATCTTTAAGTCTCATGTTCAAATATGGCCAAGATTGGTTTCAAATGGTTTGTATTCTGATCACTTTTTGGTGCCCTGTACTAAATAAAATGATTATCCATTCAATTTCAGTGCTGCTATTTTTATATGAAAAGAGCCAAGATGTTTATCAATTGCTATTTTTTTTGCCGGTGTTAGCACTGACTATATACATTTCTTTATAATTCTTAGAGATGTTCTTTCCTGGTCAAAGTGAGATAGTATTGATATGACATTATAGGGAAACGCTTTCTCTGTCACTTTTGGCCTCAGAAATTCTGCTCTATTTATGGCCAGAGAGTATTATTTTTTTGCAACCACAGGACTGATACCTTGCTAGTGGCATTTTCAAACCATCTTCTTTTGTTTAACTGTTGCACAAGATAGATTTCAGATAATCTTTCTTTGCTACTTTCTCTAAAATGAAAGACATTGTTGCCTTTACCCCTGTCTGATTTACATTATTTTTTCCCATGTGTTGTATGTGGTTTTGGTTTCATTTGAGTTAAATAGTATAACATTTTGTTTTAAAAACAAAATAAAGTGATAATCAAGAAAGGATCCAGCTAAAAGAAAGGTTGTATTGTGGAAATCAGAAAAACATTGAAATTCAAACATTTTGCACACCTCATATGGGCAAAGCTGATGTGGTTTTATCAACACTGAACTATGAATTAAAAGTTTTGCTTGTTTTGAGAAAGCAATGTTTATGAAAGACCTTTCATCCTTTTTCCTTCTGTCTTTCTAGGCCTTTCAAAGATACATGAGTTATCATCCTTAAATCTTGTATTTCTTTTATGACTTTTTCATATCAAAGGTGTGGTAAAATTAATTTATGACATCAACCATGCTAGTTGAGGTTATAAACAAATATTTATAAGGATAATAATATTTCCATGCCAGGGAATGTCAGATTGGTGGAGTTTCACATAAGTAGCCCTCATGTATATGCCATTGTTGAATTGGAATCTGTAATGTTTGAATAAATACACTGAAATGATGGAGTGAAATTCTGTTTGTTCTCTGATGGTGGTAACAGCCTATGTTTGCTAACCTTCCCCTTGCTAAATCTAAAGTTATTTCCAGTTTTCTCTTAATACTTAATGTTTCAGTTAACAGATTGTTTACGCTACAGCGTACATAAATGTGAGGTACCTCCTAACCTGTACGTTATTTGTGGGCAGAATATACCTCTTTTGTCTGTTTTGACTGTGAATTTAAAGTATTATACTCATAATGCTATGAAGAATATACCTCTTTTGTCTGTTTTGACTGTGAATTTGAAGTATTATACTCAAAATGCTATGATCTCTCTCTTTTTTTTTTCCTTGAAGTTAAGTAAGAAATGACATAAAATCTGAGATGGATGTTTATAGGGAGACATGTTATCTGCTGTTGAGTTAATCTGTCAGAAACTCATTTCATAAAATCATAGAATTGGTAAGGTTGGAAGAGACCTCCGGAGATCATCTAGTCCAACCCTCAAACAAGTGGCCCATATGGAGATTGAACCCATGACCTTGTCATTATTAGCACCACATTATTTCTGTAAATGGAGGTGTTTATTCACTGTAGGATTAAGTATAGATGTTCCCCATTCTCTTCTTTTTAAAGTTAAAACCCCAAGCATATAATACAGAGCATTATTTAATGTTTATCAATCACACTACACAAACAATCCATAACTTATTGTATTTTGATTATGCCTTACAGCTTATGAGGGTCGTCTTTCATATAGTAATTATTTTTTAATTTATTAATGCTTTTTAATATATACTGATCAGCCCAAACTTGCATGTTGCTACTCTGGGCAATTAATTTAAAACATAAAGAAGTTAATCTTCAAAACCTTCCAAAGTGTGATTTAGCTTGATCTGAAGGAAACAATTTTTTTTTCAAAAACGTGCTTAGAACAGAAATCTTTTACGTTAATTGATTTCTTGTTCCACTTTTCATTTATGTAAGTGGGCAGTTTTGGCTGATGGAATTCTTTAGTCTATAGAATTTTGCTAAATCTTTTTATACATGTTTCTTCAAGTACAAACTATGTTGTGAATTTTATTAATTAAAAGAATGTTTCCCAACTCAGTAGGCAGGCTAGACTAGACCCAGAAGGTGGGGTAGGGCACAGTAAAAGAGAAGAACTTTGAGGGCAGGGAAAACTGCTTACCTTTCCCACCCTCCTGCAAATATTTTCCCACAGTTATGAAAATAATTCTCTTTGAAAATCACCTATACTGCCTCACCGACTTTTGTGGTGCTTCCTACTGTGTAAGATTTCATCTATCCAAAGGTAAGGTTACTGACTCAGGCAACTTCTCTCCTATTTACGTATAAAGAAATATTCAAGAAATTTAAGGCAAAACACTTAGAGAGATGGTGGCCTTAAATTAAAGTGTGTTTAGCCCCCATATGCTTACTCTTAAGGAGTGAAGAGGCTTTCGATCGCTGTTTAGCTCAATACCTTTAGTTGATTCACCTTAATATGCCTGGATGTTTTCGTATACACAAGACCTTGGATTTCTCAGATCATGTTTCAAGCTCTTCAGAGGAAATAAGTGCTTGCCTTCCCCAAGGAGCTATTGTGAAATACAGTGGAATATGAATTTAAAATAAAGCAGTTTGTATTAGCTCCTCATGCAAATGCTCTGTTCTGCACAGATCCATTCTCCAAGTATAGTAGGAGTTGGATGATTAAACACAGATGATACTAAAGAAATACTTTTTTCACTTAAGTAACTTAAAGAAAAAAAAAAGGTTCAAATTTGAATCAGATGTACATTATCTGCAATGGCAGTATTAGCTTTCAGGTGTTGCGCTTTCCCCCCTCCAGTGTTTTGATACTGTTTAAAGCCAGATCAATTCCCTGACTCAGTTCACTGGTAGCCTTACAAATAATTGTGCTGGTACAGCAGAGCATAGTAGACTGAAGTAAGGGGCTAAATTATTGGGAAGTGAGAGGAATGCTTTCAAGTGCCACTGATGACAGTCTGCAGGTGAGTGACACCATCAGTTGCTTGGAGAAGATGCCAAATGCAGTCTGCTTTCACTCTGCAGGTTTGGATTTTTGTGGAGTGAAGAAGCTAATTAAGGTTTAGACCCTATTGTCACAATACTGACTGTTGGAGTTCTGTGTCTGTGACACACAATTCAATCTAATCATTGTGCAGCCTTCTGATTTCTACTGGAATTATCTGTGCTGCTCTCATAGACATCTGGCTGAACAGAAGCAGGTACAAATGAAGGCAGGGGAGACAGTAAAATACATGAAAGCAATAAATCAAAAGAAATACATTAACAGACACCTTGCCCTGCCCCAAAGAATGGGCAGCATTCACTGGATTGGTCTAGACAGACTTATAAACTTATAAAATGAGTCTGAATTCAGGACCTAGTTCATGTACTAGTGACTGCAGAAGATTCCATATTTTTGTAATGGATGTAATTTTCTCTGTGTTGAGGATCAGTTAATTAAATGCTACTGCAATACTCACTGGTCTCCAGTTTCTCTGTTTCAGTCAGTTGACTTCCTGACAAAACTGTTTTGTTTTCCCCTACCTCTGTTTTGTTTTTAGGTTAGCTTCAATAACCCAGAGTGGTTTTATCAACATGTTGCTATTCATGCCTATGCTACTGAGAAAGAAACCATTACAGATCAGAAGAAAGTTGTTTATTGTCACTGGAAAGGTAGTTAACATATTAAACTTCAATTTGAGAAACTATTGCACTGCATTCTATTCTCATAGAATTTGCTTAGTGATATGCATTGCATAGGAGCATATGAAATAACTTCCCAAATGTTTTTCTATCTTAAATACTTGCAGAAACATTTATAGGCATCATGCTTTAAGTATAATAATGCTTACTGTTCATGTGGCTGAACCTCAACTACCAACTGGTCTAAGTTGAGGAATGCCAGTACTAAACAGGGTCAGGTTTCTTCATAATTCTGCCTGTGAGTGATAGTCTAATACAACCATTCGGATGGACTTTTCCTTTGTATTCTACCACTCAAGACCAGGGATGTTTCCCTCACAACAACCATTGATGGTAAGCTTATTCTCTGCTTTCGCTTGTATGTTGCCTTCATATCAAAGGAATCATACCAATTGCCRTCCTGGTTTCTCTCAGCTCTGTGGTGAGAAAGAGCATTTTTAATGCACTCTCTTGCCAAGTTGCTAGCTACTTTGTGTGTTATGATTATTGTCACTCCTTCATCAAAGCTGTTGTTCTGCCCTTGGCACTGTTGTAGGAGCCACATTCCATTGACAGTCTTTCTTCGTAAATGCCTTTGTTTTGACTAAGGGCTAAAGCATGGGCTGCAATTTGGTCTGCATGTCAGTCATTTTCAGACTTACAAAGTGTATCGACAGAACCTATCATGCAGAAAAGACTTCCCATAGAAAATAATTAAATGATTTGTTGGACTCTGGTCTTGGAAGAGAGAAATTCTGTGCTCACTCTTAAATATTTTGGTTGGCTATGTCTTGTGATGTGTGTTGACAAAGTCCTGGTTTGATCTGAATCGTCTTTGTGAACCCTGCCCCCAGTGTGAGTCTTCTCAATTCATAGGTTAGAGTTACTTTTTGGGTTGGTTATCACTGGTTTAGATTCACTACAATGACAGCAGATTCCGGTCAGTGGATGCAAGATGACATCTTTTTGTTGCCTTCCCCTCTCCAGATCAGGTGTCAGACTTTTGGATTATTATTTTTTTATATWTTTTTTTTATTTTTAGTTGGGGAACTCATTCCAGTGGCCTGACAGCATCAAATCTGTAATCCTTAGATGAGCAGAAAATACACATCAGTGTGATCATAGCTTTAGAAAACATAGACAGCTAGGACAGCTGAAAGGACTCTAATGTTATAGCCTAAAGAACAGAATGGGGGAAAAGGAAATGTGGAAGAAGAATATCTGAAGATTCTTCTGACATGCTTAAGAAAAACCCTGCTGTTAGGAACAGGGAGATCATCTGTTCTCCATGTTCATGCTGGAAAAGAGAAGTAATAGGCTTAAGTTAGATACTATGAAAATCTTTTTAATGGGGCATGTTAAAGTACTGTGCAGGTTACATGTGCAAACTCCAGAGTTCCTATCACAGGGTTACTGAGAAGACCTCTTTTAAGACCAAAGTATAACTGTTCCTGGCTCAGAACAGAATTATGAGTCCTGGGTGCTAAGGGTTCTATTTTGTAATTCTGTGATGTTAATGTTTAGAATGGTGTTACATATTTGAAAGCAGCGTGCAGAATCATAATGTCCAGGCAGTGAAAAAAAAAGCTTTTGACTCCCACTCCCAAACTTAACAAGCAAGCATAGTAAAGGGAATGAGATCTTGCTTGGAGAGGAAGTAGTTGAAACAGCAGAGTTTGCAGTCTGTTTTCTAGACACCCTCAGCACAGTAGCTTGTAGTCTAAATTGGCTGGTTTGGGTTTGTGAGGGAACAGCAAGAGTGGACTGTTCTGCAATGGAAGGCAAACAGGTAGCAAAGGGAGACAGTAAGGCAGGCAGGGGAAGGGGTCTCACTGACAGAGCACAGTCCCACAGCAAATGAACAAGAAGAGCAGAGCAGGTGTAGGTGATGCTGACCAGGGTCAACTATAGCCTGGTGATCACCAAGTCCACAGCAACAAAGCAGGTCTGAGGTCAAGCCAGAAGTTCATTTAGCGAGTCAGAGTCAGCTGGGCACAAGGCCCTGCACAGCATGCCTACAGGGTAGGTAACTGCAACTCCCAAGCCAGCGAGGATGTCTGAATCAAGGCCTTAGATGAAGCTTCTCACTGCTCTTTCTCAAGTTTCTGTTTCCACAGAAGTTTGATCTCAGGTTACACAGCTTCACCATATCAGAGTGGACATCGGGCACAGGCAGCTAAACCCCTATATGTGTGGGGCAGAAGAGATTGCAGAGGATTACAGAGAAAGATGGTTACAGGCTGGTCAGGGCAACTGGAGTCTGTTGGTATGCTTGGGGCTCTGAAACTATGTATCTTACAGTCAAAACAAGACTGTAAGAAGAAGATTCAGTCTGATATGCTGCATATCATGTTCTGAAACTGAGTTCAGAGACAGAAACCTTTGTGTTGCACAAGAATTACTGGTCTTACAGCTCCTAATCTAGATGATTCAAAGTCTCTGTGGGACATAGTCCTTGTTCCATAGCCTCTCCTGATCAGAAGAATTCTGTACACAGACATTGATGATCCTGTTTCCTCCTCATAGGTGAGGTTTTAGGATTTTATTTGTCTTCTGATGAGGAGTCTAGGGCTCTGTCCCTTTAYGTTGGTCTGGAGCTCAGCAGGCCTTTCCAGGAAATTTCCTATGTTCTAGCTGTTGGAATAGATGTGAATGGTTATCAAAGTTATTGCAGTCCTACTCTTCTACTAGAGAGAAAGTCCAGATAAACAGTAGAAAAGAGACTCATAATACATGTAGTTGGTCAGATAGACTAGGTGAATCTTCTTTGTTGAATGAATTTATTGTATTAATTTCTTAGACCTAAGAGTATCCAATGTGTCACTGAGTTTGATTCACTTGGTTAACATTTTCATGCATCATCCACAAAATAATCTTTTATCTTTTCCCATCTACTGTTCTTTGATTTGAATTTAGTCCTCTTGACTCTAGTTGGGTCCTGGCTATTATTTCACCTTTCCAGAAAGGTAGTTTTCTTCATAGCCATTATCTTTATTTGCTGAGTAGATGAGAGACTCATGGCTGCTCACTCTTATGTGACAGGGTAGCATATTTCTTCAGCTCTATCTGAAATTTTCTCTTGAAAGTAGTTCTTGAGCTTCCTTTAAGCCAACACATTAACCTCATAGGGATTTTTCCCTTACATGAATACATGTCAATAGCCACAGCTTTCTTCTGGTGCTATTAAGATTACTTTGATTTCTACAAGACCAAGCTGTTCCTGAGCTCAGGATATCTGAGGACATGGCTATTTGTATGCCAAGATAGTTTGGTGGATATCTGATTGTTTGTGGTTAACCACTTTGTAAATGTAGACACAAGAGACAGAAAATGTGAAGACACAAAAAAAAAAAAAAAAANTCAGTAAGTTCTTTGAGATGTACAGTTGACATGTAATTTCTACTCCATCTTGTTCACCTGTTTCTCTAGAAACTATGAAAATTGCTGAATTTCTGTAATGGGGAGGCAACAGGGATGGTAATGAACGCTATCTCATTTCTACTATATGAACATATACAAAAAAAGTGACATATGAGGATGGAAAGGACAGGAGCATGACCTCTACAGATTCAAAACTGGAAATTTTTCTTTTTCTGTAGGAGGGACACATGGAAAACATACATATCTTGTAGAATTCTAATTACTGACAAATAATTCTTGACTTTGGGATGGACATTTGTGGGATTAAATGCCAAATAATGTTTGCAATACTGATAAATTGTTTTTTTTTCCAGAAAATGCTTAACTTTGAGTTTCTAAAAATAAAACCGTAAGCCATAAGTATGTAGTAGCCTTTTCTATACCTACTGAAGAAAAAGTAAAACATTCATGTGCAATTTTTTTTTTTTGGATTAGACTGTTCCAGAGTATTTAAAGGAAAGCACAAGCTGTGGGATCATTTAAGAACCCACACACAAGAAAGAGTTGTGGCCTGTCCAGCTTGTGGAAGAATGTTCTCCAATAACACTAAATTTTTTGATCATGCAAAGAGACAAGTTTCAGAAGATAGTAAGTGGATATGCTTTTATTTCTTTTTATATTTCTTTTAAGAGATTTTAATTGAAGGTACTTTATGATAGAGTGCACATTGTGTGTACATTTAATAAATATTTCTGTTTTTCATATAAGTCAATTGCTTGACGACAGTGTTGACTCCAGGAAAACAGTTGCTTTCATAAATCATAGTTTCTATTGACTTGGCAGTTCTGGTGAAGTAGTGTAATGAGCAAAAGCAAAAAAGCACTCTTACACCCTTGTTTCAGCAGAAGAGCTATTCACCTGGCAGCAGCAGCATCGCGTTGCCTCTCTTTCCTCTGTGTATAGCATGGCATTCCACTGGCACAGTGAAACTGTCTATGAATGGGAGAGGCTGTTGATCACTCAGGAGATGACTTTCATTGGAACCAGGTTTGGATTACGGAATCCCTGCAAGTAATCCCAGTGATCATTTACCTAATTTCAGAGCAAAGTATTTTCTTCATCAGAACACTCCCTACCTCAACAAACTGTATTAATTGGTGTACTTTCCTGAATCCTAAGGAGGAACGAAGAAGTGGTTCTTTTTCTGTTTTAAAACACTTAGAATATGTTTAAGAATTGTGGACGTTTTGGTGATGGGAAATACGTACATTCTAGGTAATTGATATAAGAGCTCAAATTTCAAACTGTTAATGTTTTTGAATAGAGTATTATCCTGTTGAGAATAAAATTAAATTACTGATAAAGAATCCTTTTCACTGAGCCTAAACTAAATTTTCTTCTTAAGTGCCTTGGTCATGGAGAGAAAACTCAAAACTGTCTCAGTGTTGTGTTAGTTTATTCACCAAATGGGTAGCTATAAGTATTAATTAATACGCCTTAAATTAATTGTTTGAATTGTCACTAAATATTTTTGAATTCAGAACAAATATTGGCTTGCCAGAACTGCGACAAGCACTTTGCCAATGAAAGGCTACTACGAGATCACATGAGAGGACACGGTAAGTCAGAGCTTTTTAAAATCAAATATACTTTTCTCTAAGTCATTCTGTGTAGAACAGGTTTTAACAGACTGTAAAGTTAATAAGGTGTCTTTATATCAACTGAGAAGATTAATAGACAGAACAGGAGGAAATGGGTTACAGCTGCTGGAAAGCAGAAGTTTCATTACCAGTCTGTCTAAAGCATGGGACATCTTCATGCCTTCTGATGAAAATGTTTAAGGGACTTTTCTGTGTGGGCTTTTCTATTATGCAGTAGCTTCCCATTCACTTAAATCCATGGCTACTTGCTTTCATGCTAGGGGCATGGTTAAAGCCAAAGCTGCGTTTTAACTTGGGATGCAACTTTGCTCAATCTGCAGTACCTAGTCAGCCTCATTCAAATGCTATAGTCCTTCACTGACCTAACTTCAGTCTCCCTAAGGTCCCCAAATTATTCCCACAAGTTATACTACAAAAGCTGTGACTTGCTGAGAAAGAATCCTAAAGCATCTGAGCACAAGGAAGCATGTGATACTGCTCTTTGACATACAGAAATGTAGAAGCTATGAGGTGGGTATGTCTTTGTCTTGGGAATAGGAATATTTGAGCCATATAGCCAGACCTAGGTGCCAGTCATTTGGGCTGTGTAAGTGTAGAGGTAGCTTTGTACAGACTCACTCAGTCAGGGCAATTCTACTTTTTAGTTATATTCTTAAAGAAAACCTGATTTTCAGTATTTGCATATCAGTACCTTGATGGTTAACAACTATGTATTTGTTTTGGTATTTATTGTGAGCTATTAGGACAGACTATGTTTATATGTAAATGGTTTCATAATTGATGTGCATCTGACTAAAATACTTTGACTTTTTATTTTTATTAGAATACAGAGGTTTTTGTTTTGTTTACTAGATTAGTTTTCTTCCTTTGTATCAAAATGTTTTCAGATAGAAATTGGAACCTGTTAAGGGTTTTCACTTCTATAAGCTATTGAAGCCATTTAATTATGCTAATACTCTTAATTAAAGCATAGCATGCATTAAAATGAATTTGATGTATTAAATAAATGACATAGCTAACAGAACTATTTGTTTCTGATCACTGGCTGCAGCTAGTCGTGCCTTTGTTGTACGTAGGTGGACTCTGCAATGTGCCCTGCTGTCGTGGTCCCCTGATAATTCAGACCATGTGTTCTGTCTGCATAACCAGGGAAAGTCAGATAGTGGCTGGACCTAGGAACAAGGATGATGTGAACCAGTATCATGTCCCAGTAAGCCATGGGGAAGGAAACAGCTGAATAGAAAATTGGCTAAGGAATCTGGGAACTATTCCTATGTCCTGCTGTTTAAGCATAATATAAACCCTTTAAGATATTATATCCCATTTTGTACCCAGTTCATAATTCAGCATCTTTAAAAATTTGGCACCACACTTGTCTGTTAGAGAAGTCATTTTCAGATTCTTAGCCCAGTGTATTTCATAATGGCTTTCTGGTGTAGATAAACATTGAAATTTTCTTTTAAAGAGGTTGCCTACGCAGAAGAAATTATTCTGAAATAAGTTGTGATATGAATGCAAAATGCTGTACATACTCTGAAATCATTCCCCACTTGGACACATTTAGACATCAGAAAAACAAAGTGAACAGTTTGTTACTACCATTTCAAGCAACAGTTGAACTTCACCAATGCAGTTTTGCAGATTAAGTTATTCCAGTCTATCTTCCCACATGAAGCTGTTTATTTCAGTAAAAATACTGTTTTTCCTGATTTAAGATAAACTGTGAGGAAAAGTATCTGTTCAGGAAGCAATTCCAGAATAGTTGCAGCATATTTGATTTACTTTTTTTTTTTTTTTTTTTTTTTTTGAGGAAAATATGAACGCTTCAACCGCAGGTTTTTCTCTGGCCACCTGTAAAGCACTGGGCAGATTATAAAAGGATCAAAGTCCTGTATATAACAGATATTTTCTACATCTCAAACTTTTGTTTATTGTGACTCCTTCCATTGTACTCACCATATGGAGCAAAGCAAGCATTTGTTCAGCTTAAAAGGTTACAGTCCTGCCTGCCAACCTGCTAGAGGTTCTGCCCTGCTCCAGAGTCAGCAGAGCAAACCTGCATCTCTGCCTCAGCCATTGTAGTTCATAGTCTGGCAGCTTAGCAAGTACTTACCACTATTATGCATTAAGCAAATACACCTCAGTGTGAAAACACTTGTTTCTTCTGCCATCTGTTTAGAGTGGTAATATCTTAAACACTAGAAGTAGATTTGCCAGTGCTTGCCTGTCAGAAGGCCTCCAGACAACATCCACCTTCTAGGAATACTCCCAAAATGCTAAAGGCAAGAAGATAATCATCCTTTTTATTAGAGCCTAGAGACTGAAACATGATCCTCTACATCTTTTTCCTTTACCTTTCATTTTTGGAAAGTAGTTTGAAACATGGTAAGTTTGACCACTTTTGACTACCATCTTTGTTATGTCTCCGTTACATTTTTAGCTCCTTTTTTATATCTGTGTGTTTCAGTCCCAAATGTATTACAATCTGTGAATTTTAATGTTAGCTTTTAATAAACGTTCCTGTCATATGCCATAGCAGACTAAATGTCCTCGTGAAGTTGTGAGACAGAATTGAAAGTATCTTTCTTTCTATAGTTAACCGTGTTACATGTCCACTTTGTGATATGGTATGCACAAGTGTCTCCTCACTGAAAGCACACATCAGATTCCGGCACTGTGATGAACGTCCTTTCCGCTGCCATCTCTGTGATAGTGGGTAAGAAGATTGTGGCTTGTAGCTAAATCTGTGGCTTGTAGCTAAATAAGCAGAACTGTAGAACTGAATTAGTGTTTAATACAGGAGTTAGTAAAGGTAAGAAAAAATTTCTACCACTAAAATAAACTCTTTAATGAAGAAATCTAATAGATTGATGCCTTTATCTATTGAAACATAGTTCATGAACTTTTGGTACAAATAGGACTGATGTGTTAAAAGGTAAATTTTCTCAGTAAGACTATGTGTACTATCAAGTGGTCATGATGACAGGTGGAGATGTGTAAGATGTGTAGCAATAGTATCTTAAACTGTGGGTTTTGCCATTGTGAACGATTGTAACTCTCCCAGGAAACAGCCAGCAATCCTCCTTGGAGCAATTCTCCTGTCACAGGCTCACTGTACTTTTTGCTATCTTGTTCCATGACTTTCTTTTTCATGGTGGTTTCTTTTCTGCTTTCACCATATGAATGTTATGTTAACAGCAGTGAAATAGAAAAGAGGATTGTGATGCGATAGACTAAGTTGCATATATAAACACTAGCAGAATTATATATGACTTCAGAGAAGATGAAAAGTCTAACCTTTGTAGGCTGGAAGTTGGATAAAGTGAACAAATGTGTAAGTACATTTGTGTTCACACTGTGGGTGGACAGAAGGAAATAATCTGAATTTGTAGACCAGAGAGGATGAAGTAAGTGACTTTTTAGCTCACGGACAAGAATTTTCTCTGTGTGAATAGAGAAGAATGATGCTTTGCAATATGGGTGGAGAAAAAATTACCTAGATTTGGACGTGGTATGGATGAGTGGGAAGAAAAAGGGAATGGAAAATGAAATTCAGAGCACATCRAAGAGATGTCTGTATTATCCTCTTTTCACAGGTGAAAAAAACGGATGTAGAGAAATTATTTACACGTTCCACTTTCACTTGTCATTGTCAGAGCCAAAAATTAGTATCTCCCAGTCCTAAACATTGGGACTAATTTCCACAAAACTACTCCCCTGTTCTATTATATCTGTTACTTGTTTTACCTTGTTTTTAGTTTTAAGAACGCTTATGATCTGCATAAACATGTTGAAACACACAATGATTCAGATGCCTACAGCTGTGATATTGAAGGATGTGGTTTTACTTCACGGACTTTACAAACTCTGAGACGGCATTACAAGAGAGTACATGCGGTAGGTATATTAAATAAAAGAATAAAATATATTGCTATAAATGAGACTAAAATTTCAAATTTATGTGTGTTTAGTTTCATGTGAATGTATGAAATATGCCACTTAACCTCAGATCAGATATTTATTTGTACATATTTTTAGGACTCTTGCAAGTCTCATGCAAATACCTGACTCATGCTTATCTATAGATTTTGAGTGCTTACCTTAGTTGCATGCAGTTGCATAGTCAACCCCTTTTTTTCCTGTATATTAATATGCTAATCCTAAACTGCAAAATCAAAATATTTCAGGGATTAAAATCCAATGTCACTTTTTTCCCTTGTGTTGGTACTGCACTCTTAGAACTAATATGTTACATTAAACCAGAGAAACCGCAAAGTATGTAAAGCATAAAATGCTTTTATTCAGGCAAGTCTTTGGCCACAACATTAAAATACATTTTTGCCTGCTATAGTTTGTGCATATTTGTTGCCTGTTTTTTCAACGTTCTGAATTACAATCACCACTATATTATAAGCCAAGTATCTTTTAGTGAAAGCTATATATCACACTGCTATTGAAGATATCTGCAGTACTCAAGGCTGTGCAGAAAATTTCCATGTTCACTGGGGTTCCTTAAAACTTTTCCTAACCCTCACCAAATTTTAAACTTCTTAGGAAGTTAACTTCAAAAACGTTTTCAGCTAGTTAGTGTGTTTTCCCCCTTTTCAACAAAGGATTGTTTTTTAATCATATATATATATGATTAAATAAATAATTATATTAATTATTAATTATTAATTATTAATTAAGTAATTTTATATATGTATGTATATATACACTAGCCTTAAATGACTTTAATACCATTTCTTTCCAAGAGTGATGATATTCTGAAGTATAAATGTCACATCTGTCAGAAATGTTTTTCCTGGAGTTATACATTGACCCTACATCTTCGAAAAGCACATAAACTCAACTGTCATTCTCGTTTCAGGTATGTTAGTAACTGATTCTTGTTCAAATCATAAAGTAAATTTTTCTTCTAGATTTGTTTAAGAGGATCCAAATATTTAATTAAATGCTATCTTAAGCTTGGTCCAACTTTAAATGTTCTGAGCATAAAACAAATTACTTCTGTAGTGACAGAAAGCCTAATGTAAAGATGATTAACCCAAGAAAAATAAATTTTGCTTTTATAACTTTTGCCACTGGGAAATTCTCTTAACTTAGTTTTTTTGAAAGAAATTTGTTGATGCTGTAAGTTGTCCCTACTTAGGAGACAAGCTTCACATATCAACAGCTTATCAACAAATCCCACTCTCCATTTTGGGATAAAGAAATCTAGCTAATAAAATATAATTATGTATGGATATCTCTTCTTTTCTGTTCAATGATGTATATTTGATTAAAAACCACTCATTGAAACATTACTGCTATGTCTTCATATAGTATGTCTTTTGTTTGAGTGTCACCTAAACTGATTCCACATTTAATTGTTGACATTTCCGGTTTTGGCAAATGATCAGATGTTGTTATTATTTTCTGCTGTAAAAGCTCCATTTTTAGCCTGTTTTCAGTATTTTCAATTTTACTCCTGTAGATATAAAGAAGATGAGGAGGGATATGTGAGACTGAATGTAGGAGTATGTAACGCTGTTACGGGTTTAGGTCAGGCTCCTAATAGCAAGATGGTAATACAGAAGTCTTCGGTAAGGCAAAATAGTTTTGCAAGAGAAAAAAGAAACTCCTGCAAAAAAGACACTTCAACTGTAGAAGTACATTTCACACAGCTTCAGCAATGGTCTCAAGCTACTGGAGAAAATACTCTAGTAGAGACAGAGACTTCTATAGAGGAACCTGTCTACTCTGAACTTCAAACTGCTGTACAGCTATCTGAAAATGCTTCTACTTCTTCTAAAGGTGATGAGGCAACATCACTGAATGCAAATGAAAAACTACTAGAGATTGAACTGGGCTTGGGAATTCAGATAGCTTTTTAGAAAACCAGCCTTTTTGTGGATTTTGTTATGAAAAGTATATTCTTCAGAAGAAGTAGACATTTTTTAAAGAAAATTTGTAAAAGGAGGCTGCACTGTTGTCAAAATATTGTATATAATACTGTGTGTGTTTTTGATGCTTTCACGTTCAATCATTTTAAAGTGCTTAGAGAATATATGCAAGATGTGCTTAATATTTTGCATATATATTACTTGTATAAATAGTCCTTTGGAAAAGAAAGTTTTAAGTTTCATATTTTCATGTAATATATATATGGATGTGTATATTTATTTATTTATAAAACAAATACAGCCCTCGGAAAAGCGTTGAGCCAATGTACTAGACAAATAGTTTGAACTGGTAGGTAATACATTCTACTTTTTATTAACTCATTATGTTATTTGTTAGAAAACAGATAACAGCTTGTAAGATATATATATATAAAATCTACAGTTTTTTTCAGATGTTTTTAGCTTCATTTAGTGACATTAAATATCTTTCAACAATTATTAGACTTTATTATAATAATAGACTTTTAAGCTACAATACCYTTTTAAATGAATATTTTAAAATAGAATAGATTATATGTAAATAAAATAGTTACAGATATTTGTAGAGCTGACTTTAAAATTTATATACCATTTGGTATAAATGAATTTTTGCAGTCATTGTTGGGTGCTGTAGGTACAATGACTTGAAAAAAAATGAAAGATATTGGCAGCCATAGTTAAATGAGCCTAACTATATTTTCAGAAAGAATTCCACATAGCCATGGTTATTCTGACTTGTTAGGTTCAGTGCTGGAAAGACATTTATTTATTTGATTCTTGTAAAATGGGTATAGTCGAAAGAATAGGCATCTTTCACCACAGAAAAATTGAAAAGCAAATGTAACATCCAAAACATTGTTTTAAACCAAGAAATGACTGAACACTCCAACTAAAATATGTAAGATTTGTGCATGTGAGAAGGTAGCATTCAGTCAACTAGAATACTAATTTACAATATATTAGCTATTACAATCCATTTTCCCTTGAGGATCCAGAAATACTCTCTGAGAATGGCTTGCTGTGACTTTGAAAGCAATTTTCAGCACATACTCAGAGCGATATTGCATCATCATCATCACATACTGAATGCTCATTTCCTTAGGCAGACAAGCTGATACTAGCAGCCCAGGATAAGCGACTCAACCTGCAAATGTATGAGTCCCCAGCCAGCAAAGAATGGAGTGCTACTCCAGGCTGGGAACAGTACGAACAAAAACAGGTCATCTGAAATTGAAATGAGCTTGTAATATAACTCTGAGGCAGCCAAGGGTTCTGAGACACCTTTATTTGGAAGGTTCTACACCACGCATGTTCTACAGAAAACTGTCGTCTCATTTCAGTGTAGTCTGAACTGACCCCCCCCCCATCATCTAACTGCCTATAGCTGTTGTATCCCAAGTGTGAGGATGTGCTAGGCTTTTGTGCTGGGCCAGAGGCTCCAAGAGAGCAACAGCTCATTCCCTCTCTAACCAGCATCTGGAAGAGCACAGCAGCCTGCCCCGGAGCCTTGGGGAAGGCCAGCAGCAGGATATGAGGTAGTGGAATCAGCCATTGGGTCTGCTGTGAAGAGCTCTTCTTTAACTGTCCTGACTGCTTTCTCCCTCACTGAGGGAGGTGGGCACAGTTCGTATTAAATTTGTTGTCCCAAATAGTGTGGGGAGAAAGAGATGACTGAAGGCACTATGCCATTTGCTAGAGTTGCATGAGGAACTCAAGAGGAGCTTGCTGGAGGAAGCCCTTGGTGACTCTACTGACAGCATGCTCCTGTGCTCTCCTTCAGAGAACAGGCTTGCTGTCACTTTGGCCTCACAACCTAGACCAGGTTGTCTACAACGTTTAGCAGTTTTAGCAGGAGAAGGAATAAGACCCATCCCAATTACAGACAGATTAAAATTGAAAGGCAGTAAAAATTTCTTCTTGTAGCTGTCCACCTTGTTACTGTCCTGAAAGTTCCTGACTTGAAAGTTCCTGCTTTGCAGGCAGCTGAGATCTTTGTGCTCAGGTTTTAGTCTTACTAAACATGCCAAGCAATTTGTGGCAATTCAGCTAATGTTTCAAGAGTAGTTGAGCCACCTGTGCAGTGGGGGCAGGCCAGACAGATGTGGGTGGCAGCCTGATTTTAATCTGCCTTTGTTCATAAATCCAAGCCCCAGCCTTTTTAATACTTTGCAATACTGACTCACGTTTCTCTGGGCAGTGAATAGGTACCACTATAGCCTCTGGGATTTCCCCTCCTAAATATCAAAGACCTGCTACAAACAACAGAAGTGTTAATACTTCCCAAAGAGAGAGTCCTTTATAATGGAAAGTCTTAGTCAACCAAAATACTGAGGAGTCTTTTCCAGATCTTCTGTAATAGTTTACCAGAAGCCTCTAATCCATTATCCAACAATTTACGCCTCTTTGGGCAGATCCCCAAGCCTGCCTGATTGGGGTTTGCTGTCTTCAGTGCAAGCTACATTGGAGGTACCAAGGTTAATTACGCAAAGCCTATTCTGGATCAGGGCCTCACATGGCAGATTAAAATACAGTATTATATATTTATATTTGAGCTGTGGAACTGTACTTGCAGTGTAAGGATATGACCTACAAGCTCCAATGTGTATTGCCACAACTTTGTGTGAGCTATTAAATACATTTTGGAAGACAAAATCAACTGCAGGGGCAGACACAGTGGAATGATTATTTATTAAAGGATACTGATTTCTTGAAAATCATATTTTAAAATACATTCCCTCAGTTATGCTGTTTAATGACACTGGAGTTTTATCCTGCTGTTGCTTAGATACCTGCTTAACTTTATTATTATTCACAGTGTTTGCATTCACTTAAGGGCCCTAGAAAGCTGTTAGCTATTTTTTAATTAAACTAGCTTGCTAATCAGATACCTAGTTTAGAATTTATGTTCTTGTACTAGTTTGAATACAGAGGGCTTGTTGACATCATTGCATGTATTATAATAGCAGTTAAAGACAATGGATTTCAGTTATTTTTTCAAAGTGTTTTTTCAAGATTTGTTTTAGGATTTGGGTGTTATGCTCTTAAGATGGCGGTTTGCATGTACAAAGCCAAATAAAAGTCATGTGAATGAAAGCACTTTGGTGAAAGAAAGGCTTCTTTTCCTGATTTTCACACCAAGTTACCAATTTTTGTGTTAGTTATTTTTCCAAATAACCGAATGTAAACCCATTCGTTTTGCAAACTAGTTCCTGCTCAATTTTTAACATAATTTCGAAGTTGTTCTCTCCTCAGCCGTTGTTGCTGTGTCCGACTCGGTTCTGAATGCCGTTTCATGGAAGTGCCTATAGAGGGTGCCGGCGGACTGCGCGCTCTGGTGTCACACGGTGGTTTGTGTGACACCGGGTATRCATTAAGCCAATATCTTAGTCGAACACATAGTTTATTCCGTATTTGCGAGTGAGAAGAAGCTCTGTGAGAAATATAAAATTATGTGCTGGGATTGTGGCACCCAGCTTGAAAAACAGCTTCTTCCTGCACACACCAGGTATGAGGTGGACGTGAGTCATTTGGGACTTATTCTCATGGAGCCAGATCATCAGATAAGGTTAAATTGGCACAGGTCCGTTGGAGTCTGTGGTATTAGCGTAACTTATAATAACTGCAGATCTGGCACAGTGACCTTTGTGTGGGACAGGACTGAGCCCTTAGTGTTGTGGAGGGAGAAGGAGACAGCTCACTGGACTGACAAACCAGCCCTTTGGTAATGACCTCAGAGATGGTGCCCTACAGTGCAGCTAACAGCAGGAAGAAGTGTACCCAAAAAATGGTGGTGTCTGCCAGGAAGCAGGGCAAGACTGAGCTTGAGGAAATAGTACAGAGCACCTTTGTGTTCTCAGAAGTTTGAGAAGGAGAATTTAAAAATACGCATTCTTTCCCGTAATACCACAGAAACAACTGTCATTAATTGCTTACCTTAATATAATTGATTTTTTTTTTGCTTTATACAGTCTCGCTACCATCATAAACAGAGCTGAAAAAGAGATATGTATAATTGAGATTGTTTAATACTTCTGAGTTAAGTTTCTGAATGCAGAGCTTTTATTATTACAGAGGAAGAATATTAGCAAAAATAGTTCAGGAGTTTCTAAGAAAACAGTTATGAAAAAGTGCAGTATTTTTCTCTTAGAAAAATAGTTCAAATAAGGATCATTAATAAGCTCTAATATTTTGTATATACTTTAAAGTTCAGCATTTGGGAGACGAGTGGTTGCCCTGCTCTGTTTTCTGGCTAATGCATATGGTTCCAGGAATTACGAAACATGTTAAGAGCCATGTCCAAAGCCTGCTTAAAGCCTAGAAGCAGTATTTTTCTTACTATACTACATCAAATACAGAGTATGTTCTGTTACTGTCTCCACCTGAATACTAGTACCAACACAAAAGAGGGGAGAAGAACATGGAGTTAGTGGGGGTATGTCCACATGTCCTTTGGTGACAGTGTAGTTTTAGACTGACTTAAGCCAGTTGCAGTATTGCACCATTTGTGTATAAAAGCTAAGCACAGCTTAAATGTTTGCAGAAAGGAGGAAGAGATGCATTTTTGTTTTATCTTTTGGAAAGTCACAAGTTGGCTACTGCAAATTAGTGCTGTTTTTATTGGCTACTATTACATAGTTGGAGTCAGCTATCTGTTCACGTAATACAGAAGCAAAACATTTTAGCTGTGATGTATAGGGCAAAGCCATCCTACAGTTTGTTTAGTTTTACAGCTTTTGCCAACTTCCCAGTGAAACAGGTGTTTAAATGGTAATATATCATTAGTGGAGTAAAGTATTTGGTGTACTGTTTGGGACTAAGTACTGCATACCTCCAAATGGTGTTCTGTCCAAGGCCTGGCTCTGCAAATTGCTTCAGTTTAAGCAGAGCTTAAGAGAGCACGGAAGTCTCCCCACACTAATCCAATTGCTGTTAAGGCCCAAATCAAAACAGGAAAAAAAAAAAAAGATGATAGACGGAAGGAAGGAAATGAAAAAGGGAGGTGAGACAGAGGTATATCATCAGGTTACCTGGGTGGCCTAAGGGCTTGTCTGTACACATTTATTTCTTATTCCTAATTTATTTACATACAGACATTTTTATTTCAGAGTAAAGAAGTGTTCAGCTGAATCCAGAATAGGTTAAGCAGGAACAATTCTATGTGGAATAAAGTCTAGGAACAGACTTAATGTCTGAATTTTTTTAAAGTAATTAAATGCTTCTATAGATTCTTTTTAAATGGAGCTTTGCAAAGACAAAAAAGAAAGACCACTGCTATCCTAGCTGTAAAACACTCAGCATTGTCCTCTGTTTGTTGTTTAACTTGCCAGACTAAATGATCACGTTTACTGCCTAGAAAATAAACTTGAGTCTGATATAATTCTTAAAACAAACACAAGCTTTATTAACATTAAGACATGATAGGTGTGCAGGTCATGATGCAAACAGAAATAGTCTGTTTACCATTACGTTACGTACCAAAGGTTGCAGACTTCTTCAACTGCTGTATCTCAGTGACAGATTAAGGCTTCTTATGGCCTGATTCAAGTCCTATGGTAGCTGCACCTAGATCCACAAAAGGATTCAGGCATTGAAATCTAGAGCAAAACTCAGCAAAACTCCTAATCCCAGAGGCAAATGAAAACCATAGATACACCGGGTTTTGGCTGTATGGTTTTGCAGAACCCCCAGATGTGGCTTCTGAGCATGCCCAGACAAATTCTGGTCTTCACAACGCTGAGCACTTGCCCTCTGTCTCCTAGAACCGAGCAGGATGTGCAAGATTAAGGGTTTCTCTGTCCTTTGCCAGAGGGATGTAGCTCTGTTGGGGTTCCCAGAGCTGGCCCTGTTTGAAGCAAAAAGGAAAGAATGTAGTTGTTGATGCTTCCCTCCTCTTTTATTTAATAGTTTAATTGTTACAGCTCACCCAGTGTGTGGAGAGCGCTGCAGTCACCAGCCTTCAGGGCTGCTGTGGCACCGGGATCCCTGCTGTTTACGTGGAAAACGGCAGAGAAAAGAGGCCGTGTGAAGGAGGCCACTGGTGAGCTTCCCTGGGAGAGGGGAGAGCTGCCCTTACCCTGGTATTTAATTTAATTTGCAAGGACTGGGCCCCAAATCCTCCTCCATCTCAGAGGAGATTCTAATTGCTAAGGAAAGTGTATCTGTGTTTTTACTGTACCTCCTGGAGCAGCTGTGCAAAGCAGGAGAGCGCATCCTGTGTGAAGCCCTCCAGGATGCTGTCCCCGGCTTGCCTGGGGACGCTCCCAGTGAGGCCTTGTGCGACCGCGGAGCAGCACGATCCAGACGCCGCGTACAGACTCAAGACCCAGCTGGGTCGTAACTGCCCACCCCAAGCTCCCGGAGGGACCTGCTGCCCCCGGCGCTGTGGATTCCTCTCTCTTAGCGGTGTTCAGTCCCCGCTGCGAAGGGGGAGGGTGGATGTGACACAAGTGTCTGCTCCCGCTGAAAAGGGGAGTTTGACAGCGTACAGTTGGCAGCGCGTCAGAGTACACAAACTGCATTGCTGCCGGATTTCGGCACAAAGAAATACTTCAGCTCTTACGCCAAAAAAAAGAAAAAGAAAGAAAAATATATATATATAGTCCTAATCTCACCCGAATCAAGCCCTCACTTTAATAAGAGCGATCCCTGGCAGCGCACCCGCACCGCCACCCACAGCATCAGGCTGCGGGAGCCGCGAACCGCCCGCCGCGCGGTCAGCCCGGCCCCGGGCCCGCCCCCGGGCCCG